>NW_027136316.1:7500-351467 GCF_039906515.1 Pseudorca crassidens
GGTGAGTAGGCGGGCGCTGGCCACTGTGCTGCATGAGGGAGGCCCCACAGGTACCTCTTGCGTCGTCCACCTGACACCACGGAGACCTCCCCAGGACAGAGCAGACAGCCTGCCTGGGGCAGGTGGGAGCTCCTGATGATGCTGCAGGGTACATGACAGGGACGGACCAAGCAGGAGGAGGTGGGAGCCCAGGAAGAGCCATGGGGCTCGGGGCCGAGGGTGCCTTTCTGGGTCTGAACTGAGAGCTGACGTGCAGGTAGTGAGTGTGATTCAGGAAAGCTGCCCTGGTGACGTGAAGCTGAACCTGCTTCAGAGTGACAAACTTCCGGGTGATCCCAGAACAGGATAGTGAGACGGATCCTGTTAGAAGAAGGTAAGTGAATCCCCCCAAGAGGAGGCTCTGTGAGCAGGTCCCAGGAGGGGGGTGAAGGGAACAGGCGTGGAAGCTGCGGGGAGTGGGCAGTCCCCCTGAGTGGGCGGCAGGTGCAGACCCCACTCCGTGTCCCACAGCTGTGCTTCCGGCTGGATTACTTGGCTTCTCGGAGGCTCAGCTTCCCAGTTGGGTGATGGTAGCATGGACTGACTAGTAATTTGCTCAGAACAGGGTAGCAAGGGGTCTAGTGGAAATTTCACAGAACACCGTCAGTATGGGAATCGCAGGCCCTGTTTCCCGCAGGTCTGTCTTCAGGATTGGGAGAGCAAATCCGAGCAGACTTGCAGCAGAGCCTGGGGACGGGCTCCGTTTGGTGGGTCCCCCTGTTTCCTGAATCTCGGAAGGAGCAGCTCCAGCGAGCAGTGGCAGCTTCATCACACACCTGGGAGCATCCAGACTTCAAGGCCCTGCAACCCACGAGCTCTGTGTCTGGGCCCCCGGGAGGCAGACAGGACAGGCCGGCAGCCTCCTCAGCCCTTTTCCTGCCCAGAACATTCGGGGTCCAGGCCCTTATTAGGGAGAAGCAGGGATGGGGGTGTCCCATGTGGGAACAGGACACGGGACAGCTTGTGCACGTGGACGTCCACACCGGGAATGGGGGTTGGTGGGACGCGGGCACTGGGAGGGGCAGGCAGTGGGCCTGAGGAAGTAGGGCGAGGCCGGGGGTCCTGTGGGTGGGTGCGAGCTTCGCCTGTGCTGGGCCTCAGGCTCCATGGGGTTTCCCTCCCCTGGTCACTGGGCAGGAGGGGCCAAGCAGCATTGGTGGAGGGACCCCTCGCGTCCCCAGGCCCTAGCAGCATCAGCCCTCCAAGGCTCTGGGTCGGGGAGCCTGAGGGGCGCAGGCCCAGCTGTGCCCACAGGGAGGCCTGGAGGGGTCGGGTGGGAAGCATGGGTGTGGTCTCGCCTGTGCGGAAGCTCCCGAGCCACTGTCCAGTGGGAGCCCTCACCTCACACGTGGGTTTCAAGTCCACAGCTCAGATCACCTTCTAGCCGCTTGGTTTTCTAGACAAAGTCCTAATATCTCCTATGTCCCCTGCCCATGAAAAGGCACGTCTCACCTGGCACCAGGTGCTGCCTCTGGTCCCTCCTGACTGGACTCCCAGCAGCCAGTGTCACCGCTTCACGACTGTCAGGGCTATCAGGCGTGGGGGGACGAGAGCACACGGTCCAGGCCCACGAGGGGCCGTGCCGTCCACGGAGCCAGTGCTGTGGCTGTAGGCGTTCCCTCCCCACCCCGTGGGCAGAGACCACCGTCCCCTTACAGACTGTTACCAAGTGAAGTCATGTGGACCCTGCTCGGGCCCCTGCCTGTGAGGCGCTCTGCCTCAGCGGGGGAGATTTCCTTTTTCCACGTGGGTTCAAGTAGGCAAATAACAGAACCAAAGCCGAGACCAACACAGCAGTCTCCATTCAGTGGCCAAAGAATGGAGAAGCGGGAACTGAGTTCACAGATCACCTTCTCGCCCTCCTGGAGAGAGTGGTTTAATTTTAGAGTAAAGACAAAGGGAGGAGGAGTGAGGTTAGTGGTGGGATGAAGAGGCCTTCTGGGGAAAGGGTGGGGCTTTTTCCAAGGGGCTGGGGTACCACCTCCTTTTACCCGTTTCTGGTCCTTCATGTCCAGCCATGGCCGCTGGTGAGTGTGTCACTTAATACGCAGATATAGTAAATTCAACACGTGATGAGACTCGGGGTCGGTTGGAGGTCACATTCGTTGCCATCTTGGTCCCAGCTGGGTCCATCTGTTTGTTTGTTTGTAGCTTCCTTTCTTATCTCTGGACCCCTTAACTTAAATACTTAGGTGAACTGCTGCTGAAGGTGGGGGTGGAGGACAGCCCTGTGAAAGGTGGGTGCATGGGGCTTGAGCAGAGCCTGGAGCAGCTCTGACAACAAGAGGAGGCTGAGACGGGCGGCCAGTCTGATGCCCACACTGGGGCCTGTGGTCGGCATGTGGAGGTGGTCAGCCAGGGGCACATGTCAGGGAAGGTTCTCGGTGTTTACACAGAAGATGTGAACGTGGGCCCAGATGTACAGCTGCCTGCAGACGCTGCTACAGAAACCCCCAATTCTTTCTTGAGAAAACTGGTGGGTGGTCATTCAGGCAACAGGGCAAACAGCTTGCTCTGGAGGCTCTTGTGGGGAAGTGGGTAGATAGCAACAGGGGCTCAGCCTGCATAACCCCAGAAGCCCTCCCAGGACAGCTCCAGAACCACTTCTGGAATGGCAAGGAGAAGTGGGTCTTCCACCTACTAGGCATGGAGGAGAGGGCTGGGGTATACAGGGCCGCCCTCACCTTGAGGGACTGGCTGGGAGGTTCACAGGACCCAACATACGCTTGTGGCTTGTGTCCTCACAGGTGATATGGGTCACAACACGCACTAGGCATTACCTCGAGGCAAGTGCTCACGCTGAGCGTCCCGTTAGCAAAACAGCATGGTAGCATGCTGACTTTCTCCTTGAGAAGGGTGACTTCAGGTACGAGATCCTCGAAGAATTCTAAGCAGAGTGTTTTCTCATGGCAGCTCAGACGAGGGCCATGACAAAGACTTCAATGTCACATCAGACTAGCCAGAAATGTGGTCCTGAAGGCTGTTCAAGGGCTGTGGAAATGTAGCTCTCCTTAAGGAATGTGCAGTGTGTTGCCCATCACTCGGCATATGCAGAGGGCCTCCGAGGGACTGACCTATGGGCCTCGATGATGGTCAGCAGGCCCACAGGGGTCTGGAGGTACTCAGTGATCCTGGAGGGAAATGATCCACACCAGAGGGGCATAGGAGTCCTAAAAAGGGTACTTCCTTTAAAATAAAGAGGAACAGCGACTAACACTTCATGGAAACAGCTGCATGCCTCGCTTTCTGCATGGCTACTCAAGGTCTTTCCTCGAGGCAAGTACTCACGTTGAGTTTCCCTTTAGCTCTAGAGCATGGCAGGCTGAGCTCCACCCCAGTCATGGAAGCACCCGATTTAGATAGAGGAAACTCATTTCCTTCCCAGAGCAATGCCTACAGTGGATAGAAGCCTGTCAACAGCAGTGAATTTCAGGTGGCTTCAAGGCAGCATGAATGGAGCTTTCAAAATGGGAAAGCAAGGCTAGATCAATCAGGCCCCCATTTCCATGGGCACACACCTAGCATACATCCCTGTGGTTTTCAACAAGTCAAGAGAGACACATGTTACCCAGTAGTTCCTTCCCTGAATCAACTCCTTGAAGCAGGGTGTTCTGCATCTAGCAAACTGCCTCAACCAAGGTATGACCTAGCTAGGCTTCCGGGCCTGTGGCTCTTCAAAAGCCTGCAGTGTTACATGAAGAACTGGGTTTTAGATGCAGTAGGAATGCAAGAAGACTTTCCCCTGGAGGCAGGATGACTTCAGGCAGGAGGTCCTAGATGGAACGCGAAGCCGAGGGTTCCTCTCAGTGCAGCTCAGACTAGGGCAATGAGTCAGACTTCCCCGGCATTTTGGACGTGCTAGACCAGTGTTGTTGACACTCTGGGAGAGCTGGGGATTTCAAGATGACCGAAGAAGGACTTCAGGGTGTTGCCCTACACACGGCATACACAGAGTGGCTGCAACGGGCTACGGGCCTGGAAGTTGCTTAGCAGGCCCAGGGGAACATGGGGGTACTCACTGTTCCTGCCAGGAATAGGGTGCCCACGCTGGGCTCCTAGGTGTCCTGAAAAGTGTACTGCAGTTAAGATCATGCAGAGCAGCAGCTTCAGCCTCATGGAAACTGCTATACGACTCGGCTTTTGCACGGCAATTCAGGGCCTTACCTTGAGGCAAGTGCTCACGCTGAGTGTCCCGGTTGTGACTCAGCATTGTAGGATGCAGAATTTCTCCTCGAGCAGAGTGACTTCAGGTATGAGGTCCTAGAAGAATCCTGAGCAGAGTGTTTTCCCATGACATCTCAGATGATGGCCATGACGAAGACTTCCATAGCAGGTCGGACTGGCCAGAAATGTGGCCCTGAAGGATGTTTGCAGGTTATGGAAATGTAGCTCTCCTTAAGGAACGTGCAGTGTGTTGCCCAACACTTGGCATACGCAGAGGGACTCCGAGGGACCGACTTATGGGCCTCAATGTTGCTCAGCAGGCCCACAGAGGTCTGGAGGTACTCAGTGATCTTCAAGGGAAAAGGATGCACACCCGAGGGCCCTAGGAGTCCTAAAAAGGGTAGTTCCCCTAAAATACAGCAGACAGCGAGTAAGGCCTCATGGAAGCAGCGGCATGCCTCCCTTTCTGCACGGCTACTCAGGGCCTTTCCTCGAGGCACATACTCACGATGAGTTTCCCTTTAGCTGTAGAGCATGGCAGGCTGAGCTCCACCCCGGCCATGGAAGCACCCGGTTTAGCTAGAGGAAACTCATTACCTTCCCAGAACCATGCCTACAGTGGCTAGAGGCCTCTCAACAGCAGAAATTTCAGGTAGCATCAAGGCAGCATGAATGGAGCTTTCAACATGGGAAAGCAAGGCTAGTTCCATCAGGCCACAATTTCCATGGGCACACACAGCCTATATATCCCTTTGGATTCAAACAAGTCAAAAGAGACACAGGTTGCCCAGTGGTTCCTTCCCTGAATCAACTCCTCGAAGCAGGGTGTTCTGCATCTAGTGAACTGCATCAACCAAGGAACACCCTAGCTAGGCCTCGGGCCTGAGGCTCTTCAACAGCCTGCAGCGTTACACGAAGAACTGGGCTTTAGATAGAGTTGGAAGCAAGCCGACTTTCTCCTGCAGGCAGGGTGAATTCAGACAAGAGATCCTAGATGGAATGCAAATCCAAGGGTTTTTGTCAGTTCAGCTCAGACTAGGGCAATGAGTCAGACTTCCACAGCAAGTTGGACGTGCCAAAACAGTGTTCGTGAACCTGTGGGCGTACTGGGGATCTCAAGCTGTCCCAAGAAAGAGTGCAACCTGTTGCCCTACATTCGGCATACACAGAGTGACTCCGAAGGGCTACCGGGACTGGATGTTGCTTAGCAGCCCAGGGAGGCCTGGGGGTACTCCCAACTCAGGCCGGGAATACGGTGCCGACCCGAGTCTCTTAGGTATCCTAAAAAGGGTACTGCGGTTAAGATAATGCAGAAAAGCAGCTGCAGCCTGATGGAAACTGCTGCACGCCTCTGCTTCTGCAGGGCAATTCAGGGCATTACCTACAGGCAAGTGTTCTTGCTGAGTTTCCCGTTAGCGACACAGCATGGTAGGATAGTGAACTTCTCCTCGAGCAGAGTGACTTCAGGTATGAGATCCTCGAAAAATTGTAAGCAAACGGTTTTCTCATGGCAGCTCCCCTTAAGGAAGGTGCAGTGTGTTGCCCATCACTCGATAAACAGAGGGCCCCTCCGAGGGTCCAACATATGGGCCTCGATGTTGCTCAGCAGGCCCACAGGGGTCTGGAGGTACTCAGTAATCTTGCAGGGAAAATTATGCAAACCCGAGGGGCCCAGGAGTCCTAAAAAGGGTACTCCCGATGAAATAAAGCAGAACAGCGACTAAGACCTCATGGAAACAGTTGCGTGCCTCCCTTTCTGCCTGGATACTCAGGGCCTGTCCTCGACGCAAGTACTCACATTGAGTTTCCCTTTAGCTCTAGAGCATGGCAGGCTGAGCTCCACCCCGGTCATAGAAGCACCTGGTTTAGATACAGGAAACTCATGTTCTTCTCATAGCCAGGCGTATAGTGGCTAGAGTCCTGTCCACAGCAGTGAATTTCACGTAGCTTTAAGGAAGCATGAATGGAGCTTTCAAAATGGGAAAGCAAGGTTAGTTCCATCAGGATCCCATTTCCATGAGCACACGTACGATACAACCCTGTGCTTTACAACAAGTCAAAAGAGACACAGGTTGCCAAGTGGTTCCTTCCCTGAATCAAATCAAATCCTCTAAGCAGGGTGTTCGGCATGTAACAAACTGCCTCAACCAAGGTACACCATAGCTAGGCCTCCGGGTCTGTGCCTCTTCAAAAGCCTGCAGTATTACACGAAGAACTGGGCTTTCGTGGCAGTTGGAACACAAGCCGACTTTCTCAAGGAGGCAGGGTGACTTTAGGCAGGATGTCCTAGATGGAAAGCGAAGCGGAGGGTTTTTCTCAGTGCAGATCAGACTAGGCCAATGAGTCAGACTTCCCCGGCATGTTGGACGTGCTAGAACAGTGTTCGTAAACCTATGAGAGTGCTGGGGATTTCAAGCTTTCCCAAGCAGGAGTGGAGTGTGTTGTCCTACACTCGGCATACACAGAGTGGCTCCAGAGGGCTACGGGCATGAAAGTTGCTTTGCAGGCCCAGGGGGGCCTAGGGGTACTCAGTGTTCCTGCAGGGAATACGGTGCCCACGCGACACTCCTAGGTGTCCTGAAAAGCGTACTGCCATTAAGATAATGCAGAGTAGCGGCTACGGTCTTATGGAAACTGCTGCACACCTCCACTTCTGCTCGGCAATTCAGGGCCTTACCTTAAGGCAAGCTCTTCGCTGAGTATCCCGTTAGTGACACAGCATGGTAGGATGATGAATTTCTCCTCGAGCAGAGTGACTTCAGGTATGAGGTCCTAGAAGAATTGTAAGCAGAATATTTCCCCATAGCAGCTCTGACGACAGCCATGACGAAGAATTCCATGGCACGTCGGACTAGCCAGAAATGTGGTCCTGAGGCTGTTCGAGGGCTTTGGAAATGTAGCTCTCCTTAAGGAACGTGCAGTTTGTTGCCCATCGCTCAGCATACAGAGAGGGCCTCCACGGGACCGACATATGGGCCTCAATATTGCTCAGTAGGCCCACCGGGGTCTCGAGGTACTCAGTGATATTGGAGGGAAATGACACACACCTGAGGCACCTAGGAGTCCTGAAAAGGGTACTTCCTTTAAAATAACACAGAACGGCAACTAAGACCTCATGGAAACAGCTGCACACCTCCCTTTCTGTACGGATACTCTAGGTCTTTCTTTGAGGCAGGTATTCACGTTGAGTTTCTGTTTAGCTCTAGAGCATGGCAGGCTGAGATCTACACCCGCCATGGAAGCATCTGGTTTAGATAGAGGAAACTCATTTTCTTCCCAGAGCCAGGCCTATAGTGTCTAGAGGCCTGTCAACAAAAGTGAATTTTAAGTAGCTTCAAGGCAGCATGAAAGGAGCTTTCGAAATGGGAAAGCAAGGCTAGTTCCATCAGGACCCCATTTCCATGGGCACACGCGACACACATCCCTGTGGTTTCTAACAAGTCAAAAGAGACACAGGGTACCCAGTGGTTCCTTCCCTGAATCAACTCCTCGAAGCAGGGTGTTCTAAAGCTAGCGAACTGCCTCAACCAAGGTACACTGTAGCTAAGTCGATGGGCCTGTGGCTCTTTAAAAGCCTGCAGTGTTACACAAAGAACTGGGCTTTAGTGGTGGTCAGAACGCAAGCCGACTTTCTGCTGGAGGGAGGGTGACTTCAGGCACAAGGTCCTATATGGAATGTGAAGCCGAGTGTTTTTCTCAGTGCAGCTCACACTAGGGCCATGAGTCAGACGTCCCTGGCATGTTGGATTTTCTAGAACGGCATACGTGGAACTCTGGGAGTGCTGGGGATTTCAAGTTGTCCCATGAAGGAGTGCAGTGTGTTGCCCTATAATCGGCATACATATTCTGGCTTTAGTGGCAGTCGGAACGGAAGCCGACTTTTTCCTGGAGGCAGGGTGACTTCAGGCAGGAGATCCTAGATGGAATTCGAAGCCGAGGGTTTTTCTCAGTGCAGCTCAGACTAGGGCTATGAGGCAGACTTCCAGGGCATGTTGGACGAGCTAGAACCGGGTTTGTGAACCTGTGAGAGTGCTGGGGATTTCAAGCTGTCCCATGAAGGGCAGTGTGTTGCCTTATACTCGGCATACACAGAGTGGCAGCGAAGGGCTACGGGCCTGGAAGTTGCTTAGCAGGCACAGGGGGGCCTGGGGCGACTCACTGTTCCTGCCGGGAACGGGGTGCCCACGTGAGGCTCCTAGGTGTCCTGAAAAGCGTACTGCTGTTAAGATAATGCACAGCAGAGCTACAGCCTCAGGGAAACTGCTGCATACCTCTGATTCTACACGGAAATTCAAGGACTTAACTACAGGCAAGTGCTCATGCTGAGTGTCCTGTTCGCAACACAGCATGGTCGGATGGTGAATTTCTTCTCGATCAGAGAGATTTCAGGTACGAGGTCCTCGAAGAATTGTAAGCAGAATGCTTTCCCATGGCAGCTCTGACGATGGCCTTGACGAAGTCTTCCACGGCACATTGGACTGGCCAGAAATATGGTCCTGAGGCTTTTCGAGGGCTCTGGAATGTAGCTCTCCTTATGGAACATGCAGTGTGTTGCCCATAACTCGGCATACACAGAGGACCTCCGAGGGACCGACCTATGGGGCTTGATGTTACTCAGCAGGACCACAGGGGTCTGGAGCTACTCAGTGATCCTGGAGGGAAATGATGCACACCAGAGGGGTCTAGTAGTCCTGAAAAATGTACTTCCTTTAAACTACAGCAGAACGGTGACTAAGACCTCATGGAAAGAGCTGCATGCCTCCCTTTCTGTACGGATACTCAGGGCCTTTCCTCGAGGCAAGTACTCACATTGAGTTTCCCTTTATATCTAGAGAATGGCAGGATGAGCTCCACCCCGGCCATGGAAGCACGTGGTTTAGATAGAGGAAACTCATTTTCTTCCCACAGCCAGGCCTACAGTGGCTAGAGGCCTGTCAACAGCAGTGAATTTCAGGTAGCTTCAAGGCAGCATGCATGGAGCTTTCAAAATGGGAAAGCAAGGCTAGTTCCATCAGGGCCTCATTTCCATGGGCACACGCAGCATCCATCCCTGTGGTTTCTAACAAGCCAAAAGAGACACAGGTTACCCAGGGGTTCCTTCCCTGAATCAACTCCTCGAAGCATGGTGTTCTGCGTCTAGCAAACTGTCCCAAACAAGGTACACACTAGCTAAGCCTCCGGGCCTGTGGTTCTTCAAAAGCTTGCAGTATTACACGAAGAACTGGGCTTTAGTGACAGTAGAAACGCAAGCTGAGTTTCTCCTGGAGGCAGCATGACTTCAGGCAAGAGGTCCTAAATGGAATATGAAGCCGAGGGATTTTCTCAGTGCAGCTCAGACTAGGGCAATGAATCAGACTTCCCCGGCATTTGGACATGCTAGAACGGTGTTCGTGAATTGCTGGGAGTGCTGGGGATTTCAAGCTGTCCCATGAAGTAGGGCAGTGTGTGGCCCTATATTCGGTATACACAGAGTGGCTCCGAAGGGCTACGGGCCTGGAAGTTGCTTAGCAGACCAAGGCGGGCCTGGCGGTACTCCGTGTTCCAGCTGGGAATAGGGTTCTCACTCGAGGTTGCTAGATGTCCTGAAAAGCATACGGCCGTTAAGATAATGAAGAGCAGCGGCTACGACCTCATGGAAACTGCTGCACGCCATTGCTTCTGCATGAACATTCAGGGCCTTACCTTGAGGCAACTGCTCACGCTGAGTGTCCCGTTAGCAACACAGCATGGTAGGATGCTGAATTTCTCCTCGAGCGGAGTGACTTCATGTACGAGTTCCTCGAAGAATTTTAAGCAGAATGTTTTACCATGGGAGCTCAGACGATGGTTATGAAGAAGACTTCCACGGCACATCTCACTAGCCACAAAAGTGGTCTTGAGGCTGTTTGAGGGCTCTGGAAATGTACCTCCCCTTAAGGAAAGTGCAGTGTGTTGACCATCACTCGGCATACACAGAGGGCCTCTGAGGGCCCAACCTATGGGTCTCAATGCTGCTCAGCAGGCCCACAGCGTTCTACAAGTACTCACTAATCCTGGAGGGAAATGATGCACACCCGACGGGCCTACGAGTCCTGAAAAGGGTACTTCATTTAAACTACAGCAGAACACCGACGAAGACCTCATGGAAACAGCTGCATGCCCCCTTTCTGTACGGATACTCAGGGCGATTCCTCGAGGCAAGTACTCACGTTGAGTTTCCCTTTATCTCTAGAGCATGGCAGGCTAAACTCCACCCGGGCCATGGAAGCACCTGGTTAACATAGAGGAAACTCATTTTCTTCCCAGAGCCAGGCCTACAGTGGCTAGAGGCCTGTCAACAGCAGTGAATTTCAGGTCCTTCAAGGCAGCATGCATGGCGCTTTGAAAATGTGAAAGCAAGGCTCTTTCCATCAGGCCCCCATTTCCATGGGCACATGCACCATACATCCCTGTGGTTTCTAACAAGTCAAAAGAGACACAGGTTACCCACTGTTTCATTCCCTGAATCAACTCCTCAAAGCACGGTGTTCTGCATCTAACAAACAGCCTCAACCAAGGTATGCCCTAGCTAGGCCTCCGGGCCTGTGGCTCTTCAAAAGCCTGCAGTTTTACACGAAGAACTGGGCTTTAGTGGCAGTACGAATGCAAGTCGAATTTCTCCTGGAGGCAGGGTGACTTCAGTCAGGAGGTCCTAGATGGAATGCGAAGCCCAGAGTTTTTCTCAGTGCAGCTCAGACTAGGGCAATGAGTCAGACTTCCAAGGCATGTTGGACCTGAAAAAAACGTGTTCATAAACCTGTGGGAGTATTGGGTAAATCAAGCTGTCCCAAAAAACAGTGCAGTGTGTTGCCCTACACGCGGCATACACAGAGTGACTCCGAAGAGCTACAAGCATGGATGTTGCTTAGCGACTAAAACCCTATTGCTGATCCAAAAAAGGCACTGATAATATTCCTACGTCATGCCCTGACAGTGTCCCCAGCTAAGGGCCTGACGCTAGGCCTCACTCAGGCCCTGTGGCTCTCCCTAAGTCAGGCACTGGCGCTCTCCCTACCTGCAGCCATGATACTGGTTCTAAATAAGGCCTTGATACTCTCAGTGACTAAGGTCTTGACACTACACCTAGGTCATTTGCTGACACGATCCATAAACTTTACCCTAAACCTAGCGCTAGCAAATGTCCTGCCTCTTATGCTAAATGAAGCCCTTACTCTGTGCCTAACACAGACACTGAATTTAGGCCCAAGGCCATGACACTGTCACTAACTGAGGCCTAGATGCCCATCCTAAATCCGGCCCAGAACTGTCCCTCACTAAAGCCCTAACACTATTCCTAACTCAGCCCCTGACACGGTACCTAACAGAGGCCCAGATACTAGTCCTAACGCAGGCCCTGACACTGCGTCTAACTAAGGCCCTGCTGCCGTCAATATCTAATGTCCTGACACTATCCTGAGCTCATTTCCTGACCCATCTCTTACCACGTTCCTGAAACTGTCCCTAAGTAAGCCCTGACTCTGTCCCTAAGTGAGACCCTGAGGCTGTCCCTAACAGAGGCCCTGATAATGGCTTTAGCAAAGCCCCTGAGCCCGATCCTACCAAGGCCCTTATGCTGCTCCTAAGTCATGCCCTGATACTGTCCCTAGCTAAGGCCCTGACTCTAGAACTCACTCAAGCCCTGTCGCTCTTCCCAAGTCCGGCTCTGATGCTGTCCTTTCCTGAAGTCCTGACACTGGTCCTAAATTAGGCCCTGATGCTCTAAGTTACTGAAGTCTTGGCACTATTCCTAAGTCATGTCCTGACACTATCCCTAGACCTTAACCTAACCTTGCCTTTAACTAATGTCGAGACTCTTATGCTAACTAAATCCCTGATGCTGTCCCTAACTAAGGCCTTGAAATTAGTCCCGAGGCCGTGATGCTGCCCCTAACTGATGCCTGGAGGCTCGTCCTACCTCAGGCCCTGACACAACACCTAACTCAGTCCCTCACACTGTACCTAACAAAGGCTCTGATGCTCGTCCTAAGTCAGGCCCTGACACTGTCTCTAAGGCCCTGCGGCCATCAATATCTAACGTCGTGACATTTTCCTGAGCTAATATCCTGACCCATGTCTTACCAAGGTCCTGAAACTGTCCCAAAGTAAGCCCTGACCCTGTCCCTCAGGGTGGCCCTGAGGATGTCCCTAACAGAGACCCTGAGAATGTCTTTTATGGAGATCCTAAGGCTGATCTCACAGAGAGCCTTAAACTACTCCTATGACACGCCCTGACACTGTCCCTCACTCAGGACCTAAAGATAGGCCTCACTTGGGCCCTTTTCCCATAACTTAGTGAGGCTCTGACGCTGTCCCTACATCATCAAGCCCTGACACTGGTACTGATTAAGCCCCTGACACTGGTCCTAACTAAGGCCCTGATGCTCTCAATAACTAAGGTCTTCACGCTATCCCTAGCTCATTTCCTGACACTATCCCTGGCCTGGAATCTGACTCTGTCCTGAGCAAATTTCCTGCCTCTTATCCTCACTGAAGCCCTAATGCTCTAGTCCTAACTAGTCCTAACTAAGGTCCTGACACTGTCTCTAACTAAGGACCGGAATCTGTCCCTAATATAGGACCTGCTGCTGGCAATAACTAAAATCTGGACACTATCCTGAGTTAAGAATCTGACCCATTTCTAACCAAGGTCCTGACACTCTCCCTAAGAAAGCCCTGCCTCTGTCCCTAAGTGAAAGCCTGAGGCTGTGCCTAACTCAGGCCCTGAAGCTATGCCTACCTGAGGCCTTGAAGCTGTGACCACCTCAGGCCCTGGTCATGTCTTTAACTAAAACCCTATTGCTGACCCAACAAAGGCCCTGATGAAGCTCCTACATCATGCCCTGACAGTGTCCCCAGCTAAGGGCCTGACGCTAGGCCTCACTCAGGCCCTGTGGCTCTCCCTAAGTCAGGCTCTGACGCTGTCCCTACCTGAAGCCCTGACACTGGTTCTAATTAAGGCCCTGATACTCTCAGGGACTAAGGTCTTGACACGACCCCTAGGTCATTTCCTGACACGATCCATAAATTTTACCCTAAACCTTGCCCTCGCAAATGTCCTGCCTCTTATGCTAACTGAAGCCCTTACTCTGTGCCTAACACAGACACTGAATTTAGCCCCAAGGCCATGACACTGTCACTAACTGAGTCCTAGATGCCTGTCCTAAATCCGGCCCAGAACTGTCCCTCACTAAAGCCCTAACACTATTACTAACTCAGGCCCTGACACGGTACCTAACAGAGTCCCAGATGCTAGTCCTAACGCGGGCCCTGACACTGTGTCTAACTAACGCCCTGCTGCCATCAATATCTAAAGTCCTGACATTATCCTGAGCTAATATCCTGACCCATATCTTACCAAGGTCCTGAAACTGTCCCAAAGTAAGCCCTTACGCTGTCCCTAAGGGAGGCCCTGAGGCTGTCCCTATCAGAGGCCCTGAGAATGTCTTTAAGGAAGACCCTAATGCTGATCCTACACAGGCCCTTATACCACTCCTAGGTCATGCCCTGACACTGTCCCTCACTCAGGCCCTAAAGATAGGCCTCACTTAGGCCCTGTGGCCGTACCTTAGTTAGGCTCTGACGCTGTCCCTTCATCAAGCCCTGACACTGGTCCTAACTAAGGCCCTGATATTCTCAACAACTAAGGTCTTCACGCTATTCCTAGCTCATTTCCTGACACTATCCCTGGCCTGGAATCTGATTCTGTCCCGAGCTAATTACCTGCCTCTTATCCTCACAGAAGCCCTAATGCTCTCCCTAACTAAGACCCAGACTAGTCCTAACTACAGCCTTCACACGGTCTCTTACTAAGGCCCGAAATCTGTCCCTAAGATAAGCCCTGTTGCTGGCAATAACTAAAATACGGACACTATCCTGAGCTAATATCCTGACCCATTTCTAACCAAGGGCCTGACACTGTCCCTAAGAAAGCCCTGTCGCTGTCGCTAAGTGAAGGCCTGAGGCTGTGCCTAACTCAGGCTCTGAATTTAGTCCCAAGGCCGTGACACTGTCCCTAACTGAGGCCTAGATGCGCTTCCTAAATCTGGCCCAGAACTCTCCCTCACTAAAGCCCTAACACTATTCCTAAGTCAGGCCCTGACACGGGACCTAACAGAGACACAGATGGTAGTCCTATCTAAGGCCTTGACCCTGTCCTTAACTAAGGCCCTGCTGCCGTCAATATTTAAAGTCCTGACAGTGTCCTGAGCTTATTATGTCCTGGCCTATGTCTTACCAAGGTCCTGAAACTGTCCGAAAGTAAGCCTTGACGTTGTACCTATGTGAGGCTGTGAGGCTGTCTCTCACAGAGGCCCTGATAATGTCTTTACCAATCCCCTTAGGCTGTTCCTACCGAGGCCCTTATGCTGTTCCTAAGGCATGCCTTGACACTGTCCCCAGCTAAGGCCCTGACTCTAGGCCTCACTCAGTTCCTGTCTCTCTCCCTAAGTCAGGATCTGACACTGTCCCTACATGAAACCCTGACACTGGTTCTAAATTAGGCACTGATGCTCTAAGTAGCTATGGTCTTGACACTATCCCTACGTCATTTCCTGACGCTTTTCCTAGACCTTATCC
Organism: Pseudorca crassidens; assembly: GCF_039906515.1. NCBI lineage: Eukaryota > Metazoa > Chordata > Mammalia > Artiodactyla > Delphinidae > Pseudorca > Pseudorca crassidens. The sequence continues at coordinate 22,297 of NW_027136316.1, forward strand.
TAACCTTGTCTCTACCTAATGTCGAGTCTCTTATGCTAACTAAATCCCTGATGCTGTCCCTAACTGAGACCCCGAATTTAGTCCCGAGGCCATGAACCTGTCTCTAACTGAGGCCTGGAGGCTGTCCCTCAACTTATCTTTAAGGCCCTCAACTTATCTTTAACTGAGGCCCTGACACTCTCCCTAATTAAGGACTGAGGCTATCTCTGACTAAGGCCCTGAGTCTGTCTTTAACTACTAGCCCCACTCTTTCCCTAACAAACGTCCTGACACATTCCCCAACTAGACCCTGACATGGTCCCTAATAACCTGAGCTGTCTCTCATTAATGCCGTGATGCGGCCCATAAATGATGTACTGCAGATGGCACGAAGGTCCAGACGATGTCACTAATGACCCAAAATGTCTCTTACTAAGGCCCTCAAATTACCTCTAACTGAGTCCCTAAAGATGTCCATAACTAAGGCCCTGACACTATCTCTAACTAAGACCCTCATGTTATCTTTAACTGAGGCCATGACAGTGTCCCTAACAAAGAACTTGACACTGTCTCTAACTAAGGCCCTGAGTCTGTCTTTACCTAACGGCCTCATTCTTTCCCCAACTACTCCCTGACGCTGCCCCTACCCAAGGCCCTGATGGTGTGCCTAATTGCCTGAGCTGTCCTTCACTAATACCCTGACCCTGTCCATAACTAACGCCCTGATGATGTCCCTAACGAACAGCCTGAAGTGTCTCTTACTAAGGCCCTCAAGTTTTTCTCTGAGGCTCTGACACTCTCCCTAATTAAGGCCTTGACACTGTAAGTAATGGCCCGATGCAACGCCTACCTGAGATGCTGATGCTCTCACTGAGACCTTGAAGTCTCTACCTGAGAAGCTGACACTGTCTGTAACTAATTTCCTGGCTTTTTCCTTAACTAACATCCTAATTTTGTCCCTAAATAACGCCCTGACACTGGTCCTACCTACGGCCCTGATGCTGACCCTATCTAAGGCCCTGACGATGTCCCTAATAGACTTAGATGTCCCTCACTGTTGGCCTAACCCTGTCCCTCACCAAGGCCCTGACCCTCTTCCTAACTAAGGCTGTGATGATGTCTCTACCTGAGGCACTGTCACTGTCTATAATAACAGCCGACTCTTTCCCTAACACCCTTATGCTGTCCCTAATAGCCTCATGTATCTCTCAATAACGCCCTGATCCTGTCCATAACTAAGGCCCTGAATATGTCCCTAGGTAAGTCTCTGATGCTGTCCCTAACTAAGGCCCTGATGCTGTCTCTACCTCAGAATCTGAAATTCTACTGTCCTGACTTTCCCTAACTAACATCCTGATGCTGCCCCTAAGTGAGGCCCTGACACTCTTCTTAACTAAGGACTTGTCGCTGTCCCTACCTAAAACCCTGACACTGTCTGTAACTAGTGACCTGACTCTCTCCCTAACTAACACCCTAGTTTGGGCCCTAACTAATGCCATGACACTGGTTCTAATTATGGCCATGATGCTGGTCTAAGGCCCTGAAGATATCCCTAATAACAGCCTGAACTGTGTCTACCTAAGGCTCTCACGTTATCTCTTAAGTGAAGCACTGACACTGTCCCTAACTTAGGCCCTGATGCTGTCCCTTATAGTCTAAGCTGTCACTAAATAATGCCCGGATCCTGTCCATAACTAAGGCCCTGAATATGTGCCTAAGTGCATCTCTGACGATGTCCTGAACAGCCTGAACTCTTTTCAAGTTATCTCTGAGGCTCTGACACTGGCCCTACCTAAGGCCTCACCCCGGGGTTGTCCCAGGCTGCTGGGCAGTTTTCTCTTGTCCGCATCTCTAGCCAGCTGCCTGCCATCGGACACTCTAAGATTATGCAATGCAGTGGTCCCACGTGGGATGTGCCTGTGTAGGCTCACCTGCGGGAGGAGAGTCATGGCCATGCCGCCCTCCAGGGGTCTGCGGCTCACGGTAGGAGCCTCTCAGCCAGTGTCTGGACACAGGGTTCTGTGTCCTTGTTTGTTCTAAATCCCTTGAAGTTACCTCTAACATTTTTAAATGGATATCCCCCCTCTGCATATTTATAATATAAGTTATTTATCACATTAAAATCCAAGAATGACATTCTTAGAATGAGCAGGAGAACACTGGATGCCCCCACAATGATCTATTACTTGGAGGATTTAAAATTCTAATGAGAAAACACTCACTCTCCTCACCCTCTTGGGCATCAGCACAAGGCAGGAATCAGCTGCATCCTTTATTTATCCCTCTGATTTTCCAGAACCTTTCCTTCCAGGAGAAATCTCTGGGCTCTTCGGGAGCTCTGAGTGGTGGCCGTCAGGTAAATCTGAGACTGAAAAGCAAGAGGAAGAGAGACAGAGGAGGAGATGAGAATCGGAGACGGGGAGAAGCAGTGGCGTCCACGTTCAATCGCAGGCTGAGAGTCTGGGTTAGTCTCCAGCGAAGCTAAGGACCACCAGGGTCTGGCCCAACTGGCCTTGTCACCTGGTGTGGGACTGGGGACAGCCAAACCCCCATGGCCACTCTCAGAGAAATCAGGGAGGTGGTAGGGCACCTCTGAGAGCCAGATGGAAAATGGTCATGCTGTGAAATAATAAGATGCCCTTTCCGAAAAGTGAAGACTGTTCTCTTGGTTTTCAAAGACTTGCAAATACTCTGTGTCCATCTGGAGGCATGCTGAAGCCTTCAGCTTTTGAGGGCAGTAATGGGAGTGCATCTGGGCTCAAAACCATCCAGCACTCACTCCCTGAGGGTGCTGAGGATGACCCGTGTCCACCCCTCGGGTGCTGTGGGGCCTGAAATCCCCTGATCACCGAGGACGGGAGGGGCCGCACAGACACTCCACTGGACCACCGGGGGCTTGGCTGCTGGGCTACAGTCCTTTATCAGATACATGGTTTGCAAACATCTTGGGCCATTTTGGATGGTGGATTATCTTATTCCTTGCTCCTTTTATACACAACTGTTTTTCATTTTGAGGAAGTCCAATTCATCTATTTTGTCTTTTGTTGCTTCTGCTTTTGGTAGATCTAAGAAATCATGACCAAATCCAAGGTCATGAAGATTTAGTCTCATGTTCTCTTCTAGGAGTTTTATAATTTTGGTTCTTGCATCTAGGCCTTTGGTCCATTTTGCGTTGATTTTGTATATGGGGTGGGGGGAGGTAAGGGTCCAACTTTACTCTTCTGCATGTGGGTATCCAGTTGTTCCAGAACCTGTGCTATTTGGGAGAAAATACCTGCAACTGACGTGACCAACAAGGGCTTAATTCTTTTTCTTTTTTTTTAACATCTTTATTGGGGTATAATTGCTTTACAATGGTGTGTTAGTTTCTGCTTTATAACAAAGTGAATCAGTTATACATATACATATGTTCCCATATGTCTTCCCTCTTGCGTCTCCCTCCCTCCCACCCTCCCTATCCCACCGCTCCAGGCTGTCACAAAGCACCGAGCCAATATCCCTGTGCCATGCGGCTGCTTCCCACTAGCTATCTACCTTACTACGTTTGTTAGTGTGTATATGTCCATGACTCTCTCTTGCCCTGTCACAGCTCACCTTTCCCCCTCCCCATAACCTCAAGTCTGTTCTCTAGTAGGTCTGCATCTTTATTCCTGCCTTACCCCTAGGTTCTTCATGACATTTTCTTTTCTTAAATTCCATATATATGTGTTAACATATGGTATTTGTCTTTTTCTTTCTGACTTACTTCACTCTGTATGACAGACTCTACGTCTATCCACCTCATTACAAATAGCTCAATTTCGTTTCTTTTTATGGCTGAGTAATATTCCATTGTATATGTGTGCCACATCTTCTTTATCCATTCATCCGATGATGGGCACTTAGGTTGTTTCCACCTCGGGCTATTGTAAATAGAGCTGCAATGAACATTTTGGTACATGACTCTTTTTGAATTTTGGTTTTCTCAGGGTATATGCCCAGTAGTGGGATTGCTGGGTCATATGGTAGTTCTATTTGTAGTTTTTTAAGGAACTTCCATACTGTTCTCCATAGTGGCTGTACCAATTCACATTCCCACCAGCAGTGCAAGAGTGTTCCCTTTTTTCCACACCCTCTCCAGCATTTACTGTTTCTAGATTTTTTGATGATGGCCATTCTGACTGGTGTGAGATGATATCTCATTCTAGTTTTGATTTGCATTTCTCTAATGATTAATGATGTTGAGCATTCTTTCATGTGTTTGTTGGCAGTCTGTATATCTTCTTTGGAGAAATGTCTATTTAGGTCTTCTGCCCATTTTTGGATTGGGTTGTTTGTTTTTTTGTTATTGAGCTGCATGAGCTGCTTGTAAATTTTGGAGATTAATCCTTTGTTGGTTGCTTCATTTGCAAATATTTTCTCCCATTCTGAGGGTTGTCTTTTGGTCTTGTTTATGGTTTTCTTTGCTGTGCAAAAGCTTTGAAGTTTCATTAGGTCCCATTTGTTTATTTTTGTTTTTATTTCCATTACTCTAGGAGGTGGGTCAGAAAGGATCTTGCTGTGATTTATGTCATAGAGTGTTCTGCCTATGTTTTCCTCTAAGAGTTTGATAGTTTCTGGCCTTACATTTAGGTCTTTAATCCATTTTGAGCTTATTTTTGTGTATGGTGTTAGGGAGTGATCTAATCTCATACTTTTACATGTACCTGTCCAGTTTTCCCAGCACCACTTATTGAAGAGGCTGTCCTTTCTCCACTGTACATTCCTGCCACCTTTATCAAAGATAAGGTGTCCATATGTGCATGGGTTTATCTCTGGGCTTTCTATCCTGTTCCATTGATCTATCTTTCTGTTTTTGTGCCAGTACCATACTGTCTTGATTACTGTAGCTTTGTAGTATAGTCTGAAGTCAGGGAGCCTGATTCCTCCAGCTCCGTTTTTCGTTCTCAAGATTGCTTTGGCTATTCGGGGTCTTTTGTGTTTCCATACAAATTGTGAAATTTTTTGTTCTAGTTCTGTGAAAAATGCCAGTGGTAGTTTGATAGGGATTGCATTCAATCTATAGATTGCTTTGGGTAGTAGAGTCATTTTCACAATGTTGATTCTTCCAATCCAAGAACATGGTATATCTCTCCATCTATTTGTATCATCTTTAATTTCTTTCATCAGTGTCTTATAATTTTCTGCATACAGGTCTTTCATCTCCTTAGGTAGGTTTATTCCTAGATATTTTATTCTTTTTGTTGCAATGGTAAATGGGAGTGTTTTCTTGATTTCACTTTCAGATTTTTCATCATTAGTATATAGGAATGCCAGAGATTTCTGTTCATTAATTTTGTATCCTGCCACTTTACCAAATTCATTGATTAGCTCTAGTAGTTTTCTGGTAGCATCTTTAAGATTCTCTATGTATAGGATCATGTCATCTGCAAACAGTGACAGCTTTACTTCTTCTTTTCCGATTTGGATTCCTTTTATTTCCTTTCCTTCTCTGATTGCTGTGGCTAAAACTTCCAAAACTATGTTGAATAAGAGTGGTGAGAGTGGGCAACCTTGTCTTGTTCCTGATCTTAGTGGAAATGCTTTCAGTTTTTCACCATTGAGGATGAGGTTTGCTGTGGGCTTGTCATATATGGCCTTTATTATGTTGAGGAAAGTTCCCTCTATGCCTACTTTCTGCAGGGTTTTTATCATAAATGGGTGTTGAATTTTGTCAAAAGCTTTCTCTGCATCTATTGAGATGATCATATGGTTTTTCTCCTTCAATTTGTTAATATGGTTTATCACATTGATAGATTTGCGTATATTGAAGAATCCTTGCATTCCTGGAATAAACCCCACTTGATCATGGTGTATGATCCTTTTAATGTGCTGTTGGATTCTGTTTGCTAGTATTTTGTTGAGGATTTTTGCATCTATGTTCATCAGTAATATTGGCCTGTAGTTTTCTTTCTTTGTGACATCCTTGTCTGGTTTTGGTATCAAGGTGATGGTGGCCTTGTAGAAGGAATTTGGGAGTGTTCCTCCCTCTGCTATATTTTGGAAGAGTTTGAGAAGGATAGGTGTTAGCTCTTCTCTAAATGTTTGATAGAATTCACCTGTGAAGCCATCTGGTCCTGGGCTTTTGTTTGTTGGAAGATTTTAAATCACATTTTCAATTTCAGTGCTTGTGATTGGTCTGTTCATATTTTCTATTTCTTCCTGATTCAGTCTTGGCAGGTTGTGCATTTATAAGAATTTGTCCATTTCATCCAGATTGTCCATTTTATTGGCATAGAGTTGCTTGTAGTAATCTCTCATGATCTTTTTTATCTCTGCAGTGTCAGTTGTTACCTCTCCTTTTTCATTTCTAATTCTATTGATTTGAGTCTTCTCCCTTTTTTTCTTGATGAGTCTGGCTACTGGTTTATCTATTTTGTTTATCTTCTCAAAGAACCAGCTTTTAGTTTTATTGATCTTTGCTATTGTTTCCTTCATTTCTTTTTCATTTATTTCTGATCTGATTTTTACGATTTCTTTCCTTCTGCTAGCTTTGGGTTTTTTTTGTTCTTCTTTCTCTAATTGCTTCAGGTGCAAGGTTAGGTTGTTTATTCGAAATGTTTCCTGCTTCTTAAGGTAGGTTTGTATTGCTATAAACTTCCCCCTTAGAACTGCTTTTGCTGCATCCCATAGGTTTTGGGTCGTTGTGTCTCCATTGTCATTTGTTTCTAGGTATTTTTTGATTTCCTCTTTGATTTCTTCAGTGATCACTTCATCATTAAGTAGTGTATTGTTTAGCCTCCATGTGTTTGTATTTTTTACAGATCTTTTCCTGTAATTGATATCTAGTCTCATGGCGTTGTGGTCAGAAAAGATACTTGATACAATTTCAATTTTCTTAAATTTACCAAGGCTTGATTTGTGACCCAAGATATGATCTATCCTGGAGAATGTTCCATGAGCACTTGAGAAAAATGTGTATTCTGTTGTTTTTGGATGGAGTGTCCTATAAATATCAATTAAGTCCATCTTGTTTAATGTATCATTTAAAGCTTGTGTTTCCTTATTTATTTTCATTTTGGATGATCTCTCCATGGGTGAAAGTGGGGTGTTTAAGTCCCCTACTATGAATGTGTTACTGCCAATTTCCCCTTTTATGGCTGTTAGCATCTGCCTTAGGTATTGAGGTGCTCCTATGTTGGGTGCATAAATAGTTACAATTGTTATATCTTCTTCTTGGATCGATCTCTTGATCATTATGTAGTGTCCTTCTTTGTCTCTTTTAATAGTCCTTATTTTAAAGTCTATTTTTTCTGATAATGAGAATTGCTACTCCAGCTTTCTTTTGGTTTCCATTTGCATGGAATATCTTTTTCCATCCCCTTACTATCAGTCTGTATATGTGTCTAGGTCTGAAGTGGGTCTCTTGTAGACAGCATATATAAGGGTCTTGTTTTGGTATCCATTCAGCTAATCTGTGTCTTTTGGTGGGAGCATTTAGTCCATTTACATTTAAGGTAATTATCGGTATGTACGTTCCTATTCCCATTTTCTAAATTATTTTGGGTTCGTTATTGTAGGTCTTTTCCTTCTCTTGTGTTTCTTGTCTAGAGAAGTTCCTTTAGCATTTGTTGTAAAGCTCGTTTGGTGGTGCTGAACTCTCTCAGCTTTTGCTTGTCTGTAAAGGTTTTAATTTCTCCATCAAATCTGAATGAGATCCTTGCTGGGTAGAGTATTCTTGGCTGCAGGTTTTTCTCCTTCATCACTCTCAGTATGTCCTGCCACTCCCTTCTGGCTTGTAGGGTTTCTGCTGAGAGATCAGCTGTTAACCTTATGGGGATTCCCTTATGTGTTATTTGTTGTTTTTCCCTTGCTGCTTTTAATATGCTTTCTTTGTATTTAATTTTTGACAGTTTGATTAATATGTGTCTTGGCATATTTCTCCTTGTATTTATCCTGTATGGGACTCTCTGTGCTTCCTGGCCTTGATTAACTATTTCCTTTCCCATATTAGGGAAGTTTTCAACTATAATCTCTTCAAATATTTTCTCAGTCCCTTTCTTTTTCTCTTCTTCTTCTAGAACCCCTATAATTCAAATGTTGGTGCGTTTAATGTTGTCCCAGAGGTCTCTGAGACTGTCCTCAGTTCTTTTCATTCTTTTTTCTTTATTCTGCTCTGCAGTAGTTATTTCCACTATTTTATCTTCCAGGTCACTTATCCGTTCTTCTGCCTCAGTTATTCTGCTATTGATCCCATCTAGAGTACTTTTAATTTCATTTATTGTGTTGTTCATCATTGCTTGTTTCATCTTTATTTCTTCTAGGTCCTTGTTAACTGTTTCTTGCATTTTGTCCATTCTAGTTCCAAGATTTTGGATCATCCTTACTATCATTATTCTGAATTCTTTTTCAGGTAGACTGGCTATTTCCTCTTCATTTGTTAGGTCTGGTGCATTTTTATCTTGCTCCTTTATCTGCTGTGTGTTTTTCTGTCTTCTCATTTTGCTTATCTCACTGTGTTTGGGGTCTCCTTTTTGCAGACTGCAGGTTTGTAGTTCCCGTTGTTTTTGATGTCTGTCTCCAGTGGCTAAGGTTGGTTCAGTGGGTTGTGTAGGCTTCCTGGTGGAGGGGACTAGTGCCTGTGCTGTGGTGGATGAGGCTGGATCTTGTCTCTCTAGTGGGCAGGTTCACGTCTGGTGGTGTGTTTTGGGGTGTCTGTGGCCTTATTATGATTTTGGGCAGCCTCTCTGCTAATGGGTGGGGTTGTGTTCCTGTTTTGCTAGTTGTTTGGCATAGGTTGTCCAGCACTGTGGCTTCCTGGTTGTTGAGTGAAGCTGGGAGCTGGTGTTAAGATGGAGATCTCTGGGAGATTTTCGTCGTTTGATATTATGTGGAGCTGGGAGGTCTCTTGTTGACCAGTGTCCTGAAGTTGGCTCTCCTACCTCAGAGGCAGAGCCCTGACTCCTGGCTGGAGCACCAAGAGCCTTTCATCCACACAGCTCAGAATAAAAGGGAGAAAAAGTAGAGAGAATTAGTAAAAGTATGAGGAAAGAAAGAAGGAAAGGAGGAAAGGAAGGAAGGAAGGAAGGAAGAAAGAAAGAAGCAAAGAAGGAAAGAAGGCAAGAAGGAAAGAAAGGAGAGAGGGAGGGAGGAAGGAAGGAAGGAGGGAAAGAAGGAAAAAAGACAGACAGAAAGAAGATACAGTAAAAATAAAATAAAGTATAATAAAGTTATTGAATTAAAAAATTCTTATTTAGGAAAAAAAAAAAGGGACGGATAGAACCTTAGGACAAATGTTGGAAGCAAAGCTATACAGACAAAATCTTACACAGGAGCATACACATACACCCTCACTAAAAGAGGTAAAGGGGGAAAAATCATAAATCTTGCTCTCAGAGACCACCTCCTCAATTTGGTATGATTCGTTGTCTAAAGGAGGGAAGGAAGGAAGGAAAGAAAGAAAGAAAGAACGAAGGTAAAGTATAATAACGTTATTAAAATTAAAATTAATTATTAAGAAAAAAATTTTTAAAAAAACCATGGACAGACAGAACCCTAGGACAAATGGTGGAAGCAAGACTATACAGACAAGATCTCACACAGAAGCATACACATACACATTCACAAAAAGAGGAAAAGGGAAAAAAAAAATCATAGATCTTGCTCCTAAAGTCCACTTCCTTAATTTGGGATGATTGGTTGTCTATTCAGGTAGTCCACAGATGCAGGGTACATCAAGTTGATTGTGGAGCTTTAATCCGCTGCTTCTGAGGCTGCTGGGAGAGATTTCCCTTTCTCTTCTTTGTTCTCACAGCTCACCGGGGCTCAGCTTTGGATTTGGCCCTGCCTCTGCATGTAGGTCGCTGGAGGGCGTCTGTTTTTTGCTCAGACAGGACGGGGTTAAAGGAGCCGCTGATTCGGGGGCTCTGGAGCACTCAGGCCGGCGGGGAGGGAGGGGTATGGAGTGTGGAGCGGGCCTGCGGCGGCAAAGGCTGGCGTGACTTTGCACCAGCCTGAGGCCCGCCGTGTGTTCTCCCGGGGAAAACAAGGGCTTAATTCTAAAATATACAAACAGCTCATACAACTCAAAAAAGAAAAAAAAAAAGAAAAAAAATAGGCAGAATTTTAGAAGGTCTAAATAGACATTTCTCCAAGGACATACAGATGGCCAAGAGGCACCTGAAAAGATGTTCCACATCGCTAATTATTAGAGAATGCAAATCAAAACTACAGTGAGTTATCACCTCGTAGTGGTCAAAATGGCCATCATTAAAATGTCTAGAAATAACTGCTGAAAGGGGTGTGGAGAAAAGGGAACCCTCCTACACTACTGGTGGGAATGTAAATTGATGCAGCCACTATGGAGAACTGTATGGAGGTTCCTCAAAAACTAAAAATAGAATTACCATATGAACCAGCAATCCCACTCCTGGGCAAACATCCAGACAAAACTATAATTCGAAAAGATACATGCACCCCAGCATTCACAGCAGCACTCTTCACGATAGCCAAGACACGGAAGCAACCCGAATGTCCCTCAACAGATGAATGGATATAGAAGATGTAGTACATATATACAATGGAGTATTACTCAACCATAAAACAGAATGAAATAATACCATCTGCAGCTACATGGATGGACCTAGAGATTATCATACAAAGTGAAGTAAGTCAGAGAACAACACGTACCATATCATATCACTTATATGTGGATTATAAAATGAGACCCAAATGAACCTATCTACAGAACAAAACACACTCACAAATATAGAAAACAGACTTGTGGTTGTCAAGGGGAAGACAGGGGAGAGGGATGGATTGGGAGTTTGGGATTACTAGATGCAAATTATTATATATAGGATGGATAGACAAGGTCTTTCTGCACAGCACAGGGAACTGTATTCAATACCCTGTAATTAACCATAATGGAAAAGAATATGAAAAATATGTAAATATGTATGTTTGTATATATGAATCACTTTGCTGTACGGTAGAAATTAACACAACATTGTAGGAGCACGGACACTCCCGTCAGACTCAAGGTGACATCTGGAGCCAGGACAGAGGCCTGGCCTCTCTGTGGGCAGGTGAACCCACACTGCACAGGCCCTGGTGCAGTGCCCGTTCTGTGGGGTCAGCTGTGTGCACGCAGGTCAGCCAGTGTCTGTGTGTCTCAGCCTGTAACCACAGACCACACTGTCCTGCTCTGTTCACAAGAGCGAGGCCAATGGAGGGACCACAGGGGTGGGAACAAAGCCGGGTCATGGTCCAGTTGGGTGAGAAGGGGTCCAAGGAGCGAGAGCCCGGATGCCCTTGCCTGGTGAGACGAGAGCTGACATCCACCCTCTGGGCAGCTCCTCTCCCCATGTCCCGAGGTAAGGCTGCCTTTCCTGCACCCTGGGCAGTGTCATGCCTGTGTATAGAGCAGGACGCACAGCAGTGTACACAGCAGGCCTGATGCCTGTCCTTGCCATGTACTTGGGGGCTTGATGAGGGTGGAACATCCCGACAGGACACGGGCCAAACTCGGGAAGGATGTAGGGGTGAAGCCTTTGGGAGCCTCTGGAGGGGATCCTCACCTGCCTGCACAGGTGGACTGAGGACACTGACCAAGGGTGGGCAGGTGGGGAGACCCAGAAGGGTCCTAGGACTTCCCAATATAAAGGACTTCCCTTTCTTCCCTGTTGTGGATGACTTGGATGTGGTAGAAACAGCGGGATTTTGGAAGTTCAATTTTCCACATCATTCCACCAAAAAAAAACTGTTAGAAATAATAAATGAATTCAGTAAAGACACAAAATCAGTACACACAGCTCAACTGCATTTCTAAATACTAATAATGGACCAACAGAAAGAGAAAAAAAACCCTATTTCCAACTGCATCAAAAAGAACAAAATACCAAGGAATAAATTTAACTGAGGATGTGAAAGACCTGAAAACTTTAAGACACTCATGAAGACATTGAAGAAGACAGAAGTCGGTGGAAAGACTCCCCGTGCTCATGGAATGCAAGAATTACTGTTGCTAAAATGTCCGTTCTACCCAAAGCGGTGCACACAGGGAAGGCAGGCCGTCCTGAAGTTGCAATGGTGTTTTTCACAGAAATGGAGCAAATCCTCCTAAGATGTGTGTGGAGCCACAAAGGACCCCGAACAGCCAAGGCGACCCTGAGAAAGGAGGACGGGCCGCAGGCATCTCCCTCCCTGACTTCACACTTCATCACGAAGCTACAGTCCCCAAGACAGTGTGGAACTGGCTCAAAACAGGGGCACAGACCAGAGGGACGGGACGGAGAGCCCAGAACCCACCCCGCACGGTGGTGGGGGGGAGGGGGCCATTAAGTTACGACAAGGTGGCCAGGGACACACTGAGAGGAAGGGCAGCCCCACGGTAAACGGTGCAGGGAAGACTGCACACCCCATAACCAATGCGGCTCCACCGCACACCAGCCTGACCAAAAACCCAGCTTTGCACACCAAGCCCTTCCTGGGTCGCATGAAGACGGAATCCCGCAGCCGCCAGTCGCCCCCAGGAAGTTTCTCCCCACTGTTCCTCACTGTCTCCTCACCTGTTCCTCCAGCGTCTCCTGCATCCTCAGGAAACCCAGCTCCCGTCAGCGTGGACGCAGCCCCACGTTGTCCTGAAGCTGAAACCCCAGCGAGTCCTTGAGGAGACCGAGCACCCGTCAGCAACCACAACCCTGCGGTGCCTGAGTAGACACAACTCCCCTCAGCTGCGCTCAGAGCTGGGTCCACGGGGAATGCGCATGCGCTGTGGGTCAGAGAGGGGGGATCAGCGCCACACTGTGGTCGCTGCGGGAAGTGCAGGCCGCCCCTCCCTCACGGGTCACTGGAGACAGCGAGTCATGTGTGACCCAGGACTAGTCCTGTCCTTCCTGGAGGCCTCAGAGAGATGGGGAGGGAGGAAGGGGAAGAGGGCGGATTCTGCTTAAACCTAACTCTAACCCCGACCACTCTCACCACTTTCATTCAACATGGTCGAGGAAGTCCTAGACATAGTAATTACATGAGAAAAAGAAATAAAAGGAATCCAATGGCAGAGGAAAAAGTAAAACTGTCACTGTTTGTAGATGAGATGATGTTTTATATTTCATTTATTTATTTATTTATTCATTCATTTATTCTGGTTGCGCTGGGTCTTAGTTGTGTCAGGTGAGCTCCTTAGTAGCGGCAGACAGGCTCCTTAGTTGTGGCATGCGAACTCTTAGTTGTGGCATGCATGTGGGATCTAGTTCCCTGACCAGGGATCGAACCCAGGCCCCCTGCATTGGGAGCGCGGAGTCTTAACCACTTTACCACTAGGGAAGTCCCGACATGATGTTTTTTATAGAAAATCCTAAAGATGACCCTCCAAAACAAATAGAATTCATTGGAAAATACAGTTAAGTTGCAGGATACAAAATTAACCTATAGAAATCAGTTGCATTCTATCCACTGGCAACAAACTTTCAGAATGAGAAATTAAGAAAGCAAACCCATTGACAATGGTATTAACAAAAATGAAATACCTAGGAATACATCTAACCCAGGAGGTAAAACACCAGTACTCAGAAAACTGGAAGACACTGATGAAAGAAATTGGAGACGACACAGTCAAATGGACAGATATAATGTGTTCATGGATTGGAAGAATTCATATTGTTAAAATGATTCCACACCCCAGAGCAATCTAGAGATTTGATGCCATTCTTATCAAAATACCAGTGGAATTTTATGAGAACTAGAACAAAGAATTCTAATATGTGTAAGGAAACAGAAAAGAACCTGAATAGTCAATACGATCTTAAGAAAGAAGCAGAAACTTGGACATATCACACTCTCTGTTTCAAACTATACTACATATCTAGAATAATCAAGACAGTATGGTATAGGAACAAAAGAAATACACAGAGATCCGTAGAACAGAATTGAGAGCCCCAAAATAAACACAGGCATATATGGTCAATTCATCTATGACAACGGAGGTGAGACTATACAATGGGGAAAAGACAGCCTCTTCAATGAATGGTGGTGGGAAAACTGCACAACTACATGCACAAGAATCAAACTGGAATCCTTTCTTATACCACCTACACAAGCCACCTCGAAATGAATCAAATACTTCAATGTAAGACCTGAAGCCATAAAGCTCCTCAAAGAAAACATAAGCAGTCTGGTCTTTGACATCTATCTTAGCAATATTTTCTGGATCTGCCTCCCCAAGCAAGGGGAACAAAAGCAGAATAAACCAATGGGACTCCACCCAACTTTAAAGTTTTTCAATGGCAAAGGAAACCATCCACAAAATGAAGAGGCAGCCTACCGAATGTGAGAAAATAGTTGCAAACAATATGTCTGAAAAAGGGTTCATATCCAAAATAGATGAAGAACCACACAACTGAACCTTCAAAAACCAAAAACCCAATTAAAACTTGGGACCGAACATTTTTCCAAAGAGGACGTACAGATGGCCAAGAGACATATGAAACTATGACCAAATCACTTATCATCAGGGAAACGCACATCAAAAGAACAATGAGATTATCACCTCACACCTAAAAACTTGGCTATCGTCCAAAAGACAACAAATAAGAAGGCTTGGCGAGGATGAGGAGAACCCTCATGCATTCTCTTGGGAATGTTCATTGGTGCAGCCACTATGGAAAACAGTACAGAGGTTCCTCAAGAAATTAAAAATAGAACTACCATATGATTCAGGAATTACACTTGGGGGTATCTTTCTGAAGGAAACAAAAACACGAATTCAAAAAGATATACACAGGGAGATCAGCTCGGTGCTTTGTGACCACCTAGAGGGGTGGGATAGGGAGGGTGGGAGGGAGGGAGACGCAAGAGGGAAGAGATATGGGAACATATGTATATGTATAACTGATTCACTTTGTTATAAAGCAGAAACTAACACACCATTGTAAAGCAATTATACTCCAATAAAGATTTAGAAAAAAATATAAGAAAACAAAGAATACGGGAATGCATCTAAATCACATCTACAATGGACACTTAGGTTTATCTCGTATGTCTGAACCACAGTTACTCCTTTTTGACAGTCAAATGCATTCCCCCCCTCAATGCCAAAGCAGATGTACAATTCATATCCAAAAGACCACAAAACAGGCCATTTTGGGCAGTAAAATTTAAATTAAACCATGCATAAGCCAGAGTGACTTCCTCACACCTCAAAATGTGAAGAGTTTTTTTCCCTTTTGATTACAAGTCTTTCAATAGAAAGCATTGATGATCAAAATGTCAATCCCTCAGTGCCAGAATGATTCAGCTGTTTGGCCCACGTGTAGATCATGTCCCTCAGCGCTAGGCCTTCTTTATATTTGCCTAGTTAATCCACATTGGGGGAATACTGAGCAGGTATCGTGAACATGCTCAGAGGAATGTTAATGAGAAAATGCTTTATACATTTTATTATTCATACCCAATTGTCACACAAGCATTGCACATGTGCTTTTAGCAGTAGACCTAAAGCAAACAGTGATACATCATGAGTAGTTACATTGTCATAACTTCACTAGGTAATTTTCCTTTCCTCTTAAACATCAGGGCAAAATGAAGCCAACACAGTAACTTTCATTAGTACACACTTCCATACAGAGGTGTCATTTATCCAATTGTTCCAAGTCCTAAGTAGCTTGAGGGGAAGGACTTCCCTGTGTCTGGAAAACACAGATCAAAGCCAGTAACAAAAACAAACAAAAACATTATAACCATATTCACCAGTTCACTCAGTAACCAATCCTTCTGTTAACTTCTTATGAAGCCATCCGATTCTCCATTAAGATTTTTCATTTCTTACCCAGTGTGGCATTATGATATGACATTTATCAGAGACCTGTGCTTGCCAAAAGGTCCTTCACATAGATCTTCTTGAAGATGGAGCACTTTTGCAAAGTGTTAGAGCACAACAGTAACTATCTATGAATCACATAAAGACTTAAAAGGTCATGGTTAAACACTTGATCACAATGTAAATGACAAAACAAACCATTATTGCTTTTACATACAACATTTAGAAATAACTAGAATTATGACCGATAAAATTTTACCAGGACATACAAGCTTTTTAGGAATTCCATGTAATTTAACATACTAATCAAACATTTCTCTCTGAGATGGCTCAAGGGCCTTCGAAAGCAGCTCAAAGTTAGCTGGAGATCAAAAGAACTATTAGAATTGGCCAAACAACACTTATTCACTGAACAAAAGTAAAGAGATTTCGAACAAAAATACAGATCACAGACATAGGCAAAGGAACTCACAAGCTGTTCACAATCAAAAGCAGCATTCCAAGGAAACTTTGGAGGGAGAAACCAAATCCAGGCTTGCCCTAACCCACTTCCAACAAAATCCATCTTAGAAAATCCTGGTCATGCACAACTCTTTCCTCAGTGTTCCCTTTGCACAAATGTTCATCACCTTCTGTATCCATCTTATGTTGCCCCTTATTTTTTTCCTCATTCAGACACAAGCAGCTCTACTACAAAGGGACTTTCTTTTCTCTTTATACCGTCAGCCTGTTACCTAGCTACTCAGTTTCTTTATTACGTAGCTTCATAAATGCTTGAACATATGGAACTTCTTTTGTCTTTCTCTTCCTGTGACAAAAGAACTCTAGCTGAATGTGGTATAGTCATTTAGGCTCCCACTCAAAGACCACCATTCCTCATTTCTCAACAATGTATCCATACATATGCCAGACAAATTACAATAGAATTTCATTCTTTTCTTAGTCTTAGGTTTACAACTATAGGTTGACCAGTCTGCCAGGATTTTGCCCATTGGCTATCACATGGAACTGAAGAAGAAGCACTTCTTATGCTTGAACCATAGAACACCCACACACGGACAAAAACAAAACAAAATCCTAAACACCAACGGAAGCCTCAAACCAAAGGAACCAGAAACCAAACTGAAACCAAAAACCAAACAGCACAAGACTCAAATCATCTTCCAAGTCTCAACTTAGCCTGTGACCTCTGTCCAAGGGGTGCACCTTCCAAATGAGATTTCCTGGAATGAAAAGTCACCCAAATGGGAACCAAGGTTCCCCCAAATGTACAGGGTTAAAAGGACCTCAGACTGCATGCCAGGGGAGTTACCACACGCTGGCTGAGGTGCTGAAACATCCCAAATGCTATTTTCCTGGTGCCCCAAAATAATCCCTGGGAGTAGGACATTCAGGGCAGCCCAGGCAGGAGGAAGAGAGAAACGTCCTCACGGTAAAGATGGCCTGGGCAGTTGCTAGGGGGGTCCCTCTTCCACCATCTATTCCTGCCCCAGAGTTCTAACTGCTGGGATGATTGGGACACAGCCTTTCCAGGCAAGGGTCCCAGGCGGTCTGGCCTCTAAAGGAATTCTCCAACCCTACACTCTCTCGAAAGAGGCTGGCGTGGAGAAAATCTCAGTGTCCGGTAGAGTCAGGGGACCCACAGGGGCCATCCCCAAGTCAGCCCCACACTGGGTACTAAATTTGTTGTCAAAAACTAGACCTCTGTGCACCAGTGCCAAATAGAATCTCAGAGACAGAGGTCTGCAAGAAGTAGAAAAGAATAGCTTTACTGCTTTGGCAGCCAAAGGGGGACACAGAAAACTCGTGCCCTCAAAAACCTTGTGTCCCAATGTGGGAGGATCTGGTGAGGAGTATTACAGCAATGGTTTAAGGACACAGTTGCTCCTAAGGATTAGTGGGTGTACAGGGCCTTAATTCCCTTTAATCTGGCCTCAGATGTTCTCTTGATGAGCTTCTCTGAAATAAAGAAGACTAAAATCTTCTATTTTGTGGGGGCTTTAAGTTGGTAAAGAGTCCAAAGATACTCATACCTGTATCCCTTGAGGCAAAACCAGGATCCTGCCCCAAGGCTGCACTATTGTTTCTTGATGGTTCCTCCATTGTCGCTGCTTGCCCTCCCTTCCCTGGTTAGCAACTGTTCCAATCTACCCTTTGGAACTCAGGGAAGGTCCTGGAGGCTCTAGCCTAAATAAGGCCCTGACACTACACCTAACTCAGACCCTGATACTCTCTCTAACCAAGGCCCTGACACTACTCCTAACTCAGTCCCTGACACTGTACCTAACAAAGGCTCTGATGCTAATCCTAAATCAGGCCGTGACACTGTGTCTAACTAAGGTCCTGCTGCCGTCAATATCTAAAGTCCTGACATTATCCTGAGCTAATATCCTCACCCAGGTCTTACTAAGGTCTTACAACTTTCCCAAAGTAAGCCCTTACGCTGTCCCTAAATGAGGGCCTGAGCGTGTCTTTAATGAAGACCCTAAAGCTAATCCTACAGAGTTCCTTACACTACTCCTACATCATGCCCTGACACTGTCCCTCACTCAGGCCCTAAATACAGCCCTCACTTAGGCCCTCTTGCCGTACCTCAGTTAGGCTCTGACGCAGTCTCTTTATCAAGCCCTGACACTGGTCTTGATTAAAGACCTGACACTAGTCCAGATTAAAGCCCTGACACTGGTCCTAACTAGGACCCTGATGCTCTCAATAACTAAGGTCTTCACGCTATCCCTAGCTCATTTCCTGATACTACCCCTGGCTTGGAAGCTGACGGTGTCCCGAGCTAATTTACTGCCTCTTATCCTCACTGATGACTTAACGCTCTCCCTAACTAAGGCCCAGAATAGTCCTAACTAAGGCCCTGACACTGTCTCTAACTACGGCCCGGAATCTTCACGAATATAGGCCCTGCTACCAGCGAAAACTAAAACCCGGAAACTATCCTGAGTTAATATCATGACCCATTTCTAACCAAGGTCCTTACAGTGTCCCTAAGAAAGCCCTTTTGCTCTCCCTAAGTCAGGCACTGACGCTGTCCCTAACTGCAGCCATGATTCTGGGTCTAAATAAGGCTCTGATACTCTCAGTGATTAAGGTCTTGACACTAACCCTAGGTCATTTCCTGACATGCTCCATAAACTTTACCCTTAACCTATCCCTACCAAATGTCCTGCCTCTTATGTTACATGAAACCCTTATCCTGTGCCTAACACAGACACTGAATTTAGGCCCAAGGCCATGACACTGTCACTAACAGAGGCCTAGATGCTCGTCCTAAATCTGGCCCAGAACTGTCCCTCACTAAAGCCCTAACACTATTCCTAACTCAGGCCCTGACACGGTACCTAACAGAGGCCCAGATGCTAGTCCTAACGCAGGCCTTGACACTGTGTCTAACTAAGGCCCTGCTGCCGTCAATATCTAAAGTCCTGACATTAGACTGAACTAATATCCTGACCCATGTCTTACCAAGGTCCTGACACTGTCCCAAAGTAAGACCTGACGCTGTCCCTAAGTGAGGCCCTGACGCTGTCCCTAACTGAGACCCTGAGGCTGTCCCTAACAGACGCCCTCATAATAGCTTTAGCAAAGCCCCTGAGGATGATCCTACTGAGGCCCTTGTGCTGCTCCTAAGTCAGGCCCTGACACTATCCCTGGCAAAGGCCCTGACACTAGGCCTTACATAAGCCCTGTCGCTCTTCCGAAGTCGGGCTCTGACACTGTCCCTACCTGTAGCCTTGACACTGGTCTTAAATTAGGCCCTGATGCTCTAACTAATAAGGTCTTGGCACTATCCTTAGGTAATGTCCTGACACTATCCCTAGACCTTAACCTAAACTTGCCTTTAACTAAAGTCGAGCCTCTTATGCTAACTAAATCCCTGATGCTGTCCCTAACTAAGGCCCTGAAATTAGTCCCGAGGTGGTGACGCTGTCCCTAACTGAGGCCTGGAGGCTCATCCGAACTCAGGCCCTGACACTACACCTAACTCAGTCCGTGACAATGTACCTGACTAAGGCTCTGAGGCTCATCCTAAGTCAGGCCCTGACACTGTCTTAAGGCCCTGCGGCCATCAATATCTAAAGGCCTGACATTATCTTGAGTTAATATCTGACCCATGTCTTACCAAGGTCCTGACACCGTCTCTAAGAAAACCCTGTCGCTGTCCCTAAGTGAAGACCTGAGGCTGTGCCTAACTGAGGCCCTAAAGCTATGCCTAACTGAGGCCTTGACATTTTGACTAGCTCAGGCTCTGATCATGTCTTTAACAAAGACCCTATTGCTGATCCAACAAGGCCCTGATGCAGCTCCTACATCATGCCCTGACAGTGTCCCCAGCTAAGGGTCTGATGCAAGGCCTCACTCAGACCCTGATGCTCTCCCTAAGTCAGGCTGTGATGCTGTCCCTACCCGAAGCCCTGACACTGGTCCTAAATAAGGCCCTGATAGTGTCAGTAACTACGGTCTTGACACTATCCCTAAGTCATTTCCTGACACGATCACTAAACTTTACACTAACCCTGTCTCTCGCAACTGTCCTCCCTCTTATGCTAACTGAATACCTTATGTTGTGTCTAACTCAGGCCCTGAATTTAGTCCCAAGGCCGTGACACTCTCCCTAACTAAGGCCTAGATGGTCGTCCTAAATCCGGCCCTGACACTGTCCCTTACTAATTCCCTAACATTATTCCTAACTCAGGCCCTGACACGGTACTTAACAGAGGCACAGATGCTAGTTCTAAGGCAGGCCCTGACACTGTCTAACTAAGGCCCAGAATCTGTCCCTAATATAGACCCTGCTACCAGCAATAGCTAAAATCCGGACACTATCCTTAGCTAATATCCTGACCCATTCCTAACCAACGTCCTGACACTGGTCCTAAGAAAGCCCTGCCACTGTCCCTAAGTGAAGACCTGAGGGTGTGCCTAACTAAGGCCCTGAATCTAGGCCTAACTGAGGCCTTGACACTGTGACTAACTCAGACCCTGATCATGTCTTTAACTAAGACCCTATTGCTGACCCAACAAAGGCCCTGATGGAGCTCCTACATCATGCCCTGACAGTGCCCCCAGCTAAGGGCCTGACAGTAGGCCTCATTCAGGCCCTGTCACTCTCCCTATGTCAGGCTCTGATGCTATCCCAACCTGAAGCCCTGACACTGGTCATAAATAAGGCCCTGATAGTGTCAATAACTAAGGTCTTGACACTATCCCTAGGTCATTTCCTGACACGTTCCCTAAACTTTACCTTAACCCTGTCCCTTGCAACTGTCCTGCCTCTTAAGCTAACTGAAGCCCTCGTGCTTTGAATACCTCAGGCCCTGAATTTAATCCCAAGGCTGTGACACTGTCCCTAAATACGGTCTAGATGCTCATCCTAAATCCGGCCCTGACACAGTGCCTAACTAAGGCATTATTGGTTCTGATGTATCAGCTATGACTTTTTTTTCCAATGGACTGCACACACTTACTAAAGTAAAATAAAAACATTATTTTTAATTGATATAAATAAATGAATAACTGCAAGAGATAGATTTAAGAGTGGATTTGGACCTGGCAGTTCTGGTGGCTCACTCTCTTGCAGTGTGGTCTGGTCTCTCTCCAATCCTTTGTCCTGTAAATGCCTTTGGGTGGCCCCGTTCACAGGAACAGTCTCTCTCACTGCATCCAGGGCTTCCAGAAACTGCAGGCGACACTCACTCAATGTCCATTTTAACAGAAAAGAAGAGGTTCAGTTAAGGTCAGGTACTGTGGTCACCCATCCAGGGCTTTGGCTGTCCTCCCTTGATGGCAGGAAGCTCTTCCACTAGCTAAAGTAGCAACTTTGCTGTTGGTGGTAAACTCAAGACTCTTGCTTTGGGCATCACATTCGAGGCTGGCCCTCATTGCCTGTGTACCTCAAAAGGCACCCAGACTTCATTTGTGTCCCAGGGAATTGGCAGCCCAAGAGTCACTCCTGCCCTCTGTCTATATTAATCACCCATCTCCACAGAACACATCTGCTCATTTTCCTGTCTCTGCTCTCTCCTTTACAGAGAACAGAAACCAAATGGTAGGTGGTAAGGAAACTGTTACTCAATGGAACAGGGTCTCATGGATTATTCTATACCATGGAAGCCACAGTGGGCTGGCTTTCTGGAGAACACAGGCACTGGGTCCAGGATGCACATGGCTTCTGGAGACCATGCTGCCTCTGTGGGAAAACAACAGCTGGGAGGCCACTTGCTCCCATAACTTTGATTTTTCATGAGCATGAATGTGAAAGGTTTGCAAAAACCCGAAGGCCAAAGGATTGCAGGACCATGGTCTGCTGTATGCTGAGGGTGGACAGGGCCACACTCAATGTCTGGAGGCTTATTTCCTCTCAGAAGGCTGGGAGGCTATGAGTGAGGAGGCCCTTTTCTCAATCATGTGGATGTAGGGAACTGAAACATCCCGAGGGGCCGTCTACGCTACCCAGGTAGCTGTTCAATTGCCCAGCAGCGAGGTCAGCTGAGTGATTGGCCACAGGGGCTTGACAGGGCCCAAGCAGGCCTGAGCTGGAGGACCACAGATGCCTGCCTGGGTGGTCAGCGGTCAAGGAATATTCTGAGGTTTTATTACCTACTACTTCCCACTCAAATGGGACGAAGGATGCAGCCAGTCCTGAAGGGCACCGCCAGCCCTCAAGAAGGCAGCATATGGGAGCTGGCAGCACTACAGCCTTGCATGCATGCCAACACATCCCACTGAGCACACTGCGTGTCAGAGCTGGGCTGGAACCTGGGTCTAGCCCCACACTCCCCATGTTGGCGGCGGGGACCTTCCCGACTTCTGAGGCATCCCACAACCACAGACTGAGGTTAAGGTGGAGCTGAAACAGTCAGCAACCAGAGCAGACATTTCTTTCAACTTTTTTTGAGTCCAGGATGCAGAGAGGAAGCAGAGGTTGAGCAGAAAACCAACAGTCCAGCTTCACCCCACGTCACTTGCACCAGGAGAGTCCTGTCCATCGTGGAGGCTCAGATAGACGAGAGAGCGGAAGTCGAAGCAGGCCCATTAGATAGTAAACACTAGGTGTGTAAAGTATGAATACTTTCTGGTTTTCTTTTTATTTACAGGAAAGTTCATTTTTCAATCATTAAGATATGCTATTAGTAAAATAAATAGATTAAAATTGTGTATACCTTTTCAATCGCCCCTCACTAAATGTGAATTCTGTAGAAGGTACACATCTTCTGAAATCTCTTCTTACAGGAGTCGCAGATTTAATTACTAAAAGCTGGCTGGAATCAACACAGGTGACTTTGCAGTTTTAGGATTGCCTGGGTCCGTGGCTTGCTGGGCTGCAGTTCCTACTTTCCACCTCTGTAAGATGCAGGTGGAGAAGCAACGGTGAGACCTGTCTCTCTATTAGCTGTACAGCTAGGACTTTGAGGTACTTACCCTGTGCAGTATGTGGTAGCAGAAGCACGGGTCACAGCAGGAACAGAGTACTTGGTCTCGGCCCTTAGATGACCCACAGTGGACATTAGATACTCAGCCAACAACCAGAAAAGAGAGTCCACACATCTTACCTCCCTTCTACGAACACGTGCCGCTCAGGAACACAGGACACAGAAACTGGGCAGACATAGAGTTTAAATGCAGAATCTCTGGGACTTCCCTGCTGGTCCAGAGGTGAAGACTCAGGGCTTCCACTGCAGGGGGGCAGGTTCAATCCTTGGTGGGGGAACTAAAATCCCGCATGCTGCATGGCCCGGCCTAAATGAATAAATACACAAAAGCAGAATTTCTGTTCTCAAGGTGCTGGTTGATGGGGGAGGCAGAGAATAATTCCTGTGCCCCTCCCCAGAGTGGTAGTGCCAGAGCCAGCCACAGTCGAGGATCCCTATGGGGGATGCAGGGTGGGAGGGGCAGCCGCAGGAGGAGGAGAGGTGGTGAGGAAGGGAAGGGACCCAGGGCTCCGGCCAGCGAGGCTGCCTCACAAGGCAGGCCTGGGAGACACTGTGTGGACAGGACCACAGGCCCCCTGAGGACGGGGGCTGAGCTGCTGGTGGGACCAACGGGGAGGCCCTGATAGAGGGTTGGGAGGCTCCAGGATTTAGAGCGAGCCCTGGACCCCTGTGAGGACGATGCAGGGGAGCGAGGCCCTGCAGAGAGCAGCAAGGAAAGGGTGCACACATCCAAGCAGACGCCAGAACAAGATCGCACCAGGGGACCATGTACAGGCAGTAGATGAGATTGGGTGACTGTTGGGCAGGTGCGGTGGGATGGCACCCACGCGGAGTGGGGGGGCACATCACGGGGAGCGTCTAGGAGCAGAAATCTGGGGAGAGAGGAGGGAGGGCAGATACGATGAGATTGGCTGTATAGGTCAAGCCATAGTGACAAGTGTCCAGACGGTCTGCCTGAGTGCAGAGTTGGCCTCCCACTCTCTCACTGTGCGCCCCAAGTAGGCTCAAGCCTCTTCTGTCAAGGCTGTCAGACTCCTGCCCCCCCAGCAGCTCATAAAAAGTGTAGCTAGTAGATCTCATTACAACCCCCAGGAACTGCACGATCATATGAGTTGCCACTGTGGGAACACAGGTGCTTCAGATCTATACTCCACACCAATTCCATTTACCAACTATAATTTCTGTCTGGAACTATTTTTCTTGGGGTGATTCCACTGTGTCTGTCTTCAACCTTTAATTGTACATAATAACTTTTAACCAGTCTGTAGTTAAAGACTAAAGAATGATTTTTCACTGGGAATTAGCCAGTGATTTAGGAAGTCCCTTGGGAATTTAAACATTGGTGGGTGTTCCTATCTGCAAGCAGTTCCTCTACAGGCCTAAACGCCTTCTGCCACAGAGCAACGGCCACGTTACGTGGTTAGCTAAAGATATCAGGCAGAATCCGCTTTCACAGAACAACTTGCATCTGGAATGTCCCCCAAATCCCAGGCCCACCTTGCCCCAGGCCCTGTACTCCACCAAGACTGCAGGCACATGGAGAGAGAAAGCTTTGCCTGCCCGTCCTGTTCTAGGACAACAGTTCCAGGATCCATTCCTCTACCTATCAGCCAGCCAGGTGGCCCCAGAGGAAACTTACAACTATTGGAAAGGATAGACAGACAGAAAATGACAGTGTGGTATGACAAGTGCTATGACATGGAACATTCAGGGGAACAACTAAGCCAACAGGAGGCCAAGGGGCTGTGGTGGGCAGGCCAGACCAGGGCGCGGGGTGGGGAGCCTCCTTGAGGAGAAACGCTGTTTCCTTGAAGAGCGACAGGTGTTTGTTTGGCCGGCAGTCACCAAACAAGAGAATAACCAGCAGGGGACGCTGAGGGGAAAAACAGGCACCATGAAAAAGCAACTGCTGCCACAGCTAAGGAAATCAAATCTCCAAAAAAAGAGTGCAGTGTGCTGCCCTACACGCGACATACACAGAGTGACACTGAAGGGCTACGTGCCTGGATGTTGCTTAGAAGGCCCAGGGGGTCCTGGGGGTACTCAGTGTTCCTGCCGTGAATAGGGTGCTGACGCGAGGCTCCTAGGTGTCCTGAAAAGCGTACTGCCTTTAAGATAATGCAGAGCTGTGGCTACGGCCCCATGGAAACTGCTGCACACCTCTGCTTTTGCACGGCAATTCAGGGCCTTACCTCGAGACAAGTGCTCATGCTCAGTGTCCCGTTAGCGACACAGCATGGTAGGATGGTGAATTTCTCCTCGAGCAGAGTGACTACAGGTACAAGGTCCTAGAAAAATTGTAAGCGGAATGTTTGCCCACGGCAGGTCAGACGACGGCCATAACGAAGACTTCCATGGCATGGCGGACAGGCCAGAAATGTGGTCCTGAGGTTGTTCGAGGAATCTGGAAATGCAAATCTACTTAAGGAACGTGCAGTCTGTGGCCCATCACTCGGCCTACATTGAGGGCCTCCGAGGGACCAATCTATGGACCTCGATGTTCCTCAGAAGGCCCACAGGGGTCTGGAGGTACTCAGTGATCCTGGAGGGAATTGACGCACACCCAAGGGGCCTAGGAGTCCTGAAAAGGGTACTTCCTTTAAAATGCAGAACACCTACTAAGACCTCATGGAAAAAGCTGCATGCCTCCCTTTCCCTACGGATACTCAGGGCATTTTCTCGAAGCAAGGGCTCACGTTGAGTTTCCCTTTAGCAATAAGCATGGCAGACTGTGCTTCACCCCGGCCATGGAAGCACCTGGTTTAGAGAGAGGAAACTCATTTTCTTCCCAGAGCCAGGCCTACAGTGGCTAGAGACCTGTCAACAGCAGTGAATTTCAGGCTGCTTCAAGGCAGCATGAATGGAGCTTTCAAAATGGGAAAGCAAGTCTAGTTCCATCAGGCACCATTTCCATGAGCACTCGCAGCATACGTCCCTGTAGTTTCTAACAAGTCAAAAGAGACACAGGTTACCCAGTGGTTACTTCCATAATCAACTCCTGAAAGCAGGATGTACTGCATCTACTGAACTCCCCCAACCAAGATATGCCTTAGCTAGGCCTCTGGGCCTGTGGTTCTTCAAATACCTGCAGTATTACATGAAGAACTGGGCTATAGTGGCAGTCGGAAAGCATGCCGACTTTATCCTTGAAACAGGGTGAATTCAGGTAGGAGGTCCTAGATGGAATGTGAAACCGAGTGTTTTTCTAAGTCCAGCTCAGACTAGGGCAATGAGTCAGAATTACATGGCATGTTGGACATGCTAGAATGGTTTACCTGAACCTGTGGGAGACTGGGGAAATCAAGCTGTCCCAAAAAAGAGTGTAGTGTGTTGCCCTACACTCAGCATTAACAGAGTGACTCCGAAGGACTACGAGCCTGGAAGTTGCTTAGCGGGCCCGGGGGAGTTGAGGGTGCTCACTGTTCCTGCCGGGAACAGGGTGCCCACGCGAGGCTGCTAGCTGTCCTGAAAAGCGTACTGCCGTTAAGATAATGCAGAGCAGCAACATTGGCCTCAGGAAACTGCTACACGCCTCGGCTTCTGCACGGACATTCAGGGCCTTACCTTGAGGCAAGCGCTCATGCAGAGTGTCCCGTTAGCGACACAGCATGGTAGGATGCTAAATTTCTCCTCGAGCAGAGTGACTTCAACTACGAGGTCCTAGAAGAATTGTAAACAGAATATTTTCCCATGGCAGCTCGAACAACGACCATGACGAAGACTTCCATGGAATGTCGAACTGGCCAGAAATGTGGTCTGAGGCTGTTCGAGGGCTCTGGAAATGAAGTTGTCCTTCACGAACAAGCAGTGTGTTGCCCATCACTCGGCATACACAGAGGGCCTCCGAGGGGGAGACATACGGGCCTAGACATTGCACAACAAGCCCACAGGGGTCTGCAGGTACGCAGTGATCCTGGAGGGATATGATGCACACGCAAGGGACCTAGGAGTCCTCAAATGTGTACTTCCTTTAAACTGCAGCAAAACAGCGACTAACACTTCATGGAAACAGCTGCACGCGTCCTTTCTGTATGGATACTCAGGGCCTGTCATCGAGGCAACTACTCACGTTGAGTTTTCCCTTACCTGTAGAGCATTGTAGGCTGAGCTCAACACCGGCCATGGAAGCACGTCGTTTAGATAGAGGAAAATCATTTTCTGCCCAGAGCCAGACCTACAGTGGCTAGAGGCCTGTAAACAGAAATGAATTTCAGGCAGCTTCAGGGCAGCATGCATGGACCTTTCAAAATGGGAAAGCAAGGCTACTTCCATTAGGCATCCATTTCCATGGGCACACGCACCATACATCCCTGTGGATTCTAACAAGTCAAAAGAGACAGAGGTTACCCAGTTGTTCCTTCCCTGAATCAACTCCTCGAAGCAGGGTGTTCTGCATCTACCAAAATGGCTCAACCAAGGTATGCCCTAGCTAGGCCTCGGGCCTGAGGCTCTTCAAAACCCTGCAGTGTTACATGAAGAACCGGGCTTTATTGGCAGTCGGAAAGCAAGCCAACTTTCTCCTGGAGGCAGGGTGACTTCAGGCAGGAGGTCCTAGATGGAATGCGAAGCCGAGGGGTTTTCTCAGCGCAGCTCAGACTAGGGCAATGGGTCAGACTTACCAGGCATGTTGGACATCCTAGAAGGGTCTTCGTGAACCTGTGGGAGCGCTGGGGATTTCAAGCTGTCCCATGAAGGAGGGCAGTGTGTTGCCCTATCCTCGGCATACACAGAATGGCTCTGACGGGTTACGGGCCTGGCAGGTGCTTAGCAGGCCCAGGGGGTTCTGGGGGTACTCACTCTTCTTGACGGTCATAGGGTGCCCAAGCGAGGCTCCTAGGTGTCCTGAAAAGCGTACTGCCTTCAAGATAATGCAGAGCAGCGGCTATGGCCTCATGGAAACTGCTGCGCGCCTCCGCTTCCGCACGGCAATTCGGGCCTTACGTTGAGGCAAGTGCTCACGCTGAGTGTCCTGTTAGCGACACAGCACGGTAGGATGTTGAATTTCTCCTCGAGAAGAGTGACTTCAGGTACGAGTTCCTAGAAGATCTGTAAGCAGAGTGTTTTCCCTAGGCAGCTCAGACGACGGTCATGACGAAGACTTCCAAGCACGTCGGGCTGTCCAGAAATGGGGTCCTGAGGCAGTTCGAGAATTCTGGAAATGTAGCTCTCCTTAAGGAACCTTCACTGTGTTGCCCATCAGTCTGCATACACAGAGGGCCTAAGAGGAACCGACCTATGGGCCTCGATGTTGCTCAGCAGGCCCACAGGGGTCTGGAGGTACTCAGTGATCCTGGAGGGTAATGATGCACACCAGAGGGGCCTAGGTGTCCTGAAAAGGGTACTTCCTTTAAACTACAGCAGAACAGCGACTAAGACCTCATGGAAACAGCTGCACGCCTCCCTTTCTGTACGGATACTCAGGGCCTTTCCTCGAGGCAAGTACTCACATTGAGTTTCCTTCCCTTTAGCTCTAGAGCATGGCAGGCTGAGCCCCACCCAAGCCATGGAAGCACCTGGTTTAGATAGAGGAAACTCATTTTCTTCCCAAAAGCAGGCGTACAGTGGCTAGAGGCCTGTCAACAGCAGTGAATTTCACGTAGCTTTAAGGCAGCATGAATGGAGCTTTCAAAATGGGAAAGCAAGGCTAGTTGCATCAGGCCCCCATTTCCATGGGCACACGCAGCACACATCCCTGTGGGTTTCTAACAAGTCAAAATGGTTACTGGTGAGCCAATGGTGCCTTCCCTGAATCAACTCCTCGAAGCAGGGTATTCTGCATCTAGCAAACTGCCTCAATCAAGGTACGCCGTAGCTAGGGCTCGGGCCTGTGGCTCTTCAAAAGCCTTCAGTGTTACACGAAGAACTGGGCTTTAGTGGAAGTCGCAATGCAAGTCGACTTTCTCCTGGTGGCCGGGTGACTTCAGGCAGGAGGTCCTAGTTGGAATTTGAAGCCGAGGGGTTTTCTCACTGCAGCTAAGACTAGGGCAATGAGTCAGACTTACCACGCATGGTGCACGTGATTAAAGGGTGTTCTTGAAACTTTGGGAGTGCAGGGGATTGCAAGATGTCCCATGAAGAAGCGCAGTGTGTTGCGCTACACTCGGCATAAACAGACAGGCTCCGAAGGGATACGCGCCAGGACGTTCCTTAGCAGGCCCGGGGGCGGGGGGGGGGGGGGCTGGGGTACTCAGGGATCCTGCCGGGAATTCGGTGCCCACGCGAAGCTCGTAGGTGTCCTGTAAAGCCGTTAAGATAACGGAGAGCGGCGGCTACGGCCTACTGGAAACTTCTGCACGCCTCCGCTTCTGCACGGCCTTACCTTGAAGCAAGTGATCACGCTGAGTGTCCCATTTGCGAAACAGCATGGTAGGACGGTGAATTTTTCCTTGAGCAGAGTGACTTCAGGTACAAGCTCCTCGAAGAATTGTAAGCAGAACGTTTTCCCATGGCAGCACAGACGACAGTCATGACGTAGACTTCCATGGCACGTTGGACTGGCCAGCAATGTGGTCCTGAGGCAGTTCGAGAATTCTGGAAATGTAGCTCTCCTTAAGGAACATTCAGTGTGTTGCCGAACACTCGGCATACACAGAGTGGCTCCGATGGGTTACGGCCCTTGCAGTTTCTTAGCATGCCCAGGGGGTCCTGGGGGTACACACTGTTCCTGCCGGGAATAGGGTGCCCACGCGAAGCTCCTAGGTGCCCTGAAAAGCGTACTGCCGTTAAGATATTGCAGAGCAGTGGCTACGGCCTCATGGAAACTGCTGCACACCTCTGCTTTTGCACGGCAATTCAGGGCCTTACCTCGAGACAAGTGCTCATGCTCAGTGTCCCGTTAGCGACACAGCATGGTTGGATGGTGAATTTCTCCTCGAGCAGAGTGACTACAGGTACGAGGTCCTCCAGGAATTGTAAGCGGAATGTTTGCCCATGGCAGGTCAGACGACGGCCATAACGAAGACTTCCATGGCACGGCGGACAGGCCAGAAATGTCGTCCTGAGGATGTTCGAGGGATCTGGAAATGCAACTATACTTAAGGAACGTGCAGTGTGTGGCCCAGCACTCGCCCTACACAGAGGGCCTCTGAGGGACCGACCTATGGGCCTCGATGTTGCTCAGAAGTCCCACAGGGGTCTGGAGGTACTCAGTGATCCTGGAGGGAATTGACGCACACCCGAGGGGCTTAAGAGTCCTGAAAAGGGCACTTCCCTTAAAATGCGCAGAACAGCTACTAAGACCTCATGGAAACAGCTGCACGCCTCCCTTTCTGTACGGATAGTCTGGGCATGTTCTCGAAGCAAGTGCTCACGCTGAGTTTCCCTTTAGCTCTAGTGCATGGCAGGCTGAGCCCCAACCAGGCCATGGAAGCACCTGGTTTAGCTACAGGAAACTCATTTTCTTCCCGGAGCCAGGCCTACAGTGGCTAGAGACCTGTCCACAGCAGCGAATTTCAGGGAGCTTCAAGGCAGCATGCACGGAGTTTTCAAAATGGGAAAGCAAGGCTACTTCCATTAGGCATCCATTTCCAAGGGCACACGCAACATACATCCCTGTGGTTTCTAACAAGTCAAAAGAGACACAGGGTACCCAGTTGTCCCTTCCCTGAATCAACTCCTCGAAGCAGGGTGTTCTGCATCTACCAAAATGCCTCAACCAAGGTATGCCCTAGCTAGGCCTCGGGCCTGAGGCTCTTCAAAAGCCTGCAGTGTTACATGAAGAACCGGGCTTTATTGGCAGTCGGAAAGCAAGCCGACTTTCTCCTAGTGGCAGGGTGACTTCAGGCAGGAGGTCCTAGATGGAATGCAAAGCCGAGAGTTTTTCTCAGTGCAGCTCAGACTAGGGCAATGAGTCAGACTTATCAGGCATGCTGCACGTGCTTAAAGGGTGTTCTTGAAACTTTGGGAGTGCAGGGGATTGTAAGATGTCCCATGACGAAGTGCGGTGTGTTGCGCTACACTCAGCATAAACAGACAGGCTCCGAAGGGATATGCGCCAGGACGTTCCTTAGCAGGCCCAGGGGGGCCTGGGGTACTCAGGGAACCTGCTGGGAATTCGGTACCCACGCGGAGGTCCTAGGTGTCCTGAAAAGCCGTTCAGATAACGGAGAGCAGCGGCTACGGCCTCATGGAAACTTCTGCAGGCCTCTGCTTCCGCACGGCCATTCAGGGCCTTACCTTGAGGCAAGTGATCACGCTGAGTGTCCCGTTAGCGACACAGCTAGGATGGTGAATTTTTCCTTGAGCAGAGTGACTTCAGGTACAAGTTCCTCGAAGAATTGTTAAGCAGAACGTTTTCCCATAGCAGCACAGACGACGATCATGACGTAGACTTCCACGGCACGTTGGACTGGCCAGCAATGTGGTCCTGAGGCAGTTCGAGAATTCTGGAAATGTAGCTCTCCTTAAGGAACATTCAGTGTGTTGCCGAACACTCGGCATACACAGAGGACCTCCGAGGCACCAACTTATGAGCCTCGATGTTGCTCAGCAGGGCGACAGGTGTTTGGAGTTACTCAGGGATCCTGGAAGGAAATGGTACACACACGAGGGGCCTAGGACTCCTGAAAGGGGTACTTCCATTACAGTACAGCAGAAAAGTGACTAAGAGCTCATGGAAATAGCTGCATGCCTCCCTTTCTGTACGGATACTCAGGGCCTGTCCTCGACGCAACTACTCACGTTCAGTTTCCCTTGACCTCTAGAGCATGGCAGGCTGAGCTCCACCTCGGCCATGGAAGCACCTGGTTTAGATAGAGGAAACTCATTTTCTTCCCTGAGCCAGGCCTACAGTGGCTAGAGGCCTGTCAATAGCAGTGAATTTCAGGTAGCTTCAAGACAGCATGCATGGAGCTTTCAAAATGGGAATGCAAGGATAGTTACATCAGGTCCCTATTACCAAGGGCACATGCAGCATACATCCCTTTAATTTCTAAGAAGTCAAAAGAGACACATGTTTCCACTGGTTAGTTCCCTGAATCAACTCTTCGAAGCAGGGTGTTCTGCATCTACCAAAATGCCTCAACCAAGGTATGCCCTAGCTAGGCCTCGGGCCTGTGGCTCTTCAAAAGCATGCAGCATTACACGAAGAACTGGGCTTTAGTGGCAGTCGGAATGCAAGCCGACTTTCTCCTGGTGGCAGGGTGACTTCAGGCAGGTGGTCCTAGGTGGAACTGGAAACTGAGGGTTTCTCTCAGTTTAGCTCAGACTAGGGCATTCTGTCAGAGTTAGCTGGCATGTTGGCGGTTGTAGAAGGGTGTTCGTGAATCTGTGGGAACGCTGGGGATTTCAAGCTGTCCCGTGAAGGAGTGCACTGTGTTGCCCTATACTCGGCATACACAGAGTAGCTCGGGAGGGCTACGGGCCTGCCAATTGCTTAGCAGGCCCACGGGGTCCTGGGAGTACTCACCGTTCCTGCCGGGAATAGGGTGCCTACGAGAGCCTCCTAGGTGTCCTGAAAAGCGTACTGCCATTAAGATAATGCAGAGCAGCGGCTACAGCCTCACGGAAACTGCTGCATGCCTCTGCTACTTCAGGAAAATTCAGGGCCTTACCCTGAGGCAAGTTCTCATGCTGAGTGTCCCATTAGCGACACAGCATGGTAGGATGCTGAATTTCTCCTCGAGTAGAGTGACTTCAGGTACGAGATCCTCGAAGAATTCTAAGCAGACTGTTTTCCCACGGCAATTCATACGATGTCCATGACGAAGAACTCCATGGCACGTCGGACTGGCCAGAAATGTGGTCCTCAGGCTGTTCGAGGGCTGTGGAAATGTAGCTCTCCTTAACGAACATGCAGTGTGCTGCCAATCACTGGGCATACATAGAGGGCCTCCGAGGGACCGACCTATGGGTGTTGATGTTGCTCAGCAGGCCCACAGGGGCCTGGAGGTACTCAGTGATCCTGGAGGGAAATGATGCACACCCGAGGGGCCTAGAAGTCCTTAAAAGGGGACTTCCTTTAAACTACTGCAGAACATCGAGTAAGACCTCATAGAAGCCGCCAAATGGCTCCCTCTCTGTATGGTACTCAGGGCCTTTCCTCGAGGCAACTACTCACATTCAGTTCCCCTTTATCTCTAAGCATGGCAGGCTGAGCTCCACCCTGGCCATGGAAGGACTTGGTTTAGATAGGGGAAACTCATTTTCTTCCGAGAGTCAGGCCTACATTGGCTAGGGGCCTGTCAACAGCAGTGAATTTAAATTACCTTCAAGGCAGCATGAACGGAGCTTTCAAATTGGGAAAGCAAGGCTAGTTCGATCAGGCCCCCATTTCCAACGGCACAGGCAGCATACATCCCTGTGGTTTCTAACAAGTCAGAAGAGACTCAGGTTACCCAGTGGTTTCTTACCTGAATCGACTCCTCGAAGCAGGGTGTTCTTCAGAGCAAACTGCTTCAACCAAGGTAGACCCTGGCTAGGGCTCCGGGCCAGTGGCTCTTGAAAAGCCTGCAGTGTTTCACAAAGAACTGGTTTAAGTGGCAGTCAGAACGCAATCTGACTTTCTCCTGGAGGCAGGGTGACTTCAGGCAGGAGGTCCTAGATGGAATGAGAAGCCGAGGGTTTTTCTCAGTACAGTTCAGATTAGGGCAATGAGTCAGACTTCCCCGGCACATTGGACGTGCTAGAACGGGTTTCGAGAACCTGTGGGAGGATTTGGTAAAGCAAGCTGTCCCAAAAAACAGTGCAGTGTGTTGACCTACACGCGGCATACACAGAGTGACTCCGAAGGGCTATGGGCCTGGATGTTGCTTAGCAACTAGGACCCTATTGCTGATCCAACAAAGGCACTGATTCTGCTCCGACATCATGCCCTGACAGTGTCCCCAGCTAAGGGTCTGACGCTAGGCCTCACTCAGACCCTGTTGCTCTCCCTAAGGCAGGCACTGATGCTGTCCCTACCTGACATCCTGACACTGGTCGTAAATAAGGCCCTAATACTGTCAGTAACTAAGGTCTTGACACTATCCCTAGGTCATTTCCTGACACGATCCCTAAACTGTACCCTAAACATGTCCCTCACAACTGTCCTGCCTCTTAAACTAACTGAAGACCTTATGCTGTGGCTAACTCAGGCCCTGAATTTAATCGCAAGGCCGTGACACTGTCCCTAAATACGGTCTAGATGCTCATTCTAAATCCGGCCCTGACACAGTGCCTAACTAAGGCATTATTGGTTCTGATGTATCAGCTATGACATTTTTTTCCAATGGACTGCACACACTTACTAAAGTAAAATAAAAACATTATTTTTAATTGATATAAATAAATGAATAACTGCAAGAGATAGATTTAAGAGTGGATTTGGACCTGGCAGTTCTGGTGGCTCACTCTCTTGCAGTGTGGTCTGGTCTCTCTCCAATCCTTTGTCCTGTAAATGCCTTTGGGTGGCCCCGTTCACAGGAACAGTCTCTCTCACTGCATCCAGGGCTTCCAGAAACTGCAAGTGACGCTCACTCAATGTCCATTTTAACAGAAAAGAAGAGGTTCAGTTAAGGTCAGTAACTGTGGTCACCCATCCAGGGCTTTGGCTGTCCTCCCTTGATGGCAGGAAGCTCTTCCACTAGCTAAAGTAGCAACTTTGCTGTTGGTGGTAAACTCAAGATTCTTGCTTTGGGCATCACATTCGAGGCTGGCCCTCATTGCCTGTGTACCTCAAAAGGCACCCAGACTTCATTTGTGTCCCAGGGAATTGGCAGCCCAAGAGTCACTCCTGCCCTCTGTCTATATTAATCACCCATCTCCACAGAACACATCTTGCTCATTTTCCTGTCTCTGCTCTCTCCTTTACAGAGAACAGAAACCAAATGGTAGGTGGTAAGGAAACTGTTACTCAATGGAACAGGGTCTCATGGATTATTCTATACCGTGGAAGCCACAGTGGGCTGGCTTTCCGGAGAACACAGGCACTGGGTCCAGGATGCACATGGCTTCTGGAGACCATGCTGCCTCTGTGGGAAAACAACAGTTGGGAGGCCACTTGCTCCCATAACTTTGATTTTTCATGAGCATGAATGTGAAAGGTTTGCAAAAACCCGAAGGCCAAAGGATTGCAGGGCCATGGTCTGCTGTATGCTGAGGGTGGACAGGGCCACACTCAATGTCTGGAGCCTTATTTCCTCTCAGAAGGCTGGGAGGCTATGAGGGAGGAGGCCATTTTCTCAATCACATGGATGTAGGGAACTGAAACATCCCAAGGGGCCATCTATGCTGCCCAGGTAGCTGTTCAATTGCCCAGCAGCAAGATCAGCTCAGTGATTGGCCATAGGGACTTGACAGGGCCCAAGCAGGTCTGAGCTGGAGGACCACAGATGCCTGCCTGGGTGGTCAGCGGTCAAGGGATATTCTGAGGTTTTATTATCTGCTACTGCCCACTCAAATGGGATGAAGGATGCAGCCAGTCCTGAAGGGCACCGCCAGCCCTCAAGAAGGCAGCATATGGGGGCTGGCAGCGCTACAGCCTTGCATGCATGCCAACACGTCCCACTGAGCACACTGTGTGTCAGAGCTCGGCTGGAACCTGGGTCTAGCCCCACACTCCCCATGTTGGCAGAGGGGACCTTCCCAACTTCTGAGGCATTCCACAACCACAGACTGAGGTTAAGGTGGAGATGAAACAATCAGCAACCAGAGCAGACATTTCATCTTCTTTAGAGTCCAGGATGCAGAGAGGAAGCAGAGGTGGAGCAGAAAACCAACAGTCCAGCTTCACCCCACGTCACTTGCACCAGGAGAGTCCTGTCCATCGTGGAGGCTCAGATAGACGAGAGAGGGGAAGGTGAGGCAGGCCCATTAGATAGCAAACACTAGGGGTGTAAAGTGTGAGTACTGTCTGGTTTTCTTTTTATTTACGGGAATGTCTATTTTTCAATCATTAAGATACGCTATTAGTAGTATAAAAAGATAAAAATTGTATATCCCTTTTCACACACCCCTCACTAAATGTGAATTCTGTAGAAGGTACACATCTTCTGAAATCTCTTCTTACAAGAGTCATGGATTTACTTACTAAAAGCTGGCTGGAATCAACACAGGTGACTTTGCAGTTTTAGGATTGCCTGGGTCCGTGGCTTGCTGGGCTGCAGTTCCTACTTTCCAACTCTGTAAGATGCAGGTGGAGAAGCAACGGTGAGACCTGTCTCTCTATTAGCTGTTCAGCTAGGACTTTGAGGTACTTACCCTGTGCAGTATGTAGTAGCAGAAGCACGGATCACAGCAGGAACAGAGTACTTGGTCTCGGCCCTTAGATGACCCACAGTGGACATTAGATACTCAGCCAACAACCAGAAAAGAGAGTCCACACATCTTACCTCCCTTCTACGAACATGCGCCGCTCAGGAACACAGGACACAGAAACTGGGCAGATATAGAGTTTAAATGCAGAATCTCTGGGACTTCCCTGCTGGTCCAGAGGTGAAGACCCAATGCTTCCACTGCAGGGGAGCAGGTTCAATCCTTGGTGGGAGAACTAAAATCCCGCATGCTGCATGGCCCGGCCTAAATGAATAAATACACAAAAGCAGAATTTCTGTTCTCAAGGTGCTGGCTGATGGGGGAGGCAGAGAATAATTCCTGTGCCCCTCCCCAGAGTGGTAGTGCCAGAGCCAGCCACAGTCGAGGATCCCTATGGGGGATTCGGGGTGGGAGGGGCAGCCGCAGGAGGAGGAGGGTTGTTGAGGAAGGGAAGGTTCCCAGGGCTCCGGCCAGCGAGGCTGCCTCACAAGGCAGGCCTGGGAGACACTGTGTGGACAGGACCACAGGCCCCTGAGGACCGGGGCTGAGCTGCTGTTGGGAACAAGGGGTCGGCACTGATACAGGGCTGGGAGGCTACAGGGTTTAGAGCGAGCCCTGGGCCCCTCTGAGTATGATGCAGGGGAGCGACGCCCTGCAGAGAGCAGCTAGGAAAGGCTGCATGGATCCAAGCAGACGCCAGAACAAGATCTCACCAGGGGACCATGTACAGGCGGTGGACGAGATTGGGTGACTGCTGGGCAGGTGGGGTGGGATGGCAGACAGGGGGCACATCACGGGGAGAGCCTAGGAGCAGCGATCTGGGGAGCGAGGAGGGAGGGCAGATACGATGAGATTGGCTGTATAGGTCAAGCCATAGTGACAAGTATCCTGATGGTCTGCCTGAGTGCAGAGCTGTCCGCCCACTCTCACTGTGCACCCCAAGTTGGCTCAAGCCTCTTCTGTCAAGGCTGTCAGACTTCTGCCCCCCCCAGGAGCTCATAAAAAGTGTAGCTAGTAGATCTCATTACAACCCCCAGGCACTGCATGATCATATGAGTTGCCACTGTGGGAACACAGGTGCTTCAGATCTATACTCCACACCAATTCCATTTACCAACTATAATTTCTGTCTGGAACTATTTTTCTTGGGGTGATTCCACTGTGTCTGTCCTTCAACCTTTAATTGTACATAATAACTTTTAACCAGTCTGTAGTTAAAGACTAAAGAATGAGTTTTCATTGAGAATTAGCCAGTGATTTAGGAAGTCCCTTGGGAATTTAAACATTGGTGGGTGTTCCTATCTGCAAGCGATTCCTCTACAGGCCTAAACGCCTTCTGCCACAGAGCAACGGCCACGTTACGTGGTTAGCTAAAGATATCAGGCAGAATCCGCTTTCACAGAACAACTTGCATCTGGACAGTCCCCCAAACCCCAGGCCCACCTTGTCCCAGGCCCTGTACCCCACCAAGACTGTGGGCACATGGAGAGAGAAAGGTTTGCCCTGCCCGTCCTGTTCTAGGACAACGGGTCCAGGATCCATTCCTCTACCTGTCAGCCAGCCAGGCGGCCCCAGAGGAAATTTACATCTAGTGGAAGGGACAGAGAGACAGAAAATAACAGTGTGGTGTGACAAGTGCTATGACACGGGACATTCAAGTGAACAACTAGGCCAAGAGGGGGACCAAGGGGCTGTGGTGGGCAGGCCAGACAAGGGTGTGGGGTGGGGAGCGTCCCCAAGGAAAGACGCTGTTTCCTTGAACAGCTACAGCTGTTGGTTTGGCTGGCAGTCACCAGACCTGAAAAGAAACAGCAGGGGACGTGGAGGGGAAGAACAGGCACCATGAAAAAGCAACTGCTGCCACAGCTGAGGAAATCAAGCTGTCCCAAAAAAAGAGTGCAGTGTGCTGCCCTACACGTGACATACACAGAGTGACTCAGAAGGGTTACGGGCCTGGATGTTGCTTAGCAGGCCCAGGGGAGCCTGAGGGTACGCAGTGTTCTTGCAGGGAATACGGTGCCCACGCGAGGCTCCTAGGTGTCCTGAAAAGCGTACTGCCGTTAAGATAATGCAGAGCAGCGGCTATGGCCTCATGGAATCTGCTGCGTGCCTCAGCTTCTGCACGGCAATTCAGGGCCTTACCTTGAGGCAAGTGCTCACGCTGAGTGTCCCGTTATCGACACAGCATGGTAGGAGGCTGACTCTCTTCTCGAGCAGAGTGACTTCAGGTATGAGATCCTCGAAGAATGTTGAGCAGAGTGTTTTCCCATGGCAGCTCAGATGGTGACCATGACAAATACTTCCATGGCATATCGGACTGGCCAGAAATGTGGTACTGAGGCAGTTTGAGGGCTATGGAAATGCAGCTCTCCTTAACGAACGTGCAGTGTGTTGCCCATCACTCGGCATACACACAGGGCCTAGGAGGGACCGACCTATGGGCCTCGATGTTGCTCAGCAGGCCCAGAGGGGTCTGGAGGTACTCAGTGATCCTGGAGGGAAATGATGCACACCGGAGGGGCCTAGGATTCCTGAAAATAGTACTTCCTTTAAAATAGAGCAGAACAGTAAGACCTCATGGAAGCCGCTAAATGCCTCCCTTTCTCTACGGTACTCAGGGCCTTTCCTCGAGGCAAGTACTCACGTTGCATTTCCCTTTATCTCTAGAGCATGGCCGGCTGAGCTCCACCCCAGCCATGGAAGAACCTGGTTGAGATAGAGGAAATTCATTTTCGTCCCAGAGTCAGGCCTACATTGGCTACGGGCCTGTCAACAGCAGTGAATTTTAGGTAGCTTCAAGGTATCATGCATGGAGCTTTCAAAATGGGAAAGCAAGGCTAGTTCCATCAGGCCCACATTTCATGGGTACAAGCAGCATACATCCCTGTGGTTTCTAACAAGTCGAAAGAGACACAGATTACACACTGCTTCCTTCCCTGATTCAACTTCTCCAAGCAAGGTGTTCTGCATCTAGTGAACTACGTCATCCAAGGAACCCCCTAGGTGGAACTCTGGGCTTGTGGCTCTTTAAAAGCCTGCAGTGTTACACAAAGAACTGGGCTTTAGTTCAAGTAGTAACGCATGCCGACTTTATCCTGGAAGCAGTGTGAATTCAGGTAGGAGGTCCTAGATGGAATGCGAAGCCGAGGGTTTTTCTCAGTGCAGCTCAGATTAGGGCAATGAGTCAGACTTACCAGGCATGTTGGACGTGCTAGAACTGTTTACCTGAACCTGTGGGAGTACTGGGGAAATCAAGCTGTCCCAAAAAAGAGTGCACTGTGTTGCCCTATACTCAGCATACACAGAGTGACTCCGAAGGGCTACGAGCCTGGAAGTTGCTTAGCAGGCCCAGGGGGGGCTGGGGGTACTCACTGTTCCTGCCGGGAACAGGGTGGCCACGCGACGCTCCTAGGTGTCCTGAAAAGCGTCCTGCCGTTAAGATACTGCAGAGCAGCGGCTACGGCCTCATGGAACCTGCTGCACGCCTCCACTACTGACTGGCAATTCAGGGCCTTACCTCGAGGCAAGTGCTCTCGTTTAATGTCCCATTAGTGACACAGCATGGTAGGATGCTGCTTCCTACCTGAGTATAGTGACTTCAGGTACGAGGTCCTCGAAGAATTCTAAGCAGAGTGTTTTCTCATGGCAGCTCAGACGAGAGCCATGATGAAGACTTCCATGGCACCTTGGACTGGCTATAAATGTGGTCCTGATGCTGTTCGAGTGCTCTGGCAATGTAGCTTTCCTTAAGTAATGATCAATGTGTTGCCCATCACTCGTCAAACACAGAAGACCTCCAAGGGACCTATGGGCCTCGATTTTGCTCAGCAGGCCCACGAGGTCTGGAGGTACTCAGTGATCTTGGAGGGAAAATGATGCACACCCAAGGGGCCTAGGAGTCCTGAAAAGGTACTTCTTTAAAATATGGCAGAACCCCGATGAAAACCTCATGGAAACAGCCGCATGCCTCACTTTCCACATGTCTACTCAGGGCCTTACCTCGAGGCAAGTACTCAAGTTGAGTTTCTATTTAGCTCTAGAGCATGGCAGCCTGAGCCCCACCCAAGCACTGGAAGAACTCTGTTTAGCTAGAGGAAACTCACTTTCTTTGCAGAGCCATGCCTATAGCGGCTAGAGTTCTGTCAACAGCAGTGAATTTCACGTAGCTTCAAGGCAACATGAAGGGAGCTTTCAAAATGGGAAAGCAAGGCTAGTTCCATCAGGCCCCCATTTCCATGGGCACACACAGCATACATCCCTGTGCTTTCTAACAAGTCAAAAGAGACACAGATTACACACTGTTTTCTTCCCTGAATGAAAATCTCCAAGCAAGGTGTTCTGCATCTAGTGAACTACATCAACCAAGGAACGCCCTAGGTAGGAATTCAGGCCTGTGCCTCTTCAAAAGCCTGCAGTGTTACTCGAAGAATTGATCTTTAGTTGCAGTAGGAACGCAAGCCGACTTATTCTTTGAGGCAGTGTGACTTCAGGTAGGAGGTCTTAGATGCAATGCGAAGCCAAGTGTTTTTCTCAGTGCAGCTTAGACTAGGGCAATGAGTCAGACTTCCACAGCATGTTGCACATGCTAGAAAGGTGTTCGTGAAACCGTGGGAGTATTGGGTAAATCAAGCTGTCCCAAAAAACAGGGCAGTGTGCTGCCCTACACACGGCATACACAGAGTGACTCTGAAGGGCTATGGGCCTGGATGTTGCTTAGCAACTAGGACCCTATTGCTGATCCAACAAAGGCCCTGATGCAGCTCCTACATCATGCCCTGACAGTGTGCCCAGCTAAGGGCATGATGGTAGGCCTCAATCTGTCCCTGTCGCTCTCACTAACTCAAGCACTGACGCTATCCCTACCTGAAGCCCTGATCTTGGTCCTAAATAAGGCCCTGATACACTTAGTGCCTAAGGTCCTGACACGATCCCTAAACTTTACCCTAACCCTGTCCGTAGCAACTGTCCTGCCTCTTAGGCTAACTGAAGCCCTTATACTGTGAATACCTCAGGCCCTGAATTTGGTCCCAAGTCCGTGACACTGTCACCAAGGCCTAGAAGGTCGTCCTAAATCTGGCCCAAACCTGTCCATAACTAATGCCTTAACAACATTCCTAACTCAGTCCCTGACACGGAAACTAACAGAGGCCCAGATGCTAGTCCTAACGTAGGCCCTGACACTGTGTCTAACTAAGGCCCTGCTGCCAAATATCTAAAGTCCTGACATTACCCTGAGCTAATATCCTGACCCATGTCTTGCCAAGGTCCTGAAACTGTCCCAAAGTAAGCCCTGACTCTGTCCCTAAGTGAGGCCCTGTGGTTGTCCCTATCAGAGGACCTGAGAATGTCTTTAACGAAGACCCTAAGGCTGATCCTACAGAGGCCCTTATACAACTCCTATGTCATGCCCTGACACTGTCCCTCACTCAGGCCCTAAAGATAGGCCTCACTTAGGCCCTGTTGCCGTACCTTAGTTAGGCTCTGATGCTATCCCTATATCAAGCCCTGACACTGGTCCTGATTAAGGCCCTGACACTGGCCCTAACTAAGGCCCTGATGCTCTCAATAACTAAGGTCTTCATGCTATCCCTAGCTCATTTCATGACACTATCCCTGGCCTGGAACCTGACTCTGTACCGAGCTAATTTCCTGCCTCTTATCCTCACAGAAGCCCTAATGCTCTCCGTAACTAAGGCCCAGACTAGTCCTAACTAGGGCCCTGACACTGTTTCTAACTATGGCCCGGAATCTGTCCCTAATATAGGTCCTGCTGCCGGAAATAACTAAAATCCAGACACTATCATGAGTTCAGAATCTGACCCAATTCTAATCAAGGTCCTGACACTATCCCTAAGAAAGCCCTCCCTCTGTCCCTAAGTGAAGGCCTGAGGCTGTGTCTAACTGAGGCCCTGAAGCTTTCCCTAACTGAGGCCTTGACGCTGTGACCACCTCAGGCCCTGATCATGTCTTTAACTAAGACCCTATTGCTGACCCAACAAAGGCCCTGATGCAGGTCCTACATCATGCCCTGACAGTGTCCCCAGCTAAGGGCCCGACGCTAGGCCTCACTCAGGCCCTGTGGCTCTCTCTAAGTCAGGCTCTGACGCTGTCCTTACCTGAAGCCCTGACAATGGTTCTAATTAAGGCCCTGATACTCTCAGTGACTAAGGTCTTGACACTACCTCTAGGTCATTTCCTGACACGATCCCTAAACTTTACCCTAAGCCTGTCCCTAGCAACTGTTCTGCCTCATATGCTAACTGAAGTCCTTATGCTGTGAATACCTCAGACCCTGAATTTAGTCCCAAGGCCGTGACACTGTCCCTAACTAAGGCCTAGATGCTCATCCTAAATCCGGCCCTGACACTGCCCCTAACTATGGCCCTAAAACTCTTGCTAACTCAGGCCCTGACACGGTA
Source organism: Pseudorca crassidens (assembly GCF_039906515.1). Lineage (NCBI taxonomy): Eukaryota > Metazoa > Chordata > Mammalia > Artiodactyla > Delphinidae > Pseudorca > Pseudorca crassidens. The sequence goes on from NW_027136316.1 coordinate 65,142, forward strand.
CCTAACACAGACCCAAATGCTAGTCCTATCTACGGCCTTGACACTGTCCCTAACTTAGGCCCTGCTGCTGTCAACATTTAAAGTCCTGACAGTATCCTGAGCTTATTATATCCTGGCCCATGTTTTATTAAGGTCCTGAAACTGTCCCAAAGTAAGCCTTAACGCTGTCCCTACGTGAGGCTGTGAGGCTGTCTCTCACATAGGCCCTGATAATGTCTTTAACAAACCCCTTATGCTGTTCCTACCGAGGCCCTGATGCTTTTCCTAAGTCATGCCCTGACACTGTCCCCAGCTAAGGCTCTGACTCCAGGCCTCACTCAGTCCCTGTCGCTCTCCCTAAGTCAGGCTCTGACGCTGTCCCTACCTGAAGCCCTGACACTGGTTCTAAATTAGGCACTGATGCTATAAGTAGCTATGGTCTTGACACTATACCTACGTCATTTCCTGACGCTATTCCTAGACCTTAACCTAACCTTGTCTAGCCAATGTCGAGTCTCTTATGCTAACTAAATCCCTGATGCTGTCCCTAACTAAGACCCTGAATTTAGTCCCGAGGCCATGAACCTGTCTCTAACTGAGGTCTGGAGGCTGTCCTTAACAAAGGCCCTCAACTTATCTTTAACTGAGGCCCTGACACTCTCCCTAATTAAGGACTGAGGCTGTCCCTGACTAAGGCCCTGAGTCTGTCTTTAACTACTGGCTTCACTCTTTCCCTAACAAAGGTCCTGACACATTCCCTAACTAAGACCCTGACACGGTCCCAAATAACTTGAGCTGTCCCTCATTAATGCCGTGATGCGGCCCATAAATGATGTACTGAGCCGGCATGAAGGTCCAGACGACGTCACTAATGACCCAAAATGTCTCTTACTAAGGCCCTCAAATTACCACTAACTGAGGCCCTAAAGATGTCCATAACTAAGGCCCTGACACTATCTCTAACTAAGACCCTCAAGTTATCTTTAACTGAGGCCATGACAGTGTCCCTAACAAAGAACCTGACACTGTCTCTAACTAAGGCCCTGAGTCTGTCTTTACCTAACGGCCTCACTCTTTCCCCAACTACTCCCTGACGCTGCCCCTACCCAAGGCCCTGACGGTGTGCCTAATTGCCTGAGCTGTCTTTCACTAATACCCTGACCCTGTCCATAACTAACGCCCTGATGATGTCCCTAACGAACAGCCTGAAGTGTCTCTTACTAAGGCCCTCAAGTTTGTCTCTGAGGCCCTGACACTCTCTCTAATTAAGGCCTTGACACTGTCTGTAAGTAATGGCCTGATGCAGCTCCTACCTGAGATGATGATGCTCTCACTGAGACCTTGAAGTCTCTACCTGAGAAGCTGACACTGTCTGTAACTAATTTCCTGGCTTTTTCCTTAACTAACATCCTAATTTTGTCCCTAAATAATGCCCTGACCACTGGTCCTAACTACGGCCCTGATGCTGACCCTATCTAAGGCCCTGACGATGTCCCTAATAGACTTAGATGTCCCTCACTGTTGGCCTGACCCTGTCCATCACCAAGGCCCTGACCCTCTTCCTAACTAAGGCTGTGATGATGTCTCTACCTGAGGCACTGTCACTGTCTATAATAACAGCCGACTCTTTCCCTAACACCCTGATGCTGTCCCTAATAGCCTCATGTATCTCTCAATAACGCCCTGATCCTGTCCATAACTAAGGCCCTGATGCTCTCTCTATGTAAGACACTGACACTATCTATAATAATGCCCTGACTCTTTCCCTAACTAATACCCTGATGCTATCGCTAATTGAGGCCCTGAAGATGTCCCTAATACGCTTAGGTGTTCCTCTGTATCACCCTGATCCTGTCCATAACTAAGGCCCTGAATATGTCCCTAGGTAAGTCTCTGACGCTGTCCCTAACTAAGGCCCTGATGCTGTCTCTACCTCAGAATCTGAAATTCTAATGGCCTGACTCTCCCTAACTAACATCCTGATGCTGCCCCTAAGTGAGGCCTCGACACTCTTCTTAAGTAAGGACTTGCCGCTGTCCCTACCTAAAACCCTGACACTGTCTGTAACTAGTGACCTGACTCTTTCCCTAACTAACACCCTAGTTTTGGCCCTAACTAACGCCCTGACACTGGTTCTAATTATGGCCATGATGCTGGCTCTAAGGCCCTGAAGATATCCCTAAGTAACATCCTGAACTGTGTCTAACTAAGGCTCTCACGTTATGTCTAAGAGAAGCACTGACACTGTTCCTAACTTAGGCCCTGATGCTGTCCCTTATAGTCTAAGCTGTCACTAAATAATGCCCGGATCTTGTCCATAAGTAAGGCCCTGAATATGTCCCTAAGTGCATCTCTGATGATGTCCTTAACAGCCTAAACTCTCTTCAAGTTATCTCTGAGGCTCTGACACTGGCCCGTCCTAAGGCCTCACCCCGGGGTTGTCCAAGGCTGCTGGGCAGCTTTCTCTTGTCCACATCTCTAGCCAGCTGCCTGCCATCGGGTACTCTAAGATTCTGCGATACAGTGGTCCCACGTGGGATGTGCCTGTGTAGGCTCACCTGCGGGAGGAGAGTAATGACCACTCCGCCCTCCAGGGGACTGCGTCTCAGGGTAGGAGCCTCTCAGCCAGTGTCTGGACACGGGGCTCTGTGTCCTTGTTTGTTGTAAATCCCTTGAAGTTACCTCTAACATTTTTGAATGGATATCCCCCCCTCTGCATATTTATAATATAAATTATTTACCACATTAAAATCCAGGAATGGTATTCTTAGAATGAGCAGGAGAACACTGGATGCCCCCACAATGATCTATTACTTGGAGGATTTAAAATTCTAATGAGAAAACACTCACTCTCCTCACCCTCTTGGGCGTCAGCATAAGGCGGGAATCAGCTGCATGTTTTATTTATCCCTCTGATTTTCCAGAACCTTTCCTTCCAGGAGAAATCTCTGGGCTCTGCGGGAGCTGTGAGTGGTGGCCGTCAGGTAAATCTGAGACTGAAAAGCAAGAGAAAGAGAGACAGAGGAGGATATGAGAAGCGGTGACGGGGAGAAGCAGGGGCGTCCACGTTCAATCGCAGGCTGAGAGTCTGGGTTAGTCTCCAGGGAAGCTAAGGACCACCAGGGTCTGGCCCCACTGTCCTTGTCACCTGGTGTGGGGACTGGGGACAGCCAAACCCCCATGGCCACTCTCAGAGAAATCAGGGAGGTGGGAGGGCACCCCTGAGAGCCAGATGGAAAATGGTCATGCTGTGAAATAATAAGATGCCCTTTCTGAAAAGTGAAGACTGTTCTCTTGGTTCTCAAAGACTTGCAAATACTCTGTGTCCTTCTGGAGGCATGCTGAAGCCTTCAGCCTTTGAGGGCAGTAATGGGAGTGCATCTGGGCTCAAAACCATCCAGCACTCACTCCCTGAGGGTGCTGAGGATGACCCGTGTCCACCCCTCGGGTGCTGTGGGGCCTGAAATCCCCTGATCACCGAGGACGGGAGGGGCCGCACAGACACTCCACTGGACCACCGGGGGCTTGGCTGCTGGGCTACAGTCCTTTATCAGATACATGGTTTGCAAACATCTTGGGCCATTTTGGATGGTGGATTATCTTATTCCTTGCTCCTTTTATACACAACTGTTTTTCATTTTGAGGAAGTCCAATTCATCTATTTTGTCTTTTGTTGCTTCTGCTTTTGGTAGATCTAAGAAGTCATGACCAAATCCAAGGTCATGAAGATTTACTCTCATGTTTTCTTCTAGGAGTTTTATAATTTTGGCTCTCGCATCTAGGCCTTTGGTCCATTTTGCGTTGATTTTGTATATGGGGTGGGGGGAGGTAAGGGTCCAACTTTACTCTTCTGCATGTGGGTATCCAGTTGTTCCAGAACCTGTGCTCACTGTTTGGGAGAAAATACCTGCAAATGATGCAACCAACAAGGGCTTAATTCTAAAATATACAAACACCTCATACAACTCAAAAGAGAAAAAAAAATCAAAAAAAAGGCAGAAATTTAGAAGGTCTAAATAGACATTTCTCCAAGGACATACAGATGGCCAAGAGGAACCTGAAAAGATGCTCCACATCGCTAATTATTAGAGAATGCAAATCAAAACTACAGTGAGTTATCACCCCATAGTGGTCAGAATGGCCATCATTAAAATGTCTAGAAATAAATGCTGGAAGGGGTGTGGAGGAAAGGGAACCCTCCTACACTACTGGTGGGAATGTAAATTGATGCAGTCACTATGGAAAACAGTATGGAGGTTCCTCAAAAACTAAAAATAGAATTACCATATGAACCAGCAATCCCACTCCTGGGCACACATCCAGACAAAACTATAATTCGAAAAGATACATGCACCCCAGCATTCACAGCAGCACTCTTCACGATAGCCAAGACACGGAAGCAACCTGAATGTCCCTCAACAGATGAATGGATATAGAAGATGTGGTACATATATACAATGGAATATTACTCAGCCATAAAACAGAATGAAATAATGCCATCTGCAGCTACACGGATGGACCTAGAGATTATCATACAAAGTGAAGTAAGTCAGACAGAGAACAACAAATAACATATGATATCACTTATATGTGGATTATAAAATGAGACCCAAATGAACCTATCTACAGAACAAAAACACACTCACAAATATAGAAAACAGACTTGTGGTTGTCAAGGGGCAGACAGGGGAGAGGGATGGATTGGGAGTTTCGGATTAGTAGATGCAAATTAGTATATATAGGATGGCTAGACAAGGTCTTCCTGTACAGCACAGGGGACTGTATTCAATACCCTGTAATTAACCATAATGGAAAAGAATATGAAAAATATGTATATACGTATGTTTGTATATATGAATCACTTTGCTGTACAGTAGAAATTAACACAACATTGTAGGAGCACGGACACTCCCGTCAGACTCAAGGTGACCTCTGGAGCCAGGACAGAGGCCTGGCCTCTCTGTGGGCAGGCGAACCCACACCGCCCAGGCCCTGGTGCAGTGCCTGTTCCGTGGGGTCAGCTGGGTGCACGCAGGTCAGCCAGTGTCTGTGTGTCTCAGCCTGTAACCACAGACCACACTGTCCTGCTCTGCTCACAAGAGCGAGGCCAATGGAGGGACAACAGGGGTGGGAACAAAGCCGGGTCATGGTCTGGCTGGGTGAGAAAGGGTCCAAGGAGCGAGAACCCGGCTGCCCTTGCCTGGTGAGCCGAGAGCTGACGTCCACCCTGTGGGCAGGCCCTCTCCCCACGTCCCGAGGTAAGGCTGCCTTTCCTGCACCCTGGGCAGTGTCATGCCTGTGTATAGAGCAGGACGCACAGCAGTGCACGCAGCAGGCCTGATGCCTCTCCTTGCCATGTACTTGGGGGCTTGCTGAGGGTGGAACATCCCGACAGGACACGGGCCAGCCCCGGGGAGGATGTAGGGGAGAAGCATTTGGGAGCCTCTGGAGGGGATCCTCACCTGTCTGCACAGGTGGACTGAGGACACCGACCAAGGGTGGGCAGGCGGGGAGACCCGGAAGGGTCCTAGGACTTCCCAATATAAAGGACTTCCCTTTCTTCCCTGTTGTGGATGACTTGGATGTGGTAGAAACAGTGGGATTTTGGAAGTTCAATTTTCCACATCATTCCACCAAAAAAAACTATTAGAAATAATAAATGAATTCAGTAAAGACACAAAATCAGTAGACACAGCTCAACTGCATTTCTAAACACTAATAATGAACCAACAGAAAGAGAAAAAAAAAACTATTTACAACTGCATCAAAAAGAACAATATACCAAGGAATAAATTTAACGGAGGATGTGAAAGACCTGAAAACTTTAAGACACTCATGAAGACACTGAAGAAGACACAAGTCAGTGGAAAGACTCCCCGTGCTCATGGAACGCAAGAATTACTGTTGCTAAAATGTCCGTTCTACCCAAAGCGGTGCACACAGGGAAGGCAGGCCGTCCTGAAGTTCCAACGGTGTTTTTCACAGAAATGGAGCAAATCCTCCTAAGATGTGTGTGGAGCCACAAAGGACCCCGAAGAGCCAAGGCGACCCTGAGAAAGGAGGACGGGCCGCAGGCATCTCCCTCCCTGACTTCACACTTCATCACGAAGCTACAGTCCCCAAAACAGTGCGGAACTGGCTCAAAACAGGCGCACAGACCAGAGGGACGGGACGGAGAGCCCAGAACCCACCCCGCACGGTGGGGGGGGGGCCGTTAAGTTACGACAAGGGGGCCAGGGACACACTGAGAGGAAGGGGGGGGCCGTTAAGTTACGACAAGGGGGCCAGGGACACACTTTGCTTTACAAAGCACCATTGTAAACCACGGTAAACGGTTTGGGGAAGACTGCACACCCCATAACCAACGCGGCTCCACCGCACACCAGCCTGACCAAAAACCCAGCTTTGCACACCAAGCCCTTCTTGGGTCGCACGAGGACGGACCCCCTCAGCCGTCGGTCGCCCCCAGGAAGCTTCTCCCCACTGTTCCTCACTGTCCCCTCACCTGTTCCTCCAGCGTCGCCTGCGTCCTCAGGAAACCCAGCTCCCGTCAGTGTGGACGCAGCCCCACGTTGTCCTGAAGCCGAAACCCCAGCGAGACCTTCAGGAGACCAAGCGCCCGTCAGCAACCACAACCCGGCGGTGCCTGAGGAGACACAACTCTCCTCAGCTGCGCTCAGAGCTCGGTCCACGGGGAACACGCATGCGCTGTGGGTCAGAGAGGCGGGATCCGCGCCACCCTGTGGTCGGTGCGGGAAGTGCAGGCCGCCCCTCCCTCATGGGTCACTGGAGACAGCGACCCTGCCGGCAGAACTGCTGAACCCATTAAATTGTGGAAATTCAAACAAATGAAGACAATATCCCATAGCTTCTCCAAAGTAGTTAAGGAACAGTGAATTGGAAACCATATGGAATAAAATGAATGTAGACACAAGCTTTACAACTTACACCAAATTCACTCAAAATGATTCAGAGACAAGTTTTAAATGCAAAACTATTCAAAATTACAGGAGAAAACATAAAAGAAAATTGATATGAGCTTGGGCTTCGTCATGTCCATCACAAGCTTTGTGGTTTTAACACACAACACAAAAAAGCAGTCCAGAAAGAAAAACAAAGGATTCTGTGGACTTTATAAAATTAAGCATTTCTACTGTGTGAAAAACCTCATTCAGAAAATCGAAAGTCTACACATACTGGGGGGAAAAACTGCAAACATATCTAATAAAGAATTTGTCTCAAAATATACAAAGAACTACAACACAACCCCATTAAAAATAGGGAAAGCTCTAAATACACACCTGGGCAAAGAAGGTACAGAGATAGTATACAACACTATGCCCAGGACTGGGGGGCAGAGAAACCGTGGTCCAGTTCAACTCCCTGAGTCATGTGTGACCCAGGACTAGTCCTGTCCTTCCTGGAGGTCTCAGACAAATGGGGAGGGAGGAAGGGGAAGAGGGCGGATTCTGCTTAAACCTAACTCTAACCCCGACCACTCACACCACTTTCATTCAACATGGTCTAGGAAGTCCTAGACATAGTAATTACATGAGAAAAAGTAATAAAAGGAATCCAATGGCAGAGGAAAAAGTAAAACTGTCACTGTCTGTAGATGAGATGATGTTTTATATTTCATTCATTTATTTATTTATTTATTCATTTATTTATTCTGGTTGCGCTGGGTCTTAGTAGTGGCAGGTGAGCTCCTTAGTTGCGGCAGGCAGACTCCTTAGTTGTGGCATGCGAACTCTTGGTTCTGGCATGCATGTGGGATCTAGTTCCCTGACCAGGGAACAAACCCAGGCCCCTTGCATTGGGAGCACGGAGTCTTAAGCACTGGACCACTGGGGAAGTCCCGACATGATGTTTTATATAGAACATCCTTAAGATGACCCTCCAAAACAACTACAATTCATTGGAAAATTCAGTTAAGTTGCAGGATACAAAATTAACCTATAGAAATCAGTTGCATCTCTATCCACTGGCAACAAACTTTCAGAATTAGAAATTAAGAAAACAAACCCATTGACAATGGTATTAACAAAAATGAAATACTTAGGAATACATCTAACCCAGGAGGTAAAAGACCCGTACTCAGAAAACTGGAAGACACTGATGAAAGAAATTGGAGACGACACAAACAAACGGACAGATATAATGTGTTCATGGATTGGAAGAATTCATGTTGTTAAAATGATTCCACATCCCAGAGCAATCTGGAGATTTGATGCCATTCTTAACAAAATACCAATGGAATTTTATGAGAACTAGAACAAAGAATTCTAATATGTGTAAGGAAACAGAGAAGAACCTGAATAGTCAATACGATCTTAAGAAAGAAGCATAAACTTGGACATATCACACTCCCTGTTTCAAACTATACTACATATCTAGAATAATCAAGACAGTATGGTATAGGAACAAAAGAAATACACAGAGATCCATGGAACAGAATTGAGAGCCCCAAAATAAACATAGGCATATATGGTCAATTCATCTATGACAACAGAGGTGAGGCTATACAATGAGGAAAAGATAGCCTCTTCAATGAATGGTGGTGGAAAAACTGGACAACTACATGCACAAGAATCAAACTGGAATCCTTTTTATACCACCTACACAAGCAGCCTCAAAATGAATCAAATACTTCAACGTAAGACCTGAAGCCATAAAGCTCCTCGAAGAAAACATAAGCAGTATGCTCTTTGACATCTCTCTTAGCAATATTTCCTGGATCTGCCTCTCCAAGCCAGGGGAACAAAAGCAGAATAAACCAATGGGACTCCACCCAACTTTCAAGCTTTCCAATGGCAAAGGAAACCATCCACAAAATGAAGAGGCAGCCTACCGAATGTGAGAAAATAGTTGCAAACAATATGTCTGAAAAGGTGTTCATATCCAAAATAGATGAAGAACCACACAACTGAACCTCCAAAAACAAAAAAAAAAACAATTAAAACTTGGGACCGAACATTTTTCCAAAGAGGACGTACAGATGGCCAAGAGACATATGAAACTATGACCAATATCACTTATCATCAGGGAAATGCACATCAAAAGGACAATCAGATTATCACCTCACACCTAAAAACTTGGGTATCGTCCAAAAGACAACAAATAACAAGCCTTGGCGAGGATGAGGAGAACCCTCATGCATTCTCTTGGGAAAGTTCATTGGTGCAGCCACTGTGGAAAACAGTACAGAGGTTCCTCAAGAAATTAAAAATAGAACTACCATATGATGCAGGAATTACACTTGGGGGTATCTTTCTGAAGGAAACAAAAACACGAATTCAAAAAGATATACACAGGGAGATCAGCTCGGTGCTTTGTGACCAAAAAGAGGGGTGGGATAGGGAGGGTGGGAGGGAGGGAGATGCAAGAGGGAAAAGATATGGGAACATATGTATATGTATAACTGATTCACTTTGTTATAAAGCAGAAACTAACACACCATTGTAAAGCAATTATACTCCAATAAAGATTTAGAAAAAAATATAAGAAAACAAAGAATACGGGAATGCATCTAAATCACATCTACAATGGACACTTAGGTTTATCTTGTATGTCTGAACCACAGTTACTCCTTTTTGACAGTCAAATGCATTCCCCCCCTCAATGCCAAAGCAGATGTACAATTCATATCCAAAAGACCACAAAACAGGCCACTTTGGGCAGTAAAATTTAAGTTAAACCATGTATAAGCCAGAGTGACTTCCTCACACCTCAATATGTGAAGAGTTTTTTTCCCTTTTGATTACAAGTCTTTCAATAGAAAGCACTGATGATCAAAATGTCAATCCCTCGGTGCCAGAATGATTCAGCTGTTTGGCCCAGGTGTAGATCATGTCCCTCAGCGCTAGGCCTCCTTTATATTTGCCTAGTTAATCCACATTGGGGGAATACTGAGCAGGTATCGTGAACATGCTCAGAGGAATGTTAATGAGAAAATGCTTTATACATTTTATTATTCATACCCAATTGTCACACAAGCATTGCACATGTGCTTTTAGCAGTAGACCTAAAGCAAACAGTGATACATCATGAGTAGTTACATTGTCATAACTTCACTAGGTAATTTTCCTTTCCTCTTAAACATCAGGGCAAAATGAAGCCAACACAGTAACTTTCATAAATACACACTTCAATACAGAGGTGTCACTTATCCAATTGCTCCAAGTCCTAAGTAGCTTGAGGGGAAGGACTTCCCTGTGTCTGGAAAACACAGATCAAAGCCAGTGACAAAAAAAACCAAAAACATTATAACCATATTCACCAGTTCACTCAGTAACCAATCCTTCTGTTAAATTTTTATGAAGCCATCTGATTTTCCATTAAGATTTTTCATTTCTTACCCAGTGTGGCATTATGATATGAAATTTATGGGAGACCTGTGCTTGCCAAAAGGTCCTTCACATAGATCTTCTTGAAGATGGAGCACTTTTGCAAAGTGTTAGATCACAACAGTAACTATCTATAAATCACATAAAGACTTAAAAGGTCATGGTTAAACATTTGACCACAATGTAAATGACAAAAGAAACCATTACTGCTGTTACATACAACATTTAAAAATAACTAGAATTACGACTGATAAAATTTTACCAGGACATACAAGTTTTTTCGGAATTCCATGTAATTTAACATATTAATCAAACATTTCTCTCTGAGATGGCTCAAGAGCCTTCGAAAACAGCTCAAAGTTAGCTGGAGCTCAAAAGAACTGTTAGAATTCGCCAAACAACACTTATTCACTGAAGCAAAGTAAAGAGATTTCGAACAAAAATACAGATCTCAGCCAGGCAAAGGAACTCACAAGCTGTTCGCAATCAAAAGCAGCATTCCAAGGAAACTTTGGAGGGAGAAACCAAATCCAGGCTTGCCCTAACCCACTTCCAACAGAATCCATCTTAGAAAATCCTGGTCATGCACAACTCTTTCCTCAGTGTTCCCTTTGCACAAATGTTCATCACCTTCTGTATCCATCTTATGTTGCCCCTTATTTTTTCCGCATTCAGACAACCAGCTCTACTACAAAGGGACTTTCTTTTCTCTTTGTACCATCAGCCTGTTACCTAGCTGCTCACTTTCTTTATTATGTAGCTTCATAAATGCTTGAACATATGGAACTTCTTTTGTCTTTCTCTTCCTGTGACAAAAGAACTCTAGCTGAAGGATAGTATAGTCCTTTAGGCTCCCACTCAAAGACCACCATTCCTCATTTTTCAAGAACGTATCCATACACTGGCCAGACAAAATTACAATAGAATTTCATTCTTTTCTTAGTCTTAGGTTTTCAACTATAGGTTGCCCAGTCTGCCAGGATTTTGCCCATTGGCTATCACATGGAACTGAAGAAGAAGCACTTCTTATGCTTGAACCATAGAACACTCACACACGGACTAAAACAAAACAAAATCCTAAAAACCAACGGAAGCCTCAAACCAAAGGAACCAGAAACCAAAAACGAAACAGCACAAGACTCAAATCATCTTCCAAGTCTCAACTTAGCCTGTGACCTCTGTCCAAGGGGTGCACCTTCCAAATGAGATTTCCTGGAATGAAAAGTCACCCAAATGGGAACCAAGGTTCCCCCAAATGTACAGGGTTAAAAGGACCTCAGACTGCATGCCAGGGGAGTTACCACACGCTGGCTGAGGTGCTGCTACCTCTCGAATGCTATTTTTCTGGTTCCCCAAAATAATCCCTTGGAGTAGGACATTCGGGGCAGCCCAGGCAGGAGGAAGAGAAGAACGTCCTCAAGGCAAAGACGGCCTGGACAGCTGCTAGGGTGGTCCCTCTTCCACCATCTATTCCTGCCCCAGAGTTCTAACTGCTGGGATGACTGGGACACAGCCTTTCCAGGCAAGGGTCCCAGGTGGTCTGCCCCCTAAAGGAATCCTTACACTCTCTCGAAAGTGGCTGGCGTGGAGAAAATCTCAGTGTCCAATCGAGTCAGGGGACACACAGGGGCCATCCCCAAGTCAGCCCCACATTGGGTACTAAATTTGATGTCGAAAACTTGACCACTGTGCACCAGTGCCAAATCGAATCAGAGAGAGACTGGTTTGGAGGAAGTAGAAAAGAATAACTTCACTGCTTTGTCAGCCAAAGGGGGACAAAGAAAACTCGTGCCCTCAAAAACCGTGCGACCCAATGCAGGAGAATCTGGTGAGGAGTTTTACAGCAATGGTTTAAGGACGCAGTTGCTCCTAAGGTTTAGTGTGTGTACAGGGCCTTTACTCCCTTTAATCTGGCCTCAGATGGTCTCTTGATTAGCCTCTCTGAAATAAAGAAGACTAAAATCTTCTATTTTGTGGGCCTTTTAGGTTGGTAAAGAGCCCAAAGATAAGCTTCCCTGTATCCCTTGAGGCAAAATCAGGATCCAGCCCCAAGGCTGCACTATTGTTTCTTGATGCTTCCTCCCTTTTCTCTGCATCCCCTCCCTTCCCTGGTTAGCAACTGTCCGAATCTGCCCTTTGGAAATCAGGGAGGGTCCTGGAGTCTCTAGACTAAATAAGGCCCTGACACTACACCTAACTCAGACCCTGATACTCTCCCTAACCAACGCCCTGACACTACTCCTAACTCATTCCCTGACACTGTACCTAACAAAGGCTCTGATGTTAATCCTAAATCAGGCCCTGACACTGTGTCTAACTAAGGCCCTGCTGCCGTAAATATCTAAAGTCCTGACATTATCCTGAGCTAATATCCTCACCCATGTCTCACTAAGGTCCTGAAACTGTCCCAAAGGAAGCCCTTACGCTGTCCCTAAAATAGGCCCTGAGCGTGTCTTTAACGAAGACCCTAATGCTGCTCCTACAGAGGCCCTTATGCTGCTCCTAAGGCATGTCCTGACACTGTCCCTCACTCAGGCCCTAAAGATAGGCTTCACATAGGCCCTGTGGCCGTACTTCAATTAAGCCGTGATGCTGTCCCTACATCAAGCCCTGACACTGGTCTTGATTAAAGACCTGACACTGGTCCTGATTAAAGTCCTGACACTGGTCCTAACTAGGACCCTGTTGCTCTCAATAACTAACGTCTTCATAACTAACTAACTAAATGATACCTAGATCATTTCCTGACACTACCCCTGGCCTGGAACCTGACTCTGTCCCGACCTAATTTCCTGCCTCTTATCCTCACTGATGACCTAATGCTATCCCTAATTAAGGCCCAGACTAGTCCTAACTAAGGCCCTGACACTGTCGCTAACTAAGGCCCAAAATCTTCACTAATATAGGTCCTGCTACCGGCAATAACTAAAATACGACACTATCCTGAGCTAATATCCTGACCCGTTTCTAGACAAGGTCCTGACACTGTCCCTCAGAAATCCCTGTTGCTCTCCCTAAGTCAGGCACTGATGCTGTCCTTACCTGCTACCATGATACTGGTTCTAAATAAGGCCCTGATACTCTCAGTGACTAAGGTCTTGACACTATCCCTAGGTCATTTCCTGACACGATCCATAAACTTTACCCTAAACCTAGCCAAAGCAAATGTCCTGCCTCTTACGCTAATTGAGGCCTTACTCTGTGCCTAACACAGACACTGAATATAGGCCCAAGGCCGTGACACTGTCACTAATGCCTAGATGCTCGTCCTAAATCGGGCCCAGAATTGACACTCAATAGAGCCCTAACACTATTCCTAACTCAGGCCATGACACGGTACCTAACAGAGGCCCAGATGCTAGTCCTAACGCAGGCCCTGACACTGTCTCTAACTAAGGCCCTGCTGCGGACAATATATAATGTCCTGACACTATCCTGAGCTCATTTCCTGACCCATCTCTTAACAAGTTCCTGAAACTGTCCCAAAGTAAGCCCTGACGCTGTCCCTAAGGGAGACCCTGAGGCTGTCCCTAACAGAGGCCTTGATAATGGCTTTAGCCAAGCCCCTGAGGCCGATCCTACCCAGGCCCTTATGCTGCTCCTAAGTCATGCCCTGATACTGTCCCTAGCTAATGCCCTGAAACTAGGCCTCACTCAAGCTCTGTCACTCTTCCCAAGTCCGGCTCTGATGCTGTCCCTACCTGAAGGTCTGACAATGGTCCTAAATTAGGCCCTGATGCACTATGTAACTGAAGTCTTGGCACTACTCCTAGGTCATGTCCTGACACTATCCTTAGACCTTAACCTAAACTTTCCTTTAACTAATGTCGATCCTCGTGCGCTAAATAAATCCCTGATGCTGTCCCAAACTAAGGCCCTGAAATTAGTCCCGAGGCTATGAACCTCTCCCTAATAGAGGCCTGGAGGCTCCTCCTAACTCAGGTCCTGACACAACACCTAACTCAGTCCTTGACACGGTACCTAACAAAGGCTCTGACGCTGTCCCTACCTGAAGCCCTGACACTGGTTCTAATTAAGGCCCTGATACTCTCAGTGACTAAGGTCTTGACACTACCCCTAGGTCATTTCCTGACATGATCCCTAAAATTCACCCTAAGCCTGTCCCTTGCAACTGTCCTGCCTCTTATGCTAACTGAAGCCCTTATGCTGTGCCTAACTCAGGACATGAATTTAGTCTCAAGGCCGTGACACTGTCCCTAACTGAGGCTTACATGCTCTTCCTAAATCTGGCCCAGAACTGTCCCTCATTAAGCCCTAACACTATTTCTAACTCAGGCCCGCACACGGTACCTAACAGAGGCCCAGATGCTAGTCCTAATGGAGGCCCTGACACTGTGTCTAACTAAGGCCCTGCTGCCGTCAATATCTAAAGTCCTGACATTATCCTGAGCTAATATCCTGACCCATATCTTACCAAGGTCCTGAAACTGTCCCAAAGTAAGCCCTTACGCTGTCCCTAAGGGAGGCCCTGAGGCTGTCCCTATCAGAGGCCCTGAGAATGTCTTTAACAAAGACCCTAATGCTGATCCTACAGAGGCCCTTATACTAATCCTAAGTCATGCCCTGACACTGTCCCTCACTCAGGCCTAAAGATAGGCCTCACTTAGGCCCTGTTGTCGTACCTTAGTTAGGCTCTGACGCTATCCCTACATCGAGCCCTGACACTGATCCTAATTAAGGCCCTGACACTGGTCCTAACTAAGGCCCTGATACTCTCAATAACTAAGGTCTTCATGCTATCCCTAGTTCATTTCCTGACACTATCCCTGGCCTGGAAGCTGACTCTGTCCCAAGCTAATTTCCTGCCTCTTATCCTCACAGAAGCCCTAATGTTCTCCCTAACTAAGGCCCAGACTAGTCCTAACTAGGGCCCTGACACTGCCTCTAATTAAGGCCCGGAATCTGTCCCTTATATAGGCCCTGCTGCTGGCAATAAGTAAAATACGACAGTATCCTGAGCTAATATCCTGACCCATTTCTAACCAAGGGCCTGACACTCTCCCTAAGAAAGCCCTGTCATTGTCCCTAAGTGAAGGCCTGAGGCTGTGTCTAACTCAGGCCCTGAACGTGTCTTTAACTAAGACCCTATTGCTGACCCAACAAAGGCCCTGATGCAGCTCCTACATCATGCCCTGACAGCGTCCCCAGCTAAGGGCCTGACGCTAGGCCTCACTCAGGCCCTGTGGCTCTCCCTAAGTCAGGCACTGGTGCTGTCCCTACCTGTAGCCATGATACTGGTTCTAAATAAGGCCCTGATACTCTCAGTGACCAAGGTCTTGACACTATCCCTAGGTCATTTCCTGACACGATCCATAAATTTTACCCTAAACCTTGCCCTCGCAAATGTCCTGCCTCTTATGCTAACTGAAGCCCTTACTCTGTGCCTAACACAGACACTGAATTTAGCCCCAAGGCCATGACACTGTCACTAACTGAGTCCCAGATGCCCGTCCTAAATCCGGCCCAGAACTGTCCCTCACTAAAACCCTAACACTATTACTAACTCAGGCCCTGACACGGTACCTAACAGAGGCCCAGATGCTAGTCCTAACGCGGGCCCTGACACTGTGTCTAACTAAGGCCCTGCTGCCATCAATATCTAAAGTCCTGACATTATCCTGAGCTAATATCCTGACCCATATCTTACCAAGGTCCTGAAACTGTCCCAAAGTAAGCCCTTACGCTGTCCCTAAGGGAGACCCTGAGGCTGTCCCTATCAGAGGCCCTGAGAATGTCTTTAATGAAGACCCTAATGCTGATCCTACAGAGGCCCTTATACTAATCCTAAGTCATGCCCTGACACTGTCCCTCATTCAGGCCTAAAAATAATCCTCACTTAGGCCCTGTTGTCATACCTTAGTTAGGCTCTGACGCTATACCTACATCAAGCCCTTACACTGGTTTCTAACTGGTTTCTTACGACTGGTTTCTAAGTTTCTAATGACTGAAAGGACAGAGGATTGCAGGGCCATGGTCTGCTGCATGGGTGTTGTGTCAGGGCCACACTCCAATGTCTAGAGGATTACTACCTCTCTTGGCAGCCTATGAGCCTGTGAGCGGGAGGCCTTTTTCTCAGCCACATGCATGTTGGTGGTTGAAACTTCTCAAAGGAATGTCTACACTGCCCGGGTAGCTCTTGAACTGCCAGGCATCATCGTCAGCTCCGTAGCTGTACATGAGGGCCTGATAATGCCCAGGCTGGACTGAGCTAGAGGATCACAGATGCCTGCCTGGATAGTCAGAGGTCGAGGGCTGTCCTGCCTGAGACTTGATCATCTATTCATGCCCACTCAGATGGGACAAAGGATGCCTCCAGTGCCAGGAGGGCCCCAGCAGCCCTCAAGAAGGCAGCATCTGGGGCTGGCAGGTCACTGCACCCAGTCCTGTATAAATCCACACATGTCCACTGAGTGCCCTCCTGTCTGGGCTGTGCTGGAACCTGGGGCTGCCCAGGCAGAGTAGGGCCAGCATCACCCTTCCCGGATAGGAGGGCAGAAGGAAACCATGAATGACTTCTGACACCCTCCCCAATCCTTGACAGAGTTTGAGTTGAATAAGAAACAGTCCCAGACAAGAACAGACATTTCATTCTTCTCTCAGAGCCCAGAACTGGGGGAAGGGAAGCCAGAAAAACAGTTCTTCACCTCAGCTCCCTGACTCCTGTTTGACCCTGGGCAAGTCCTATCCATCCTGGAGGCTTCACAGAGAAGGAGAGGGGAGGGCAATGAGGGCCAATTGTGCTTAAACCTAACTCTAAACTTTACCCTAAGAACCCTAACCTCTAACCGTAACCCCCTAACAACCCTAGCCCCAGACCCCTACACCCTCGCCACTGACCCCTAAACTCTAATCCCTGACCCTTTAACCACAACCCTCTACCATGACTCTCCAACGATGACCCATAACCCTAAACCGTGACCACTGAACCCTCACACTGACTCAGCCCCAGGCCTAAAGCCTGGCCTAGTGGGCGCCGAGGAATGACTGAATGAACTCTCAAATAAACCGAGGAATTAAATCTTCCCGACCATGAATTTAGCAATGGTTTCTTAGATTTGACAGTAAAGCATAAGAAATGAAAGAAAAAAATAGATAAATTGGATTTCCTCAAAATTACAAACCTTTGTGCATCAAACAAGGCTATCCAGAAAGTAAAAAGACAGCCCACAGAATGGAAGACAATATTGGCACATGATATATCTCATAAGACTCTTTACCTAGAATGTACCCAGGACTTTTCCAACTCATCAACAAAAAGACAAACAATACAATTTTTGAAACAGACAAATAACTTGCATGGACTGCTCTCCAGGCAACACATACAAATGGTCAACAAGAACATGAAAAGATGTCAATGTCAGGAGTCATGATGAAAATGCAAAGTAAGGCCACAGTGTGATGCCCCTTCACACACACTAGAATAAAAATAAATTTTAAAATAAATTTTAAAATATGTAAATAAAAATAACAAATGTTGGCAACAATGCAGAGAAATTGGAACCCTTAAAAGTTACTTGTGGAGATGTACAATGGTGCAGTCTATGTGTACAAACCTTTAGCATTTACTCAAAGATATAAAATATAATTACCATGTGGTTCAACAACCCCACTCCTAGATATATAACAAAAAAATGGAAAACAGGCATTCAAACAAAAACTTGTACACCAGTTATTCATAGCAACACTGTTCACAATAGCCCAGGGCAGGGAAGATTTAAATGTCCATCAGCAGGTAAATGGATAAGCAAAATAAGGTAGATCCATAAGCTGCATTATTCTGTCATATAAAGGAATAAAGTAAAATTATACAGCCACTGTGGAAAACTGTATGGTGGCTCCTCAAAAACATGGAAAATGTATGATCCCTTGATTCCACTCCAGGCTGTACACCCGGAATATTAGAAAGCAAGGACTGGAACAGATATCTGTACCCCATATTCATAGCAACATTATTCACAATAGCCAAAAGGTGGAAGCAACACAACACATCCTTCAACAGATGAATGGATAAGTACAGTGTAGTATATATGCAATGGAATATGATTCAACCTTTAAAACTAAGGTAATCCTCACACATGCTACAATGTGGATGAACCTTGAAGTCATTATGCTAAGTGAAACCAGACAGACACGAAAAGGACAAACGTTCTATGATTCCACTAGTATGAGGTATCCAGATAAGTCAAATCCAAAGACAAAGTAGAATAAGGTTGCCAGGGGTTGAGGGGAGTTAGCATTTAATGGCTACGGTTTCACATGGGGAAAATAAAGTTCTGGAGATGGATGGTGAGGATATTTTTACAACAATGTGAATGTACTTAAGGCCACAGAACTCTATACTTACAAATGGTTGAAATGGGGCTTTCCTCGTGGCACAGTGGTTAAGAATCCGCCTGACAATTGCAGGACACACGGGTTCAAGCGCTGGTCCTGGAAGATCCTGCATGCCGCAGAGCAACTAAGCTCGTGAGCCACAGCTATTGAGCCCTCGTGCCACAACTACTGAAACCCGTGCAACTAGAGCCCGTGCTCCATAACAAGAGAAGCCACCGCAATGAGGCGCCTGCACACGGCAATGAAGAGTAGCCCCCGCTCGCCGCAACTAGAGAAAGCCTGCGTGCAGCAGCAAAGACCCGACACAGCCAAAAAATAGAAAATAAAATAAAATAAGTTTTTTAAAAAGCTTTTTAAAAATGGTTTAATTGGCAAATGTTATGTGTTTTTAATCACAATGGAAAAAATGAATGAAATAATGAGCAATGTTACAATGCGGATAAACAGTGAAAACATCCTAAGTGAAAGAAGCCATACAGAAAAACCACCCAGATCATGCTCATCTTGTACACTTTCAATCCAGCAAGGTTTTTAAAGTGAGGAGAAGCCCCAGTGATGGTTCCAAGAAGAGAAAACTGGATTCGAATAGAAAAATACATTTCCACAAAGCTGGGGTAGCTGGTGAAAGTTGAAGCGGGTCTGTGAATAGGATTATAATGTGGAAACCTTAATTATTCCTCACTTTGGCGTTATGTGCTGGTTCCCTGGGAGAGTGGCCCTCCCACTCTCACAGGGTAAAACAAACTGGAGTATTTTGTGAAGGCGGAAAACTTTATACTGCTATTTAAAGTCTTTTATACACTTGAAATTTACTAGAAAATAAAGTACTTATCAAAACAACCATGTCATACCATGCCAGAAATACAGATATCAAACTCTGTTATAGAGGCCAAGCCCTACCCAGATCCAGTTCACCCACAGTGGGGACGCTAATCACCCTTGGAGGAGTCCACATACCACAAGAGGCACCATGGGAAGATTACATTCAGAACCACTGTGTCTTGGGTGCTGTGGATGACCTGGATGTAGATGAAACAGTGGGATTTCTGAATTCTAGTTTTCCACATTCAACCACCAAAAAACTGTTACAACTAAAAAATGAATTCAGTGAAGCTGCAGGATACCAAAAAAAAAAAAAAGAAAAATCAATGCACAAAAATCATTTGTGATTCTATACACTGATAATGAACCACCAGAAAAAGAATTTTTAAAAAATCCCACTTACAGTTGCATCCAAAAAGATAACTAGGAGTAAATTTAACCAAGGACATGAAGGACTGGCACACTGAAAACTGGAAGACACTGATAGAGGACACTGAACAGATGAAAATAAATGGAGGGGCTTCCCTGGTGGCGCAGTGGTTGAGAGTCTGCCTGCCGATGCAGGGGACGTCGGTTCGTGCCCCGGTCTGGGAAGAACCCACATGCCTTGGTGCGGCTGGGCCCGTGAGCCATGGCCGCTGAGCCTGCGCTCTGCAACGGCAGAGTCCACAACAGTGAGAGGCCCGCATACCGCAAAAAAACAGAACAAAACAAGGGCTTCCCTGGTGGCGCAGTGGTTGAGAGTTCGCCTGCCGAAGCAGGGGACACGGGTTTGTGCCCCGGTCCGGGAGGATCCCACATGCCGCAGAGCGGCTGGGCCCGTGAGCCATGGCCGCTGAGCCTGCGCTTCCGGAGCCTGTGCTCTGCAACGGGAGAGGCCACAACGATGAGAGGCCCGTGTACCGCAAAAAAAAAAAAAAAAAAAAAGAATACTGTGCAATACATGCATTCTATGGTGGGAATTCCCTGGCTGTCCAGGGGTTGGGACTCTGTGCTCCCACTGCAGGGGGCGCAGGTTCGATTCCGGGTTGGGGAACTAAGATCATGCATCCTGCATGCTAAATGGTGTGACCCAAATTTTTGTTTAATTTCAAACAAATATGCAGTCTAGCCCAATTAATGTACACATTCAATGCAATCCTTACCAAAAGTCCAATGACATGTTCCATAGAAACAGAACAAATAATCTTAAGTTGTGTGTGGAACCACAAAGGACCCAGAAGAGCCAAAGCGACCCTGAGGAAGGAGAACGGGCTGGAGGCGTCTCCATCCCTGATTTCACATTACATTACGAAGCTACAGTCCCCAAAATGTGTGGAATTGGCACAAAAACAGGCACACAGACCAGAGGAACAGAGCAGAGAACCCAGGAATCAACCTACAGGTATGTAGTCAGTTAATTCACAAGAAAGGAGCCAAGAACATACACCAGGGAAAGGACAGTCCCTTCAACAGTGCTGGGAAAGCCAGATGCCACACGCCAAAGAACAACACTGCTCTCTGTCTACACCACACACAAAAGGGGCCAAAAACCCAGTTTTCCACATCAAGCCCTTCCTCTCCTGGGTCCTCTGAAGACAGACACCCACAGCGGTCAGCCACGCACAGGAACCTTCTGCCCACTTTTCCTCACCTTCTCCCTCAGCGGCATCACCTCCCGGCAGGTCCTGAGGAGACCAGGCTCCTGTCAGCATGAACTGGACCCCACAGTGTCCCAAAGCTGAAGGCCCAGCGGGTCCTGAGGAGACCCGGCTTCTGTTAGTGTGGACCCGACCCCGGCTTGTCCCGAAGCCCGGCCATCAGCGTGGACTCAGCCCCACGTGTTCCAGAAGCCAAAGCCCCAGCAGGTCCTGAGGAGACAGGGCTCCTCTCAGCATGAACATGAACAGCATGCTCTGAACCAACATCCCGCCAAAAAAGATATACAGATAGTAAAAGTCATACAGAAACAAGCTCAAGGGCTTCTCTGGTGGCGCAGTGGTTGAGAGTCCACCTGCTGTTGTGGGGGGCACGGGTTCGTGCCCTGTTCCGGGAAGATCCCACATGCTGTGGAGCAGCAGGTTCCGTGAGCCATGGCCACTGAGCCTGCGTGTCCAGAGCCTGTGTTCCGCAACAGGAGATACCACAACAGTGAGAGGACCGCGTACCGCAAAAAAAAAAAAAAAAAAGAAAGAAAGAAACAAGCTCAGCATCATATACCATTAGGGAATTACAAATTAAAATCATGAGCTATCACAGCACACCTATTAGGACTGCTAAGCTCCAAAAATATGACAATACCAATTGCTAGAGGGTGAGGAAAAAAAGGAACTCTCCCTCATAGCTGGGGGGATGCATGTGCAGCCACGTTGTAAGACAATTTGGCAGACAATTTGGCAGTTTTTTCCAAAGCTAAACAAGTCTCACTTGGGATCCAACAATCACACTTCCAGTATTTAGGCAACTGCTTTGAAAATCTATGTCCAGATGCAAAGAAGGATGCAATTATGCACAGCAGCACTTCCATAATGGCTAAAAACTTGAAGAAATCAGGATATCCTTCAAAAGATGAATGCATAAGCAAATTGGGGTACATCCATGTCAAGGCGAGTAAAATATGCCACCCCAAAATATGTCTCTCTGGCATAAGAACTATTGGTCTGCTTTAAAAAAAAAAAAAAAAAAAGGGCTTCCCTGGTGGTTCAGTGGTTAAGAGTCCACCTGCCGATTCAGGGGACACAGGTTCCAGCCCTGGTCTGGGAAGATCCCACATGGCGCAGATCAACTAAGCCTGTGAGCCACAGCTACTGAGCCTGTGCTCTACAGCCCACGAGCCACAACTACTGAGCCCGAGTGCCACAATTACTGAAGCCCACACGCCTAGAGCCTGTGCTCCGTGACAAGAAAAGCCACCACAATGAGAAGCCCGCGCACCGCAATGAAGAGTAGCCCCTGCTCGCCACAACCAGAGAAAAGCCTGCACGCGGCAACAAAGACCCAATGCAGCCAAAAATAATAAATTTTAAAAAACTCTCAGAAAACTGAGATTGCCGTTTTATGAAGGACATTTACAACAGAGAAATCTCCATTTATAAGGGTATGTCCCTCTTTGCACCAAAAATAGAAGGACAATTAAATCTTAAGTAACTCTTTTCAATGGGGAAGTCCTGACTTAAATGTGCAAACAGTCATACCCTTGTTTACTGTGCTTTGCATGATAACCTGCCATAACTGGCCTTCCCCCCTTCCCCAGCATCTTTCTTCTGTTTTTAGCTGAAGACAGTATTTAAGGGGATGGTTTCCATCATTTCAGAGAGTGACTCAGTTTTCCGTGGTATCACCCCTGTATTCAGAAGGTATACATGTTATTAAACATCGGCTTTTCTCCTGATAATCTGTCTTTTATTACAGGGGCAGGGGGGCCTCAACCAAGAACCTAGAAAAGTAGAGGGAAAATTGTTTTTCCTCCCATACACGTGCAGTGGAATACTACTCAACAGAAAAGAATGCACCACCAACCTATGGAAAGACATGGATAAATCTTCAGTATATACTGCTAAGTGAAAGACTCCAGTCTGCGGAGGCTGCACACAGTATGACCCCATTGATGACATGCCGGGAAACGCAAAGCTACCTAGATGATAAGCAGATCATGGGGTGGGGGGTTTTGAAGTAGTCCATGTGATACTCTAGGGTGGATACCTGTCACTATGCATTTGTCTAAGCCCACAGATGTGCATAGCCCAAGGGGCCAATCATAATCTATTCAAACTTAGTTATTTAGGATGTAGGAATGTTGCAGGATGGAATACATAATGTCACAGAATCTAAGTGTATTAGAAATATATGGAAGCAACTCACTGTAGGGGATGGGATAAAAGGTGCTGACCTAAGTCACCTTTGGAAATGAATGGAATCTGTAGACTAAAGGCAAAATGGACCGTATATAAACAGTGGGCTTTATTCTACGAAGTTCTTTCCAGGGTGCAGTAACTTACAATTCTGAAACCTCTGCACATGTAACCTGGAAAGGAGAAATGCACAGATAAATGGCAGATGGTGGGAGCCAGGGAGCCAGCCACAGCCTTGCTGTGGGAGTGGGAAGTTACAGATAAGCAAGGGGAGAGCCTCTGCCCTCGTAATCCTGGATCTGGGCTTCCTGGGAGGATGTTGACTGGCGGGGGAAACACACAGATCTTCATGCTGGGAAGACCCTGCAGACATAGGAATTTCCCACCCCATCTTTCCACCCATACCTGCTGGAAACATTCAGCCCTCCATAATCAGTCAATGTCTCACCCCCAGGCAGATAAAGGAGCATGAGGGTCTTGCTTACCTCTAAGCTGTCCCAGAATCCAGGCCCTGGGTGTGGAGCCAGGTTGGGGATTCCTGGGCCTCTGAATCCAGGCCCTGGGTGTGGAGCCAGGTTGGGGGTTCCTGGGCCTCGGACCAGCAGGTGAGAGGAGGGAGGAAGACCGGTCCTGAGGACAGAGGTTCCCTCAAGTCTGTGAGCCCAGGAGCCCCGATGGTATTCATTCCCAGTGCGGACATGGGCGGGGCCCGCAGTGGTTCTCTGTTCCCCCTGGGCACTTTGATGAAGCCATAGCAGCACTGGGCCCAGACGTCTCCTGGCGGTGTCTCAAACTCTGACACAGCGGTTTTACAAAGGAACGGGAGAATGGAGCTGAGCCCCTGACGGCCACTCCTTTGTGGCTGTGAGTTGCTTCCACCAGGACCGCAGTCACCTGCACATAGTCTGCTGTGACCTACCTGCCCCCATTGGCCTTTCCTCTCCCTCCCTGTGATGATTCCCATGACATTTCCAGCCTGGACCCCTCTCCCAGGCCTGACACCTCTGTCCAGCCACTGCACCCCCATCTCACCTTGGGGGCTAACAGGCCCCTCAGAGGACTGGGCCCACAGCTCCCCACACCCAGGAGCAGCCCCAACTTCCCAGGTTGCTGAGCCCAGGAACCAGGTGTAACCTAGCAGGGCCCTACGGGGCCTTCCCAGGACAGACCCCTCCCCCACATGCTCTGCTGTAGCTCCTCTCTGAAGTACCTGGATAACAGGGCCTGATACACGCTTCCTCCACCACCAAGTGGAAGAACTTAACTACTTGATGATCATGAACAGGTAGCCCCGGAGCTTCTAGCGCCTAAGAATTTATAATGTTAACCGCCTGTTACCTCACCATCAACCAGAGAATTGCGCACCAGCTGATCACATACCCTGCGACGCCCCTCCTTCACCTGGCCTTTAATATTGCTTTACTGAAATCCTTCAGGGAGCTTGGGGTTTTAGAGCACAAGCCACCTGGCCTCCTTGTATTGGCACTTTTACAATTGAAGCTGCACGTTCCTTCACCACACCCGGTGTCAGTAGACTGGCTTTACTGCACTCGGGCAAGCCGACCCACGTTTTGTTCAGTAACACTGGGGCCTCCCAGGCTCCCACCCTCCTTGTGCCCCAGCGACTGTCATCTGCTCCTCCAGTCTTGTTGCAGCAAAAGTAGAAATGAAGTTTTCCTTCCCCTGAGAACAAGGAAAACAAAGGGAACAGCGAACAGGCGAGAGAAGAAACATAACCTGGCCTGAAAGTGTTCATCACTCCTTGTTTTACTTTGTCACTACCCTGTAATAACTACATTTGTACTTTTCAAAGCTAACCTCACTCCCTGACACTATGTAATTTACATTCGGCACCCATCACCCCTGACTCTGTGAGTTACATCCTCTGCCTCTCACTCCCTAACCTTATTATGTCCAGCACTTACATTCTATACGCCCCTCATAACAAATCACCCCCTATAGTTTTTGCATTTCAGAAACGAGGTCACCGCCGATAAACCAGAGGCAAACGTATGCAATTACCAGACTCCTGGACCCCAATTACCACGCGGCCTGATGCCAGCTATGACTGTTTTGAAATAATGCAAAGGAAAGGAAGAATGCAAGACCTTCACTACTTTTATCCTCATCCTATACCCCGGACTGCGAGAGCCCCACGCATAAAATTTTCCCTGATTCTCAAGGAGCGGGGGGGTGCCCAGTTCTTGAGGCGCTAGCCAGCTGTGTCTTCCCTTCTGCCTGGCAGAAACATAAAGCCATCTCTCTCTTCCTCCAAAATCCCTGTCTCCATATTTCTGTTCAGCCTCGGTGCACAGGGAAGCCGAGATTTCGACAAAAGTCTGTGGCCAGTTCCCACACTAATTCCCCTCTACGCCCACAGCCCTGGCCCAAGCCCGATCTGGTGCCTGGTTCCTCCATCAGGCCTGAGAAAGCTCCCTGCCCGCACGGTGCGTCTCACATCCCACCCCAACCTGGTCTTTCTGAAGCATAAACGAGACTGACTCTCTCCCGCCTGTAATCCCCCAAATGTTTCCCCACTTTCGCTAGGGTATCTGCCGGGAGAGACATCTGCCAAGGCCCTGAGAGTCCCCGGCATCCCCACTAGGATGCTGGCTCCTGAGCTCCCTGACAATGAGCACCTCAGCAGGCCGGGCGACATGGCAGGAAACCCCAGAACTGCTCACCTCAGGATGGGGCAGGCACTGCCACGGCCTGATCAGAGAGCAGAGAAGGGTTCCCCAGCTGGGACGCAAACTCTGCACGAGTGGCCTCTCCTTGAGCCATTACATCAACTCGTGTGACTTGACGGAAGGAAGGACTGAAGCACACTTGGTTCCTAAGGAGGATGGTATAGGCTCAGTCACGTCCTTCCAAATTCACGTGCTGAATCCCTAACCCCCAGGACCCCAGGATGTGGCTGTATTTGGAGATGGGATTTTTAAAGAGGTGATCAAGGTAAAAATGAGGTCACTAGGGTGGATCCTAATCCAATAAGATTGATGTCCTACAAGAAGAGATTAGGACACAGATAGGCACAGGGGGAGACCATGTGAGGACCTGGGGAGAAGATGGCTGTCTAAGCACCAAGGAGAGAGGCCTCAGGAGAAGCCAGCGTGCACACACCTTGATCTCCGACAGCATCCAGGACTGGGAGATAGGTCTGTTACCCAAGCTGCCCTGTCTGTGCTATTTGTTACGGTGGTCCTGAGCAGACTCACACGCAGGGTTAACTCAGGGCTCAGACTGGACAGAGCCCACTCTCCATCCCCCTGTACGTGGGTTACAGGAACCCCAGGAACTGAGGAGGGTTCCCTGAGGGGAGGCACAAGATAGAAGATGCTAGGCATTAACATGGCTGCATTCATGTTAAACGTGCCTGAAGTCCAATCACACGAGATGGTTTTGTCCTGTATGTACATCGGCACCTTCAGTCTGAACTGCAGATCTTTGGCTTCACCAGCTCCACTGAGAGCATTAGCTGCACCTGCTGTGGACCGTCTCCTATAGGATTTCCAGAACCACAAAGCACTGAAGCTTCACAGGACCCAATGTCTGTGCGCTACCGTCCAGGTGACCGTCACAACAGGGCCGCACAGCTGGCCATCAGAACCCATTTCCCTTTTTCCTGTTCACAGCTACCCTGCACCTCCCAGCTTTCCCACCCCTTCCAGCTGGGGCATAGTGTCTCGTGTTACCAAGGGAAACGGGTGGAGGTGGTGAGGGCCTTGGCCAGCCTGCATCCTACGACAGAGGGCATGAAGCCCAGCTGTACACCCCACCCTGCTGGTTGGAGACCTCACCTGGAAGCAGGGAGGAGAAACAAGGGGGCCAGAGGCTGGGACCTGACACTCACCTGCCCTGGACTCTCACAAGAAGGGGACATACACATCTTGAGCTACAGCCCAGATTTGGGAGACACTTTGTTCCAGCAACAAACTTTGCCTTAAAAGCCAAGGTGTTTTACAACCCCCTCCCCAGCTTTCACAGAAAGTCAGGCTTTATTTCATTATACTTTTCTCCAACCCTAGCTCATGCTGAGACCACCTCTCAGGTGATGGTGCTTCAGAGAAGCCCCTTTAAAAGATCCCTGGAGTTCAGCTCTCCCAGCCCTGCCTTCAGTTTAAGGGAGAAGTTTCCTTGACAAACCTTCTCAGTTTCCTGGACAACAAAGCTTCACAATCTCCCAAACTCTTCTCCTTCAAACATTCCTATTCTAGGCTGGATGAGCCTAAGGAGACAGTGCTGTCATCACGTGTCAGAAACTGATTCCAAGCCCGTAGTTATTGGTTACATGATGCTATTGACGATGAAATCCAGGAGAGCCTGCTTTCCAATATAACCATTTCTGGACTCGGCACTGGGTCCCTTTCCATGGACAGAGTGGGGTGGCTCTTTCCACGTGCCCCGTGGTAGAAGAGCTTACCTAATGAAGCCAGGACTTCATCCTTTCCAGGTGATTCCAGGGTCCTCACTCTGCCCAGACCCCACCCACATGGCTGCTGTCTGTGCCAGTCTATACGGGACCTTGGCAATCTCCTAAAATGAGGGTTATTTTATACACAGGCAATGGGTTGAATGCTGGCCCCGAAAGATGTTCCCCCGCAGAACATGTGAACAGGACCATATCTGGGAAAAGGGTCTTTCTATATGTAGTTAAGGATCTCGAAGTGAGGTCATCTTGTGTTAGGGTGGCCCTCAATCCAATTGAGAAAGTCCTTATGAGACACAAAAGAGGAGAGACACAGAGGAGAAGCCACGTGAAGACAGAGGCAGAGATGGGAGGGATGCAGCCACAAGCCTGGGAATGCCTGGAGCCCCCAAAACCTGGAAAAAGCAGGAAGAACCCTATCCTGGAGCCTTTGGAGAGACTTCTATCCTGCAACACCTTGATCTCAGATGTCTGGTCTCCAGGACTGGGGGAGGATGAATTCCTGTTGTTCTGAACCACCCAGCTTGTGGTCATTTGTTACAGAAACCACAGAATGGTCACACAGACCCTGCTCCGTAGGATCCTGGAGTGCGGGCCTCATTAAAGGCCCACAGAGGCTGGGTTACAGAACCCTTAGGGTCAGCATTGGGCCTCAGAAATACTAAAGCTGTGGCTGGACACCAGAATGTTGAGGGGTCAGTCAGAAGCCCATCCCTAAGGGTGTGGCTGCACATGGCCTCCTCAGGTTTTTATGCCTGTACCTGTTGGGGATAAGTATTTCCATCCTGATTCAGGACTTCTGATGTCACCCTTCACGTTGCTAATCAAGAACCCACTAGTTATACAGATGAAACCCTATCAGGGCACTTGCTCCAGTGGTAAACAATTCTGAAGTTGGTCAGATGTGGGGAATCGTCTCCCATGCAGCCAGCAGCTCCCCCGCAAGGAGCGTCCTCATTGCAATGCTGGGGGACGGTGCCGAGGCGTCTGTGAGTAAACGTGAGCTGAGCCCCAGGCCAGCTGCTGCTGAACTGTTCCCACCCTTCCCAGGTAAAACACCTGAATGTGTGCAAGGACTTGAAAGCCTAGAGGAAAGGGCTTGGAGTCACACCAGCCACAGCACGCAGGCCCAGTTGGTGCCTGCAGGCCAGCCAGCATGGTCCTGGCCCCGGGTGCTCTTCTGGAAGCTTTCCATTTCCCTGCCTGAGGTACCCCTCCTGTCCCGGCCCCCACTGTGTTTTTCCTTCCTCACCTCTGCCCGGAGAGAAATTCCAGCAGAAGGTATGGGTGACACATCCTCTTCTTTAGCAGGTGGCAGCCCGGCAACTCCTGCAGAAAGTCCAGCAGAGACCCACTCACACTGGGCCACCCACAGAGCCGTGGCCCCTCCCTCCCTCCCAGCAGCCCGGCCCCGAGACTACTGACAGGGCAGAGAATATGGCGTCAGGCCCAGTTGCAGGGGCTCTTGTTGCCTGGAGCGGTGTTTATATTGACCTCAACGTAGGCACACCTGGGGAGGACTGGCCGGCAGGGTCAGGCTGCCCAGGTCAGCCAATCCTCACCCCTCAGGGTCTCACAGTTGCATTCTAGCCAAATTCTAGCTCTCACATTCCTGCCCCAGTGCACCTGGGGTCGGGGGCAGCAGACCCAGGCTCTGTTCCAGCAGAAGCTCCCTTTCTGTGAACAGGTCTTCCCCCACTCCCATTATCCTCACTGGAGACTCAGGAGGCCACAGCATCGGGGCACCTCCAGCACCAGGACCCCACCCTAGGGAATCTCTCAAGAGCAGGGACCAGGCCTGCAGGCGGAGGGGAGGAGGGAGCCGGCCTCTTCAGGATCCCCGGGGCTAGGAAGCCTCCTATGCAGGAGGGCCTTGGACTCAGCTTAACTGCCACCCAGGGTCTCCTATCCCACCCCTCGTAGGGGGGCCCTTCAGATTCCGGGGCCCCAAGATCCTCTCCACCGACTTCTGACCCCAACTGCAGAGTCGGGGACCCCCTCTGCGGCTTCTTTTTTCTAGCTCCCAGAATTCCCTGAATCTGTTATACCCAGGGTTTATTATGGCGAAGAATGCAAGTTAAAATCAGCGAGGACAGGGGGATGAGGAGGGTCCAGCTCCCTCGGCTGTGGCAGCCCAGGGAAACCCACCTGAGTCCTGTAGTGCAGGGTTTATTGGGGTCTGTCACGTCAATGTGGGGACCACCATGTGCCTGACCTTGGCCTCCAGCCCCCAGGGGACTCAGGAAGTCCCACCATGTATCACGCCGTCAGCACAGACCAGCCTGGAGCGAGGCCCATGGAACAGCTCTGAAAGGAGGAAGATGGGGCAAGGACAGCTCGCTGGCTGCAGGGAAGGTGCTTATGGCTGGCTGTGGCCCCCAGCCAGGCTGATAGCAGGCCTGAGAGCCTCAACGAAGGGAAAGAAAAGAGAGACAGGAGGGAGGAGAACAGTGGGGGAGGGGTCAGTTCACCTCCAGGTGGCAAAACACAAGTGTCACAGCAGAGACTGGGGAGGAGAGGGGGTCAGGTGGGAGGAGCCGGAGAAGAAATACCTGGAGGACGCTTCCTCCCCTCTCCACTCCAGACGGGGCGCACGGGGCGGGCGACAGTGTTTGCATCCACTCCCCTCACTAAGAATGTGCGCTTCAAGCTGGTCTTGAGAACACACCTCATTCTTCACTGTGACTGCAGGTTGGGTCTTCTCTGCCCACCTCCCCCTCACATTTCACTTGGCCCTGAAGTCTTCATTTTTTCAGGCAAACAGTCTGGCTCAGTGGGCAGAGCTGAGCACCTTGGAGGCAAATCCTGACTCACAGGTGTAATATATATTCATATTAATAGCTTATTTATATTTATTAACTTAATTTATTATAATAAAATAATACTATATAAATATATATACATATAATGTAAATAAAATGTTAAATATGATATACTAATATTATTTTAATATAATAATATTTATTAATATATCAATAATATATGTTCATATTAATCATACATAGGCTGATTTAGTTAGTGACATCCTTGGCAAGAAGAAAAGTGAAGCCTATAGAAAGCAGAAGAACTGAGAACTTTGAAGATCTTTGAGAGAACTCCATGCCCACGATGTAAATGGAGAGAAGTATGTGAAGGGCTCCTGGCCAGGGCTGCTCACAGAGCTTTTCTAGGCACCCTGTTTACTGGGTCAAGAGTGAATAATGGAGCCCCAGATGTCTGGATGAAAGCAGGAGCCTAGGGTCCAGGGACTAGCCCCCCTGGACAATGTCTGTCCTTCTTTCACCATATTGCAGTGGCCCAGCCCGACCGCGCATCACCTCCTCACTTACACTCCTGTGAACAAACGTTACCACTTCTCCTACACAATGAAGTGTGCGTGTTGCAGAAGAATTGGCACCTTCAAAATAGTGACAAACATCTTAAAACTATAGAGAGAGGGAGAAGGAGAGATAGATGGACAAATATGTAAGCATGCCACAGTTGTAGACTATAATTTAAAATTTATGAAAGAAGAAAGTAATGTTAAAACTCTGTGGCTCTCAGGTTCTCTGGTGGCGCAGTGGTTGAGAGTCCGCCTACCGATGCAGGGGATACGGGTTCGTGCCCCGGTCCGGGAAGATCCCACATGCCGTGGAGCGGCTAGGTCCCTGAGCCATGGTCGCTGAGCCTGTGCGTCCGGAGCCTGTGCTCCACAACGGGAGAGGCCACAACAGTGAGAGGCCCGCGTACCGAAAAAAAAAAAAAAAAAAAAAAAGAACTCTAGCTCTCAGCTTTTATTTTTACCAATGCCTTCATTAAACAATTTATCAGTCATCTAAGTACAGTAGATTCTAAATCATAAAATAGGATTTTAATTTTGAAGTACTTTTGTTTTCTACATTACCAGAATGTACCTTCAAATCATCCAATGTCTTCTTAACCAAAGCAGACATTTGTTGTATATTCAAAGATCCTGTCAGAATGTTCCCGGGAGAGTAGGGAGGAGTTTCCTGGAACATCGTCTGCCCTTCCTCTGTTGCCAGAAGTAAGAATGTTTGTTAGTTTTGAAAGAGTTTGGTGAACTGGTTCAGTTCCTACACATGCAGAAATTGTTTGTTGACCAACATTCTCCACTAGGTTCAGCCTCCACTTGAATATGCCCTAAATCCCGAGCCACTAAGCAGGCCAAGAGCCTCGCTGTCCCATTACCCCCTTTGCTTCCACCCACCAGAGTCATGGGCCCACAGGATGCAGAATAGACTGGACTCTCTAGGCCGCTCGTCTCCTCCTACCCTTCCCCACTCACAGGCCCAGAGAAACCAAGCTTCTTGCCCTGATTTAAGGAGGAAGGAGATCCAGCAACAGTGCCAGAAGAGGCACATGGGAGGGGCCCTTGCACTCCCAGAGAACCGTGGACTCATCATGTAGGTTTGGGTGGAACATGGTAGCTGGAAGAGACTCAGGA
Organism: Pseudorca crassidens; assembly: GCF_039906515.1. Classification (NCBI taxonomy): domain Eukaryota; kingdom Metazoa; phylum Chordata; class Mammalia; order Artiodactyla; family Delphinidae; genus Pseudorca; species Pseudorca crassidens. Next base: position 97,347 of record NW_027136316.1, read on the forward strand.
CCTGACACCTATGGGACTTCACCTGCTGTACAGACTCAGAAACCGTCTGTGGGCTGTGCGAGCTGAGGAACGGTGGGGGCACTTGGATGGACTGGAGGTAGAGGGGAGCGTTTTCCCTGTTGCAAAGCACAGGCTGTGGTCTTTCTGGGCTGGAAATATTGACAGCTCAGCACCTAATGGAGGGTGTTGTTTGGAGGTGTCCTGGTAGTAGAGTTTCTTAGGGAGGTGAGAGGAGATTCTGGGAGGATGCAAAACACCTCCGAGAGCCTTGGACCACACACCCAGCCTTCTGACCCCAGCGGTGGAAGGTAGCAATTTCTTATATTTAAAGCTGTCCCAGGTCAGGACAGCCGATTTCCCAGGGCCTGAACAGTGAGAAATACAGGTGGGTGTTGCTAACGATGAGCAGCGTCCCTGAGCAGAGGACAGACGAGGGTTCCTGAGCAACCAGAACACAGGCTATTGAGTCAGCAAGACAGTCATGAAGGCGGTGAGGCAGACACCATGCTGGAACTCACAACAATCTTTGCCCTTGTATAAGCCCCCACAGGAAGAGTGAAGTGTTGGAAGAGGGAAGGGAAGATGGAGGACTGTGCGGGGCAGGCACACAGGTGAGCGTGCATGGAATATGTAGCACATCTTAGTTCCTTAAAGGGTTTTTATTGAGAAAATGAAAGGTCCATGAGGCAGCCCTGAAATATGGATGGTCTAGAAAGCCATTTACTTTTTTCTTGTTAAGCTTTACCTCTTCCGGGTGGAAAGAGAAAAAGAGAAAGGAAGGAAGGAAGGAAGAAAAGAATGACAAGAGATGTCCCTAAGTGTTCACTGGTTCTCCTCCATAGGGGCCTGGCAGGGACCTCAGCAGAATATGCCCTCAGGAGACCAGCACTGTACCTCATGTGACCCCAGGGTGACTGCAGGTCCCAGGGCACTGCTTCCTTGTCCCAAGCACAACAACTTGCCTGGTGGCAGCTGTTCTCTTCACTAGAGTCTCTCAGTGTCCGGAGTTCTTTTTGCTACAATGAGGGACACTAATAGTGGGGTCATGGTCATGTTGGATGATGTTGGGGATTCCAAGGAAAGGCAGCATGGCTGGGCTTGTGTCCTCTGGGCCTACTGGCAGCTCCAGGTGAGTGGGGTAAGTTGGGGCCAGGCAGGGAAGCAGTACTCAATGTTAGTCAACTGTAGACTTTAAATGGTTAAAATGGAAAATATATGTTTTACAATTAAAAAAACCCTCCAAAAACCCTGGTGGCATGTGCATGTACGTAAAATCTTATGGCTTAAAAAGAAAAATTCTTAGGCCAAACGAAGGAGTACATTACTGATACATTCTAAAGCATGAGCCTCAAAAGCATGATATTCAGTATAAGAAGCCAGACATAAAGGGCACATATTGTATGATTCCAGTCACATGAAATACTGAGAATAGGCATATCCGTGGAGACAGAAAGCACATTTGTGGTGGCCGTGGCCTGAGCATAGGTGGAATAGAAGAGACTAATGGGGATGGGGTTTCTTTTTGAGGTGATTAAATGTTCTGGTATTAGTGCCGATGGTTGCACAACTTTGTGACTAGATTATCAACCACTAAATTCTACACTTTTCAAAGGGTGAATTTTATGGTATGTGAATTATGTCTCAACTTAAAAAATGGTGATTAATAAATGTGATTTTTAAAATAACACGGGGAATATTATCATGAGTTTTATTTGCTTCCTGCCATCCTAAGCTCTATAGATATGAAAAAAGACACACACACACCCCAAATGAGAACAAGCACTATTTACTGAGAACTTGTCTATAGAGCACGGGAGTCAGCCACCACCACTCACATCAGGCTGAGACTCAGGGCACATAAGAGTGGGGACACTTTCTGGTGGCAAAAAAAGGAAGGCATGTGCTCCCCAGAGCTTGTGATGTGAGGAGGCTGGAGACAAGTTGATAGGAAGAGAGGCGTCCTAAGTGATTACTTAAGGGAACATATTTGGCTTTCCCCGTATTTGGTTCTACATGGAAAGGACTGAAAATGACGAAGCTGTGAGTCACTGACCAAATGCTGACCCTTCGGGCCTATTGCTGCAGACGTTGGAGTCTGGTTTTCCAGATTGGTTTCTGCAGTGTGTGGGGCAGGGCCTTGTGGCTGGAGGGAGAGGTTTCCAGGCTTCCAGGTGGTTTTAGAAAATTCTGCATCCCAAAACCCTCCTTCATCATCTTCAAGCAATCTGATACTCTGTGGATAGAGAAACTTGAATCAATGTCTTTAAAATTAACTGCAAACAGAATTGAAAATGACTAATGTACAATATAATGACATACTAAAAGGCAAATATCAATAGAAGAAGCAAACAGAATTTTATAAATTCCTTCCAAACAATGAATATGCTCAATTAAAATCACACGCTCATGGACTTCAGTATTTGGTAGTACATATCTGTGTGAAAAGAATTTTCAAATATGAAATGTATAAACAATGCAAAATCTCCTTATAAGTCAGCATTAACAGCTGAAATTTTGATGATAGGAATCTGTAATAAGCTAAATGGCATCCCCCTTGCAAAACAATTCCATTTTTCTCATTAGCAGAATTGTATCACAAAAAAATGTACTAAATATATTTTAAATTTCATAGATAAACATTTTGTGAAAAGAACTGCAAACTATAGTAATTATTACAGTAATGTCAACTTACTGTAAATCTTAGGATTTCTTATTTCACTAATGTTCACATTGTAGTGAATCTCATGACAAAAAGAGTTCATTAAATTTTCTTCTTGACCGAATACCGAAATCTGGCCTTCTGGTCGACCTTGCCGCTGCAGACACCAAGTGACGTGCAACTGATGTGACCCTCAACAGGAAGTATCCAGATTGCACACGGGCGAAGGCGCAACGCCACGCTCCTGACAACCGGCCTCGACTCAGGCCACCATCTGTCCCCTTTCTCGCCCTGGGGTGTCCTCCCCTGCGCCCGCACGTCTGTAGGCCGTTCACTGTCTGCAGAGCTTCTTCAGAGAAGCTACCGACAACCGCGCCCACCCAGGGCCTCGGCCAGGCTCGTGTCTCCTCCCGACCATCACGGATGCTCCGGGCGGTCCCTGTTTCCCAAAGAGAAACGACAACGACTTACGACCACCGTAGCCTAGGAGGAACTGCCGCCCCTCCAGGAGCGCCCTACACGCTTGCCCTCGAAAGTCCGAGGTGAGGGGACCTGAACAGTTTCGAAACGCAAGCGCCACGCTGACGAGGCCACCAAGGTGGGGACGAGAGCTCCCCGCATAGACGTCGGTTCAATCTGCCGGGTGGCTCCTGTCTGTTGACCCGCATCCTGTGCCCCTGCCTCAGGGCAAGATCCGCCCCCGTGACCGCCTCGAGTGGAATCCGGAGAAACTGAAGTGGAACCCGTTGAGCAGCCCCACCGCCAGGACTGCACCATGATGGACCCGGGCCCCCAGCCGGCGAGGAGGTACCGACGGATCGTGACACACGGTGTACGACGCTGGTCACGGACATCCTCTCGTGGTCGCGCGTAACAGGACGTGAGGTCTCCGCGGGCGCCAAGGGGCACAAGAGACTGCTGGTCGACAGGCGCAGACCTCCCCAGAAACCTGCGAGGGAGCTCAGCGCCAGCTCCACAACACACATCTCTCCACATTCAATCTCTGGTGAGAGCAGGAGGCGCCCATCATTCCGCACCACCGGGATGGTCGCCGCCAGCGTCGCCGGCCTCAAGGAAATCTGGCCCGCGCCTGGGGGGCGAGTCACATCCCTCGCGAAGGTCGCCAGAGCTCAGAAGGGAAAGGATAATATAAAATTGGCCGCCAGGTGGCTCCCGACAACGGGTTCGAACGTCAGCGGGATGGATGCTGATCGCTGGTCGGCGAGGGATCAGCTCCGACCGCCCAAACGCTCGAGTTCGTCTCGGGCCGTCCACCTAGGAGCTACCGGCCCCCAGCAGCGGACGGGGCTGGGAAGATTTGAGCAGGAGGATGCCGCGAAGGAGATGCGCTCCTCACGCTAATGTGGAGAATTCTGCAGTCAGAACCCTGACTCTGGACACTTGGGTTCCCTTAGTGCCCAGCCTCTTACCTCCTTATCAGGAGACCTTAGCAATTCACTTGGTTGCTCCAATTATCTCTGCCCACCCTACACCTGTGCAGCTCTTCTCTCCATGAGCCTAGAGCTGCTTTCCCAAGGAAGGCATCCCCATGCCATTGCAGGTAGAAGCCAAGGAGACAACTGAACATTTGCATCTGGACCTATGAGAGAAATTTTATGTATCCAACGCAGGAAGATACAAGACTGAGAGGGTCTTATAACTTTAGCACCACATGAGCATAGCTTTCATGCAACAGTGACGCACACTCGGCAAGTCCAGGGGTGTCAGGAAGAAGAAACACACACACACACGCACACACACAAGCACACACACACACACATCTCCAGGTCTAATAAGAACACTTACCAGGGCTGGCAATGGTGGGATCAGAAAGCCCATTGTTCCCACTTTTGGCGTTCCCTGGGCTAGAATCCCAGATCATTCAAGCAGATCCTGGTTGTTTTACTGATGTCACGGTGGGGGAGTGAGGTCTTGGAGCTCCCTAGACTGTCATTTGCTGTCCAGTGCTCTACACTTTGTTCTGTGTACTATGCCCCTTCTCCTCCATACACAGTCACAATTAAGAAAATAAGAATCTGTAGACATTGCTTTCAACTTTCTAATTTGAATGAAGGTTAAGAACACAAAGGAACAGAGTTATGTGAATAATTTTGCTAAGGAACTTACTTTTATTTTTTTGAAGCTATCAGAATGCTTATGAGTAGTCTGTAAAAGGTTAATCTTTTTTAAAATTAGGAAAAATAAATGATTCTTTAGTGCTATCTCTCACTAAACCCCAAATCACCCCAGCACTTATAACACAGGACTCAACTGATGAAACGTCTGCTCCCCACTGGCCTAGAGATTTCTGTTCTGAGTTATTCTCTATCCCCTGTGTTCACTGCATTCCTAAGTCCACTGCAGCCAGTAACATGATGAAGGAGGCCACTGAGCCCAAGGGATGACCTTTCAAAAAAGAGAAGGAAAAAACCTCTCCCGTCTCCTGTGAGGTCACAGCCTTAATGGAGGCTGGAGCAAGTGAAAATAAATGTTGGGAAAGAGAGTGTTTCTACATTGGTCCCTGACCTGCCATATCCCTAAAAGAATGGTGAACATAACTGGCGTTAATATTTCCTGGGTGCACTTAGAAGATCCAGACCCAAAGTACAAACCTAACCATTTGGCAAAAGATGGATAACTACAGGAACAAAAGTAAGCCTTTTTTTCTCACCTGTTGTTTCATTATCAGGAACTCTGGCACTACCTGACCTCTTCTGCATCCTTATGCAGGGACAATCTGAAAGTCAAGCAGATAAATCTGAGGAAAGAGAAAGCAGCCATGAGAACCCAGCCTTTCAAAGTATTGTTAGATACATCAGGCATCAATCCCCAACCACTCAGCTGGGAGTGACTCCTCCCACCTTACCCACAGACATGCTCAGACAGAAGGAACGCTTTTCCTTCCCATGGTCAAGAACAAGGCTGCATTGCCTACTCGGCTTGTGTAGAGGATGTAATATCCCCATTTTGCAGAAAACAATGCAAATTATGGGGTGTTATACTTTGATTCGACTTACTGTTCAGTTATTATTTTATTAATATTCAGTTCCTAGGATTAACACTAATTCCCAGATAACCCTTACCATGGTCTTCTGGCGAGTCCTGTCTCCACAGCAAGGACACCTCTTGAAAAGTTCTCGTTTAATAATTCTTGGTGAAAGCCACCTTCATTTGTTCTCCAACACCCATTCCAGGACTTTAGCACCCCACCTTCCCTGTTGCACCCCCCGCCACATTGGATGCCCTTGCCCTCAGTCACTTGGTTCCTCCCCATGTGGAAATCAGCAACATCAGAGCCTCAACCCTAGCTCTGCCCTCCATGTCCTTGGACATGTGGCCAGGAGATTTTCTATCAATTTAATGAAGGATGGAACAATCTGAGGACCCATGTCTTTTGACATCACATGTCAAACACTAACCTGGGCTTCAATGAAAAGGTAATTGATTAAACATAGCTCATGGATATAGTGTTTGAAACATAAAGAAGACCTAAAACTTAATCAGAAAGCTATGACCAGTGAGGGTTTACCAGATAGAAAATCTGTGAATTCAGCAAAGTAACATTACCTGTGAATGTAAATAACATGGGAAGATTTTCAATGAAGACCATCACTGAGGAAGCCGTCTAGAAATCACATGAAGAGAAGTGACTGAATGAGTATTATGTGAGTAATTTTTAACAGCCTCTCTTTCCTTGTCAATAGCAGGGATTTCGTGCAGAAGAAGAGCCCACTGAATGCAATGAATATGAGGACATGTCATATACAACAACCTTAACTCCACGTGTGTTACACTTTCAGCCCGAATGGGAGAGACTTCAGCCGTTATTCATCACTGAATTAACATAAGCAAATTATACTAGAGGGAAACCATGCAGATCTCAGAATGTGGAAGGTTTTTAGTCACCCTCCAACCTTAGACAACATGAGAGAGTGCACCCTGGAGTGACTCTTGCAAATGTCCTGAACGTGGGAAATAATTCAGCTGAAGCCTCGCATTTATACACCAACAGCTCACACTGGAGAAGACGAACCTTATAAAGGTAATGCAGCGAGAGAGCTGACTTTTATTCACACCAATAGCCTCACACGGGAGAGAAGCCCTATATTTGGAATGACTGTGACAGAGCTTTCAGTGACCATCCAACACTTTAATATCATGAGCACATTCACACAGGAGAGAAACCACAAGGAATATCATTTATGTGAGAAAACACTTAGTCAAAGCCATAACCTTAGTCATGGGGGAGAATTCACACTGATGAGAAACCCTACAAATGCAATGAATGTGGAAAAGCATTTAAACGCAGCTCTCATGCTTATACGCACTAGAAAACTCGAAGGAGAGACACCCTATGTCTGGAATCCATGTGGTGTAGCCTTTATCCAGAGCTCCCACTTTTATCAACACCAGCGAATTCATACTGAGTAGAAACCCTGTGTCTGTAATCAAGGATATTGAGCCTTCAGCCAGAAATTATCCCTTTTAAACCACCAGGAAAGTCATGTGGAGAGAAACCCTGGCCCTGTAATCATGGTGGAAGAGCCTTCAGTTGGAGCTCCAGCCTCAGAATACACAGAGAACTCAGAGTGGACTGCATCCCTGACACAGTAGAGAAGACATCCCAAGGTTTACTACGAGGAGAACCCTCTTGGTGTAAGCCATCTAATCACTGTTGTAGAAGAAATCTGATGAAATGAATGCTAGCGTTCCATTAGTCATGGAGTCATTAGACGTGAGAGGGTTCACACTGAAAAAATAGTCTCAGTGTAATGAAGGAAGAACATTCTTCAGTGATTCATTATTCCTGACTGAACAAGAAAATGCTCACACTGAGGAGATGCCAATTCTAAAGACAATGTGGAAAATCTTTCACTTGCTATTCACATCAGAAAACTCATACTGGGAAAATAGCCTATAAAGAATGTGTTAGCATGCAATTGAGTCAATAATTCAGTCCTTCAGCAATTATCTTATTATTAAATATACAATATAAAGATGTAGATGGTGAAGGGGTTTGAGAAGTGCTGCAAGCAATATTCAGTATCAAGTAAGAAGAAACGAGGCAAACCTGCTTCAGTAGATCATTCAAATGTGTCATTCAAAATCATGAAATATTGTGATACGTAAGAATGGGCCCATTTTCTGTTAATACTCTGTCACTGTTGATCAGTTAGACACTCTCTGTCTTTATAAAATTATCATCATAATTACAAAAACTGGGATCAGTCAGGAAACAACGATGAATGTTAACTGAAAATGTAAAGCATAGTATGATGTGTGTTAACACTTACATTAGCATCCAAATATGTGTATACACATTCAGGATGAATGGCTTCAAGGATAATTACACACATACTTTGTGATTAACCTCTGCTGCTTCAATTAATTCTATTACTTAACTTGCATTTACTATTTCCCGTATGACTTAAAAAATTATACATTAATTATATTTAAAGAAAGGTGAATAATTGTGGGTACATGGACAGGAAGAACTCAAGAATTCAGAGTCAGACGGTGGTTTAATCCTTACTTAGCATTTTGTAGCCAAGGGTTTCTTTGTTTGTTTTGTCCAAGAAGAACAGATAAATATCTTCAGGACTGAGAAGGTAAAAGATCTTTGCAGACATAAAAAGAGTTCTACTTAAAGAATGTATTAGAACATTGAGGGGTGCATATACTAAATCACGTAAACACAATGGAGATCCCTCAGAGAGCCATTGGTAAGTCTACCTTTAAAGCTTTACTCTTTGATGTAGAAAAATGGTACTAAAAAAAGTTCCTGGAGAAAGTTCACCATAGAGACAATGTCTATTTTGTCAATTAAACCTTCAAGAAGGCTAGTTAGGGAGAGTGTACAGGCTGCATGATGAGTTCTGGCCCTTTTTCAGTTCAATTCTTTTTCTTTGTTGGCCAAAACATTCGTTATAGCCCTGAGGTCCATTGGAGTCTAATGGGTTGAGAAATGGTATTCTAGGGCCTATAAAGCCCATCATGGGGACTTTCCTAGCATTCCAGAGGTTAAGACTTCAACTTCCAATGCAGGGAGTGTGGGTTCGATCCCTGGTTGGGGAGCTAAGATCTCACATGGCTCACAGGCAAAAAACCAAAACAGAAAACAGTAAATTGTAACAAATTCAATAAAAAACTTTTAAAATGGTCCACATCAATAAAAAAATCTTTAAAAAAATTTTTTTTAAAAACCCATGATGTTACCTGCAACATTACTGTGTGTACATGCATCTGAGTGCACACACAGACACCCATTCAAGGGAGGGACAGTGTAACAACTATCTGATCATAAAGGGAAAATGCGATTCAGGAATTATTAACATAAAGGATTCATGCAGGAGAAAAATAAGATAAATCACTGTTTATTCATTTATAAATTTTCATTCATTTGTAAACTGTTCATTTATTTATAAACTTTTCAATTATTAAATATTTAATGAGAACTTCCAATATTTCAGAACCTGGATTTTTATGATGATTAAACATAAATAGCAGAACGCCTTTCTCTTCATAGAACTCTATATTCTAACGCAGGCAATAAGAATAAATTGCAAAACAAAATTTCTGACATTAAAAAAAAGACATGTTCATACATTGTATAGTCACAAAATATCACTACTAGTCTACAATAAAAAGTTGGCACTTCATAAAATAAAATTGACATTTAAAACAGTCTCAATTCTGGAAATTTGAAAAGTTATATATTTTTAGAAAGACTGGTTAGTAAAAATATTTTACAAAATTCTCAATTTTGGAAAAGCTTGTCTTCATGAATTGGGGAGAGCAAAGCTAGATTTCCTGTCTTAAGATCCAGGTTTGCTCTTCTCTATATTCCAAAATAAAAATTTTAAATTGTTAGAATTCAAAACTACATGTTTGAAAATCAGTAACGATTTTTATAAGGATAAAAATTCTGCTGCATGTGTCTCTTAAAATTCCTTTCATTATCCATTTTATTCAAAAATCAACCGGTTACCATTTTAAAGGATAACAGACAAGAGGATTGCTATCTTGCTCTGTATATTGGGCTCTTAATTCCTTTCTAATTTTTTTGATAGCCCAAAGCAATCCAAAATAACACATTATTATCATAAAATCCAGAATTTCCCAGTGTGTTCTGTAGTGTATATAGTCCCAATGCGATTATATACACTTGTGGTAAATTTGAAGTTATATGTATTCCTAAATGCAAAATAAAAATCTAAAAATGCATTTACCTATATGTTTCATTATGCAATAATGCCCTTTTAAGAAAGAAATGGCTTACCAGATGCAAGAATACCTGGAAGTTGCATAATATGTTTTTATATTTAATAACAGAAAATAAGGTAATAAGTGATTTTTTTGTTGTTATATATTTTTATATTCTTTTGTAAATTACATATTCATTGCTTCATCAATGTGATTTTTTTCTGGTTTATTTTACTCTAGTGTGAATTATAGTGCATTAACTCTTGATAGTTTTCTATTAGAAAATGATTCTTGATGAAATTCTCCGTGATCAATTAACTTTGATAAACACTGCCACAGGCAAGACATGTCACCAAACCAAAATTTAAAGTAAATACTTTTATGGCTTACAATGTCCTATTTTGAGGCTCAGAAATATGTAGCAGTTTTTGCAGTTGATGCTAATTTGTGTGGGTGCTAGGTTTTAGTTACACTAATTTGTGATTATTTCTGAGATGAAAATAAAAATATCTGCAGGTGGATTCCCTTCCTCAGTGCAGGAATAATTGTGAATTAGTGTTTATTCTAACTGAGATTACTGAGAGTAATGTAACATAGTTACTTCTACCTAAAGTTTGTTTCCAGGGGTAAAATTCGCTAAATGTTTAACTGTTTTAAAAGTATAAATCCCAGCATATGAGTTTCAAAAATTTTTTTCCCCACTTTTCTGGAGCAAGGGTTGGCAAACTTGTGTACAGGACCAGAGAGTAAATATTTTAGATTCGCCATATGATGTCTGTTATTTCTACGCAGCTCAGTCATTGTAGCCAAAAAGCAGCTACAGTAAAATGTAAATAAAGCAGTATAACTGTGTTTCAATAAAACATTATTTATAGACAGGAAATTTGAATGCTATATAATTTTCGTGTGTTGCAAATAATCTTTTTATGAATTATTTTCAGCCATTTAAAAATATAAAAACCACTCTTAGCTTGCAGTTCCTACCAGCACAAGCTGGGTGTGGAATTTGGCCAATGGGATGTAGGATGCAAGGGCCTGTTCTCTCGAGTTACAGTGCAAACATCCCTCATTAGAGACCAGCATTCGAAAACGAATTGATTGTACTAGCCCTGCGCCAGAAAATATGAAAACTACAATCAAAACAAAAAACAAGTTACCGAAATCTGCCCACGATGTGAGGGGATTTACTCCTCCCCCAGGATGCCCCCCTCTGCTCATGTATGGTCCCCTCCTGTTGGCGTCCCCAGCCACCAGCAGTGAGTGAGACTGTCCTGTCCCTCTGCTCCCTGTCCGACCGCATGCAGGGGCCCAAAGAGTTCTCAGCAATAGTTATTTACGGGGTACAGATCCTCATCCATCAATTCACTACTAACTTCTGTGGCTCCCAGAGGGACAGAAAGCCGCCTTTCCAGCCCCACGCCTGGCTTGGAGTCCAGCCGCTAAGAGTCCAGCCTCTCTGAGGGTTAATGGCCAGCGGAGTCTGGCAGCTGTTGTGGGTTCTCTGCACCCAAATGGGGTTGGGGCCATGACCTGTTCTTCAGTCTCACGGCCAACACCAGCGGATGACTCTGACAGTTCAAGTCACCAAACGTCTTATTTTGGCAGGGGCCAGAGCACCTTCTACAAAACAGTTATAAAGAACATTTCTTTCGTCCAGGATGGGAAATCTGGGCCCTTTCACACCAGAGACAAGGATCAAAGAAGTAGCACGCGGGGTGCAGTAAGTAGTTGACCCCCGCGTTGTTGTTCCAGTGCCGGCCCTGCCCGCAGCCTGCAGCCAGCGAAGCGGCCCGGCGCTGCGTCCATCGGCTCTTAGGCTACAGACCGGGAAGCACGTGGAGCCAGAAATGGAAGCGGCCCGGTGTCGCCGGACCGGCTAGGAGAACCCCGACGGCGCCTCTGGCGTCAGTGTCTCCACGGCTCCGCCTGCAGCTCGCCCGGCAGGTCCGGAAGGAGCGACCGCGGGGCGGGCGGAGCACACGGCAGGGCTCCGGGCTGGGGCGGCGATCGCTGCTGGGCCCATCCCCGCACGAGCTCCTGCCTCCGTCGCTGACGTCGCAGGTGCTGGATGCATGGCGGGAGCCCTGGAGGCGGCGAGGAGAGGAGCGGGGCGGCCTACAGGCACAGGAGATGGTCCCGCTCCTCCGCGCTCACGGGAAGCGGCAGTCATGGGAGCACCCCGGGCGGTACAGCGGCTCCTCGGCCCGGCAGAGGGCTTCCCGCCGGCCGGGCTCAGCCCCGCGGGGCAGGAACCGCACCCGCTTCTCTCCCTCGGCGCACAGAACAGCCCGGTGTCTCTGCCGCCGCCACGGGAAATTGGGGTCGGAGGACAGAGAGAAGGGGCGCGATCCCAGCATATCCTCTGGCACCTGGAGGCTGCCTCATCCTCCGCAGACAGGGGCATGTCCCTGAACTTGGCGGCGGGGCCCAGGGCCTCAGAAGCGCCGGTGCCCTGGCCCCTCCCCAAGCAGAGGACATGGTGCTCATTTTGAAATGTATAGAAATTCCAAATTACTCTGTTGTGTAACAAGAAGTAACATAGTGTTGTAGATCAGTTATATTTCAACAGTCAACCAACAAGCAAACAAACTCATCCAATAACAGTCCGATTTGTGGTCCACAGAGGCAGGGCGTGGGAAGGGGTGGGACTGGATGAAGGTGGCCCAAACTGCAAGCATCCACTAGTAAGAGATACCAGGGATGCAAGGTAGCACATGATAAAGATAATTAACACTTGTGTCTCCTATACATAGAAGTGGTTCAGAGAATTAATTATAAAGGTTCCCATCACAAGAAAAACACATTTTTCTATTTCTCTAATTTTGTGTCTATATGAGATGATGAAAGTTCCCTAAATTTAGTGTGATAATCATTTCATAACATATGTAAGTCAAATCATTATACACTGTAAAGTTACACGGTGCTCTATGTCAGTTATACCTCAGTAAAACTGGAAGAAGATAAATGAATAAATAAAATGGTGCCCCATTGAATCTCGATTAAAATGGATACTAAATGGAATTTTAGTGGGCATGTGCAGCAGTTTTTGTATTCTCATAAAAACCATTATTGATTTTCAAAAGTGTATTTTGTAATTGAACAGTTAATTTAAAAATACTTATTTCATAATATTTTGAACAATTATCTTGGCTGTTAGAAAGGGAAATCTATCTTTATTCTTCCCAAATCTTTCAGAATAGCTTTTCAAAGGTTCAGAATTTTGTAAAATATTTTTTAAAAACCCAGTCTTTTTGACAATTTTTGACCTTCCAAAGTTCTATAATGATACTGTTATAAATCTCAATTTTATTTTATAAAGTGGCAACTTTTCTTTGTAAATTAGGAGGAAACATTTTGTAGTTACACAATTTGTAAACCCTTATGTATGTTTGATTTTTAATATCAGAAATTTTATATTGCAGTGTATTTGAATTGACTGCGTTAGAATGTAGAGTTCTACGAAGATAGGAACATTGTATTATTTACATTTTAGTCCTCATAACAAGCCAAGTTCTGAAATCCTGGAAGCTTTCAGTAAATATTCATTAATAATTGAAAATTTGATAAATTAATGACTAAGGTAACTTAGATGCTCTCTCTCCTGATGACACATTTATACCATTGATTCCAGACTCACATTTTCTTTTTAGGTTCAGATGGAGGCTATATGCTCTCTCCCTTGCTTGCACGTTTGTGTGTGTGCATGTGCATGTACACAGACAGGAGCACAGACACACAAATGTTGCAGGCAACATCCCATGCTTTATAGCCCCCTACAATACCATGTTTTCACCCATTAGACATCCGTGGACTTTAGGGTTATAATGAATGTTTTTAGGCCAACAGAGGAAAAGCAATTTATCTGAAGAGGAGCAAGACCTTATCAGGCAGGCCCTACCCTCTCCAAATCTGAAAATGGAACTCTCCATGTCTGCAATGATTTTTTTTTTATCTTACCTTATTTTATTTATTGGGGCTATAGTTGTTTTACAATGTTGTGTTTCTGGAATGATCTTCCACCTTCTTGGTCCTGACATATCTATCTGTTCTTTGTGGGGGGGAAAACATTTTGGCTAAGAAATTCTGTTGCAGGAATAAACCCCTGCCTGACTGATTTCTTGGAATTTTCATGGCCGGGTCCAAAAATTCTCCAGGACTAGGAATCTTGTGAAAAAATTAAGTTTATTTGTAATTCAATTTTAAGTCATGAGAGGCACATTGAGTGAAAATATAAAAGGAATAGAATAAATGAAGCACCAGATTTTACAGTGTTTTGAGACAGAGGGCTTCTCACCTTGTGAATTCATCAGTGTGAATAGAAGTTAAGGCTCTGCTGAAGTGTGTCCCACATTTATCACATTAAGGGTTCTCTCCAGTGTGAGTTTCTGGTGTATTTAAATGTGAGGCTTCAGCTAAACTATCTTCCACGTTTATAACATATATAGGGGTTCACTTCAGGGTGAGTTTTCTCATGACATCTAAGGTTACAGCATTGTCTACAAGCCTTCTCACATTGATGAGACCTGCATGGTTTCACTCCAGTATAAATTATCTTATGTTAATTCAAAGATGAATAAAGGCTGAAGGCTCTTCCAAATTGATTGCAAGCATAGGGTTTCTGTCCTGTGAGAGGTCACTCATGTGGCGTGATAGTTGAGTTCTATGTGAAATCTCCTCATATTTGTTACATTCAGTGGGCTCTTCTCCAGTGTGAAGTCTCTACTATTGATAAGGAAAGGAAAGACTATTAAAAGTTTGCTCACATAAAATTCATTTCTATACTTCTCTACACATGAATTCTATGCTGCTCCCTCAGTGATGGTCTCCACTAACTGCCAACCCCACCATGTTACTTATATTCACATAGAGTCTCACTTTGCTGAATTCATATAGATTTTTCTAACTTGTAGCCTCTCACTGCCATCGTTTTCTGATTAAGTTTTCGGCCTTCTTTATTTTTCAAACACTATATACATGAACTACATTTAAGCAACTGCCCTTTTGAAACTCAAGGTACAGTTTGTTTTCGGGGAAAAATGGTTCCAAATGAAAACTATTCAAAAGCCTCTGCCAGGCCAGCGTTTAAGTCCCCTTTCAGTCAGATGGTTGGGCTGAATTCCTCTTACCCTAAGATCATATCTCTTATGTGGACAGCGGGGTTTATTCCCGTAAACTTACTATTGACCTTCAGATAAATGGCTTCTTCCTGAAGCTACTGTCTGTGAACATGTTTAAAATTGATCTTTAACACAGAGAAAAGGTATGAAATGGAGCAATATATAAGAAATTGGAAACATATTATAGGATATTGACAATTAGAATATATCTTGAAGGGTAAAACAAACGAAAAATAAAATGGCTGGGATGTTGGTGAGATAAGGATGAGGAAAAGCACCGGAAGGGAGGGACTGAAACAATGGGTGCTGCGTTGACGTTTAGCACCAGTCGCCACAGAGCCATCCTTTCCTCTAAGGCCAAGGAATATGCAGAAGGTTAGATTAATAAGATTGATACGTTCACAGAATTGTGACACCATCGGAGGGATTTTTCCACATTGACTTCAACAAGATTCCAGAGACATTTCACTCAAAGAAACCTGCAATTGACATTACCCCAGGTCTGGATGAAGTTCACAATCACATGTCTTCAAAGTCACTGATTCCTAAAAACATGCAGGACATTCTGGTTCAGGCTGCCCCATTTACCCAAATGTCCAGAGGTGATGGTCGAGGGTGACAGTAATGAGAAAAGGCAGTTGTGTGTATCAAAAGCCCAAACCTGTTTGACGTCAAGTCCAATGTTCCTCTGGGCTGACTTGGCGTATGCCTTTCAGGTGCATCACAGAGATGGGCACACTCTGAATACAGAGTGACTTTCATGGTAAAGGATCATCACATGAGGGGTGGTGTGAAATAACCTGCACAGTCCACAACAGAATGTTAATTCTGAGCTGACTGGCAATTAAAAAATGTGTACCTGGGAATTCATAAATATCCCTGTTCCCCACTACTTTCAGTTAAATCTACAGACTTAGCACAAGACAGGCAATATACATGTTCCGCCACTTATCAGCAGTGACTACAGGCAAAGTATTCCCCAATACAAACCTCACTGTTCTCATGTGGAAAATACCTTAATAACCTCTCAAGAGAGTTGAGTGATTAAATGAGCTGACATGACATGTTTGAACATAACAAAACTCAATAAATAAAAGCTACAGGTGAATTAGTCATTAAAAAGTCAGAGAGCCTTGATGCCATGTCCACCATTTTGTGTGAGTGAACAGACTGTGTATACAACTTGGGGTCCGCAGTTGCTGCCTACCTAACCTCGACACAGACCATGCATTCATCACCAGATAGGAGGACAGATGGGCTCAGCTTCACAAGCCAGCGGTCCCGGGGCTGCCAAACTGTAAGATGATCCCCAACTGACCTTTCCTGTGGGTTGAGGTCCCTCTTTCCCTCCTCGTTTCCTGGGACCTCATCGCTTTGACTATCATTGTCTCTCCTGTAGATTCCTCCTGTCTTCCCTGCTCAGAGACTAATCGGAGACTCTCGATGGTCCAGGGCTCTCCAGGGCTTCACATATCGTCACGATTTCCTAAGTGTTCCTCTACCTACTATATCCTACTCAATGCACCAATTAAGGAAAAAATGATTTCTGTAAAGTGATTCCAGTTTCTGAACAAAGGTTACCTAAACAGGGGGAAAATGGTTGGTTTGGAACAAGAATGAATGGAAGTATTTTGTTGTGACTTTTTAGAGTTTTCAAAATAATCAATTGTATTCTGAGAAAACAGATTAAAAATTGGAGAAACAAAGAAAAAAAAAAGCAAATTGGCCCCACCCTCCCCTCTGGGCCAGTCCTGCTGAAGGGCTTCTTCTCTTTCTCCTACCCCGTCAGCTCTGCACAGCCCTCTAGCCAACATCTCTGACCCTGGACGTATTGAACTCACCCGTCCACACACCTCCTCCTCTGTCAACGTTGAACTTCTGTTCTTGCTCAACCCTCCACTTGTGCCCATCACAGGACAGAGTTCACTGCACCGCAGACTCGCTTATGGAGTGAGTCACACCCCCGTCAAGCCCATGGCTGAGGGGAGAGAAATACAACCTCTCATGTGCCCTCTTTACCATCACAGCCTTCATGGAGTCTGGAGCACCTCGGTGTAAATGTTGGAAAAGAGACGGTTGCTGTATTAGCTCTTGCCCTACTCCACGATACTCACAGAGTTGCCAGATGACAGGACTTGTGCTCAGAGCCTTCACTTCCACCAGGATACACTTAGAGCACTCAGTCCAAGTGGTGACACCTTTCTATCCACCGGAAACAAAGTTACCATACCAGGAGAAAGAGCAAGTCCCCACTCACCTGGGGACACATTGCCAAGAACTCAGCTGCTAGTATTCTCTCTCAGAGACACTGTTTACTCTGAGCAGGCAAATCCAAGGAAAGGGAAGAAAGCCATGAGACTTGAACCCTATCTAGAGTTTTCAGACCTAAGACTCATGAACCCATAAATCTTTACCTGGGAGTGAACAACCACCCCACTGCAAATGTGAATTGGTCTATGAGAAAAGAGGAGTAATCTTGTTTCCCACGGTCAAACTAAGAAGACTTTGGCTACTGTTTCTCATAAGGGAAATATTAGTTTCCTAAATTTATTTATTAGGAAATAAAAATCAAAGAGTTTTTAAAGGTAATTAACCCATGATATTCCAAGTTATTAGTCAGTTTCCTCCCTCGCCCCAAATGCTAGGAGAACCTCCAGTGCACTGACCCCACTCTCCTAACATGTGTGCCAACCGTCTTCATTTTTATTCCAAATTAATCAAATCAAGTAATTTCAACATATAGTTATGAAGACCAACAATTTCCATATTCCTCTTTCCATATTCCTTCCAAATTCATCACATTTGCTGGTCAAGATTCCAATCTTGGAGGGCTCCAAGTACCTGCTTCTTCCATGACTGAATCTAACTAGGATATTAAATCTGGTGGGGTTCGCAAATCTCCCAACATCTTTCAAATATCCCTGGACATTGTACTATATCTAGATGATTCAGTCTTATTCTATGCCTCACAAATATTTCAGACCTTCTCCATATCTTTTGATTTTTAATCATTCTCAGTATTTTCGCCACTTTCCACAAAAGGGACCACCTTCTACTAGACAGATTAATCAGATAATTTGAGTAAATTCTTCAGCTCACTGTCACAAAATCTACAAATATTCCTCACGGTTTATTCCCAAGCCCATAGTAAGAATTGAAGAATCATCTCTTCCTTGGCCAACCCAATTTCTCCAATTGTATTCTTTTCTCTCCTGCCTCCCTGGAAACTTCATGTAATTGATTATAATTTAATTATTATTTACCTTGGTATTAAAATACAGATGCTATAAAACCCTAAAAATATCTTCCTTGAATGTTTCATAAAATCAAACAACACCAGTCCTTATATAAAGCCACACAAAACCCACAGCCTGATGGGCTGTTTGTAGGTTAAACATATTTATATAAAGACTAATCCTTCAGCTGCAATTCTCTTCCCAGAACTGGCCACAATTCACAAAACAGTGAGACCTCCGGCCAAGGCATCAAGACTGCTTTTGGAGGTTTTTAGAATATTAGCAAATTAAAGGAATCTCTTATACTTTCCTTACATATATCTAAGTGGTTAATGTGTTGAGAAGGAAAAGTTTGTGTTAGGGAAGTTTTTCCTTGATTAGATTTATCCTGATTGGCATCCAGATTAAAGGAATCCTTTCTTTATGATTATAAAATATATGAGGTTATCAGATCTATTAACAGGAGCCCACAGACAATTCTATGCCTGATTCTATAGAAAAAGACTAAAACTTTGAACTCAGGAGTGTGGTAGCTGCATACTTAAGTAAAGACACAAACACAGTTTTTCCACACATTTTGTTTCTGGTGATGACTAAATAAAATTTTCCCCAGGAGGAATCAAAGTCATTTATTATTCAAAGAATTATTAACTTAAAGATAGTTATTTAATTTGATTAAAGAACATTGGTCACAGGCCATCTGAGAGTAGATTAGGTTACTGTGTACATGGACTCTCTGTGCATTTACAATCCTTATGTAATAGTCAAGAGAAACTTGCTTTATGACTCTACGGTTTACTTTTCTGCAATTTGTCCAGAGAGGAAAACAGGAAAAAAAGAAAAGAAAAAAAAATGATGAGTAGAGATATCATGAAATATTACGGGTGTTGCCTGTAGGTTCTATTCAAGACAACAGAGAGAGGAGAGTTACTTAGCTAGTAATTTAAAGAAGGAATCTCTGAGGCACTGACATTTAACCTGAAAGTGAAGTGGTATAAGTGTAGCTGGAACTATGTATGTGTATATCAGGGAGGAGATGAACAGAGACGAGAGCGCTCATTGTAGAGATAAAATCGATGCTTGGTTCTGTTTGTGTGGTTCTGGGACGTTATGTCAATGACTGAGCCCCAAATAATTAGTGGAGCCGCTATCTGAAACTGCAGACGAGAGGAGTAGTAGTTTTTATTTGGGGAGGAAGTTCCTGGCTTCTGTCTGATATACATTTCATTGTAGGTGTCCGCTTCCCATGCAATTATGGATGAGACGTCAGAAATGAAATCTAGCATTCGTTTTTACGCATTATTATCATAGTGGTAACAGGAGAAGACTGAATAATTATAACAGTTTTTGAAGATGGTGTATATAGTAAAAAGAGAGAAGAGGGCTAGAATGGAGTCTTGAGATGTTGAAATAGTATTGTTTGAGGAGAACTGCGCACAGTACACTGGCAGGAACTGACTAGTTTAAAGGCAGTGGGGAGTTTGTGATGTCAGAGGACCTTGGAAATATAAATTTCCTGACGGAGGTCATAGTCCAATTCTGCTTGGGTTCAAGTAAAATACTGAGAAACATTCATTGGATTTAATCACGGAGAGATAACTATAATGTTATAAAGGTTTATGTATACGCAAGTCAACAGTAACAGGGAGATCAACCCTAGTAAATCAAACTGTGGGAGGGGCGCCCAGAGATTGTCACTAATCCTGCACTGCTCTTTCAGTTTACTTTGGAAAGAGGAAATTCATTGGGCAGGAACTAGAGAAAAATTGGTTCAGAGATTTTGTTTCAAGAATGAAGAAACTGAAAAAGATGAAAGGGAATGGACTGGGAAGAGAGGGGTGTTCGCTGGTAGAAGAGCTTCAGTTTACAATTAATAATAAAACAACCTCCAGAGAACAGGAGGGAAGGGGATTCATTTGAGAAAAATGGGCTTATCCAGGCGTAGAAATGACTTTCAGTTTAAACAGGAGCGGCATCGCCAATGGGTGAAGATTCAGGAATAGGTGTTCACTTCATGACAGTGAGCTGACACATTTCTTCGAATATTCTACTTCATCTGCATTGTAGGAGGTGAACACACTGTTGAAAGTGAGGGAAGGTGAGAATTTCAGGGATTCAAAGAAACAAGGGGAACATTCAAAGTGTGTGCAAAGCATGGGAGAATGGTTTATGATCATGTCCTGGTAGGATGCAGATATTTATAAAACTCATTGGGAGATACGTATGATAGATGCAGCCATAGGAAGAGGAGTTTTTTGTCATCTCTCATTGGGGTCTTGATCATCAGCTGTGCTGAGAGGTCAGAGGGACCTGAGAATTGTTCCATAAAACTCAGGAGACATGGGAATGATCGGGAGGCTGGGTCAATGCACTGGAGGATTCCTGTGTTGGGAGAACCTAAGCACGGTAGTCATTGTGTGAACAGACTGGAGGGGAAGTGTTATAATAACAGGGAGGATTCCAGCCACTGATTTGATAGGCGACATATCCAGGTGAAATTTGAATCTGGGATCCACACCTCAACACCAGCATATTTAGGAATTTGAGATTCAGAAACAGCCTGAGCTACGTTTGAATTCTAGCTCTGTCATTTTCTAGCTGCATGATCTTCTCACATAAGCAAAATTTCAGAACCTAGCTTATGTTACTTGTTAAAAGGTAACTAATCTGTAAGTAACAGGGTTGTACGAAAGATAAATGAGCAAACGTAGGTAAATCTCAATCACAGGGTCTCAAAAGGAATGTTTTCTCTTTTCAGGATCTCAGGATCAAAGGGCTGTGATCCACCCCTCTTCCTGACACATTATCAGTATTTGTCTATGCAGTAGTTAATGATTAACATTGACTTGGGTAGCACTTGACAGTTGACACATACTTTCCTATAGAAAAATTATGAAGTGAAGAATGTTTCTCCCCATGACATTTAGTAGGACAGAACTCCACCTACTCTTTCACTAATGTATCTGAAGGTGTCGACTAAACTTCACCCTAAATTAAACTTCACTCTATATTTGATGAGCGTGTCTGCTCTGTGTGGATTGTGGTACCCAACAGTGGGCTTATGATGTGCGTACTCCTGCTGCTTTCCTGTGCAAGGGGTTTTTAGCCCTGATTTGTGTGACAAGACCTTCCAACAAGACATGAGTCCCTGGATTGTTTTCCCCACCATGAAGTAGATCCAAAGTGGCCTGGCCACATGGTCCAAGGCCATGGAGGGCAGCAATAGGGTTGAGGCCCTCATTTTGCTTGATTCCCACATGGGGAGGAACCAAGGTGACTGAGGGCAAGGGCATCCGGGGTGTGGGGAGAGGGCACAGCAGGGAGGGTGGGGCCTCTGAAGCACTGGGGCGGGTGTTGGAGAAAAAATCCTGGTGCGTTTGATCAAGAATTATTTCATGAAACATTTGAGAGTGGTGTTCTTTCTGTGGAGTCAACATTCCCCAACTGATCATTGTGCGGGTTTCCTGCAGTTTGGTGTAACTCCTAGGAACTGAACATTAATGAAATAACTCTGAAAAAGTAGCTCTAATAAAAGTACAACACCCAAGGATTTTCATGTTTTATGTGTAAATGAAAATATTACTGTCTTGATTATGTGCAGTAGCCTACACTGCCTTATTGTTGACGCTGGAGAGAGGGGGGTTCACCATATCTACACATGCCTGGGGGTTAGGTGGTAGAGCTCATTCCCAGGTGAGTGGCTGGGGATTCATGCCTGGAATGCCTAACAATGCTTTAAAGGCCAGGATTCTCTTGGTTGCTTTCCCTTTCCTCATCTTTACCTGCTCAGTTTTTCATCTGACCCTGCATAAGTATGCAGAGGCGGACAAGTGTTGGCTGAGTTCCTTACAATGAAACAACATGTGAGAAGAGACTTATTTTTATTCTTGAATTGGTCCGTCTTTTGCCAAATGGTCAGGTTTCTCCTTTTGGCTTGGATCTTCTAAGTACACCCATGAAATACTAATGCCAGTTATGTTCACCACCCTGTTAGGGAGACTGATGTGGAAATAATCTCCTTCCGGCATTCACACCCACTTGTTCCAGACTCCATTAATGCTGTGACTTCACAGAAGACATGGGAGAGATTTTCACTAAAAACAATAAATACAGCCCTTAGCCTCAGTAAAGAAAAATTCCCTAATTACCATGTGAATGACTACAACAGCCATAGGTGTGTGGTGAACACAGGTGATAGTAATGAGAGAAACAAGTTTGCAGACCCAGGGTGGGGGTGGGGGGTGGGGGGTGGAGCAGATGTGAAAGGTGCTGGGGTGGAGGTGGATGCTGGAGAATAAAGAGTAATGAGGAATTGTTTACTATTTCTAATTTTTAAAATATTGAACTTTTTATAGACTATATTTGAACATTTTTAAGTCTACAAAAGAAGACAAAATTTCCTTCCTTCACAATAACTCAATTATCCTATGTGTACTTTTCAAAGAGTTTCCTATTTATTTATTTATTTTTGGCTGTGTTGGGTCTTTGTTGCTGAGCACGGGCTTTCTCTACTTGCTGCGAGTGGGGGCTACTCTTCGTTGAGGGGCACGGATTCCTCATTGCCGTGTCTCCTCTTATTGCTGATCACGGGCTCCAGGCGCGCATGCTCAGTAGTTGTGACTCACGGGCTTGGCCGTTCCGCGGCACGTGGGATCCTCCCAGACCAGAGATCAAACCCATGTTTCCTGCATTGGCAGGTGGACTCTCAACCACTGCGCCACCAGGGAGGTCCCTCCCTATGTGTTCTTCACCTTTGTTCAAACTTGAAAATTGAATGTAACATATGCAGATTATTATTTTCTTAATTGTAACTGTGTATTGAGGAGAAAGTGTATGATAGACAGAATGAAATGTAGGGCACTGGACAGGAAATGACACATTAGGGAGCTCGAAGCCCTCACTCCCCGCCAGTGACATCAATACAAAAACCAGGGTTTGTCAGCACAGGGGACCCAAGAAGTGGCAACAATGATCTCTTTTCTGCTCCCACCACCCTCAGACCTGGCAGGAGTACGGATTACCTGCCGATATGTGTGTGTGCGTGTGTGTTTCTTTTTTCTTCGTGCCACAGCTGGACTTGCTGATTGAGCCTGCGTGTTTTAAGAAAAGAATGGCCATGTTGCGCTAACAATACAGTGGACCCTCCGTCGCTCTTGTGTCTTTGGGAGTTGAGTGCACACAAAATTTGTATGATGGATCCAGGCGCGAACTTCCAGTTTTCCTCTTGGCTCATACCTGCTATGCCAGGGGAATATTCTTCCCTTGGGAAATCAGCTCAAAGGTTTTGGAGAGAAAGGCTGTACAGGTGTAGGTTGGGACCAGCAACACTTGGCATGGACGACTGGGCAAACCAAGTGAATTGCTAAGGGTTCCTGATATGAGGAAACAGGCTGAGGACATAGGAAGGCCAGGCCTGCAGAGTGAAAGTTCTTCTTGCCTGTAGGTAGCTCTGGGTGTGGGTGGAGGAGAGACATTGAGGGGCTGAGATGCCAGCCGCCTGTCCCAGGACTGCGGAAGGAGGGGGCAGAAAAGCAGGAAGTGTGGCTCATGTTTGTTTCTGACACACTCATCGTTCTGGTTCTTGACTCCAGGCTGTAAGGAGGAATTTACTCTTGTTTTGCAAAGTCGCTTTACCTATTCCAATCCTCTACTTTTCCATTTACTCTTTTCAAAAGATATATATAAACTTGCTATTTTCATTAAACAGCTTGTCATCAACATTTTTTCCAAGTCAATAGCTATACATCTAGCTCATTAAAAAAAAATATATCAATAAACCAAACCACAAAGTGATAATACTGTATTGTCTGAATGTACTTGAAATTTACTTACCTGGTCCCTCTCAATGGCTGTTTTCTAAATGTTCTGTTCTTAAGTAATACTGATATCAATATTCTTAGTACACATGTATTTGCACAAATATTCCCACCTACCCACTTCTTGTCATTTGACTTTTCTTGTGGAATATGTAAAGATCAATAAGGTGGTCAAGTTATCAATCATTTCCTCTATGGCTTCTGGGCTCTGGTTTTTATGTTTTAGTAACATCTCCACTCTGCAATTACAGAATAAAATGTCGTCCGTGTTTTCTATTGGTACGTTCATGGTTTCAGCTTACAGTTCACGCAGTCCATCCCCCTGCAGAATTTTCCTTGTTTACAGCGGCCGGCGGCCCAGGAATAGCGTGAAGAGCGCGTCTCCTTCGCGGCAGCCTCCCGGCACCATCCTCCCAGCTCCTCGTCTCCCGTCTGCTGCCGGGGTCGCGCCGTGTCGTGCCGAGCCGGGCGCTAGCTCCGAGACGGACTCCCCGAGACGAGCTCGGGCGTTTGGGCGGCCGGCACTGCACCCTCGCCGTTCGGCGATCGGGATCCGGCCCGGGGACGTTCGAGCCGGTGGTCGGGCGCCACCTGGCGGCCGCTTTTATAACGTCCCTTGTCTCCGGAGCTTCGGCGATCTTCGCGAGGGCTGACATTCGGACGCCGGGCGCGAGGCAGCGTTCCGGGACGCCGGCTATCCGTGTGGCGATTGTCCCGGTGGTCGCGGGGCATGGGCTCCTCCTGCGGTCGCTGGAGATTGGGTGTGTAGGTTTACGAGGCTGTGATCGTTGCCGCGCTCCTTAGTGAGTTGTGAGGGTTGCCTGGCTTGGTCGACCAGCAACCGCCCGTGCCCTCCAGCCACGGGAACTGAGCGGACTCGACCCTACCTGGGCCACCCGTCGCGTTGTGTAGGGAGGGGTTCTTGCGAGCCCTCCGGAGCGCTTGAGGCTTGATGGTCCGTCCTTCTGAGTCACTTTAGGTGCGTTCATTTTCTACCACTTCGGTCCACCAGCGTCCCACTCCGGACGTGGTGAACGCACCAGGCACGGGCGTTGAGGCCGTTGGAGGGCCCGATGTGCTTGTTTACTGGCGCGCTTGGGTCCCTGTCTCCGGGGCATGGGCGCTTGCTGCTCTCGCGGGATTTGGACGGGCAGACATGTGTAGTGTGAGGCCGGCGCTGCGCTCCCTAGAAGTCGTTGAGTGGTGGGTCGGCTCGGTTCGACCACCACTCCCTTGTGTCCCTTGCGCGTGAAACGCCCACTTTGAAGCACGTGGTCAAGAGAGGGTATCCATCCCCGGAATCGTCCGTGTGGCCCGGTGGTCGTACTTCCGCTTTACAAGTGTCGCCTGGGAGTGGTTCAAAGTCTCCTACGGACGTGGACGCCGACAAGTTTCCGCCGGCCTTCTCTCTTGATCCCGTTTGCCCTTATTCCCAAATATGTTTTTCTCCGCAGTGGGTAGGGCCCGAATGGCATAACGAGGAGGCACTGGAAGTGGGACCACGGCCTTCACGTCCTCCACGTTCTCCTTCCCACGGGACCGCCACGCCCCGTCCAATAGGACACCCGGTGCTGCTTCTTGGCCGCCTTGGGAAAACGGTGCGTCCCGGTCCTGTCGCCGTGGTGGAGCTCCTCCCCTGCGTCTACTTTCTCCGAAATCCGCGAGAAGCGGTCATGGGGCTGCGCAGACGGTATTCCCCTGCAGGCCGAGCTGCGTCTACGGGGGAGTGACCGGCGTCCCACTTCTGTTGGCCACGTCGGCGAAGCGCTTGAGTGGACCAGGTCCTCTCACCACAGGTGAGAGCAAGGAAAGTCGCGGGCGAGAGGTAGGGCGCCCCAGGCGCAGCCACGGTTCCGCCTGTGGCTTGGTGGTCGGAGAAGCCTAACAAATGGGAAATGGGGAGCTGCCTGGGGCGTCTGGTGATGGTCGTGTGGAGGCATGAGGCGATGCGCAGTCCTGGGTGGGCGCGGTTGTCAGAAGCTCCTCGTGAGAATCTCGTACTGGAATGGCCTCTGAACGCACGTGTGGATGAGGAGACAACCCGGAGAGAGAAATGGGACCTATGGTGGGCCAGAGGGGATGAGTTTGGAGGAGTGGAGGCGCACCTTCTCTTCCGTGCCATCCAGATCTATACCGGTGGTTTTTCCTCCATTTGGTTGTTACCTGGCGTCCGCTGCTGCAAGGAAGACTAGACCATACAGCGTTGTCCTGGCAAGAAACAATTCAGTGACGAGAATTTGTTTGGAGATCCATTAGTGTAGACACTGGTGAAGTGAGAAATTCTGAGATCTACAGAACTGAAAATTACTATTGTCGTTACTCAACAGCATTGTAATTACCATTGTTTGTAATTAGTGATAAAACTGAGTAAAGTTGAGTCACACAGTAGCTGATTAATTGGAGATGATCAAAGAGGGGTTTTCAGTATTTCTAAATGCTGCTAAATGGGCAGAGGTCAAGGTGGAGACAGCAGGTATGTGCCAGGTAAGGCTGTGACGTGTGTGAGAATAAAGAGAGGTGCTGAGAAGATTATGGAGGGGTTCTGAATGGTACAAGAGGCTGGAAAGCATTCTTAAAGATATGTGGGGGGATAGATATGATAAGTTGCAGTTTACAGAAAGAGGCTCATTGCTAGTCTCCACAGAAGGATTCAGCAGCAGAGTATCTTATCAAATGCTGTTAAAAACACTCCAGGGGGCTTCCCTGGTGGCGCAGTGGTTGAGAGTCCGCCTGCCGATGCAGGGGATGCGGGTTTGTGCCCTGGTCTGGGAAGATCCCACATGCTGCGGAGCGGCTGGGCCCGTGAGCCATGGCCGCTGAGCCTGCGCGTCCGGAGCCTGTGCTCTGCAATGGGAGAGGCCACAACAGTGAGAGGCCTGCATACTGCAAAAAAAAAAAAAAAACTCTAGGTTATAAATCCTTTAGAAACATACCCTACACATTTGCTAGCAGCAGAATTATGCATTGCTGCATTGTTTGTAATATAAACAGATTATTGAATATCAGCGTGCATCCCAATGTGGATTGGCAAAGTGCATTATAGTACGTCATCCATTCAGTGCACTGTCGTGCAGGAAACGATGTCTTGATAGAGGATAATTTGCAAAATACTGTCAAATGAATAAAAGCAAGCTATAACAACACCGTGCCCAGTGTTCTATTTGTCTTTTTAATTAGGGTGCCAAGGAGAAATGTATATTCATATTTGCTTGTATGCACATAAAGACACTCTGGAAGTTTGCTGTGAGAAACCAGATACATGGCTACCTGTGGAGGGCAGGGGCTCCTGGGCAAAGAGGGAAGGTGGTGCGGGGCACAATGTAATGCAATTTTCAGGACCTTCAACCATGTACATGTATTACAAC
The DNA here is from genome assembly GCF_039906515.1 of Pseudorca crassidens. Classification (NCBI taxonomy): domain Eukaryota; kingdom Metazoa; phylum Chordata; class Mammalia; order Artiodactyla; family Delphinidae; genus Pseudorca; species Pseudorca crassidens. The sequence goes on from NW_027136316.1 coordinate 124,743, forward strand.
CTCTCTAGAAATCCAAGAAATTGAATTTTTTAAACCTCCAAGGATTAAAATGCATTTACTATTTCTACCAACTGAATACATGTCAAGTTTGTTTTACCAGGGAGAGCTATGCCTTCTCTAAAATGTCTACTCAAGCCTTCCATGGTGATTTTGACTATTTTCCCTTACTTTGGTAGCAGACAAAGAGAACCAGGGTAATCAATGGCTGTGTAGTTCCTCAGCCCCTGCAGTGGCTCCCCTGCGTTTTTCTTTCAAATACTTTATACACTGTGTTTTTTGCTGCTATTTTCATGTTTTATTTGCAAGAAAGAGGATAGAGGAGAAATAAAGCTGTATTAGGGTTTTGCTAGGGTTGCCAGAACAAGATAGTGCAGACTGGGAGGCTTAATTTTCTCACAGCTCTGGAGGCTTTGAGTTCAAGATCAAGGTGTCTACAGGCTCAGTTTCTTCTGAGGCCTTGCTCGCAGGTGGCTGCATTCTTGCTGCATCCGCAGATGGACTTAACTCTATGAGCTGAGTGTGCATGGCTGTGTCCTAATCTTCTCATAGGGGCACAGCTCTGGATTAGGGCTCACCCTTGTGACCCATTTTAACTTCATCATCTCTCCTAAGGCCCTATTCCCAAATACAGTCACATTCTGAGGTACAAGTGTCTGGACTTCAATATATGAACTTACAGGGTTTCAGTTCAGACCTGAAGGGAAGCTGCTCCCCGTTGGTTGAAGCAGAAATCTCAGAGGAGAGAGGAGTCTTCCCACATAGCCTAGAACTTCTTGACACAGCCAAGTCATGACCCATAAGCCTGATTCCGTGGTTTTGCATGTCTCTGTGACAGAGAGTGGAGGTCAGGGAATGACTAAGGAATTATGTCCTCAGTATATTATCACTAAATATTTCTGCCTTTTGGAGGCCATGTGTTCACAAAAGTAAAGAAGTTATGTTTTGCTCAGCAAGTTCTCGGCTGTGGAAGTACACAACACACTGAGGAATCAGCCTAAGTGTCTCCCATATCCTGATCAGGCCATGGACACAGGAGCAGGAGACAGCCATTAGAGGCCACAGCCTTGCTGGGAAGCAGGTGCATCACCAGTTTAGCTCAATCAGATCTCTGTTCTAGGTGCTGAGCTTGAGGAGGACGTCAGTCCTGGGACACTGTGGACACAATGCAGAAAAATTACCTTAAACCCTGAGTCATACTTAAATAGAAAAAATGTGAGATATTAATTCTTATTGCCTCCACTGAGCTATAAACTTGGTGAAGGTGGCAATTTATACATTTCACGTCTTAGTCTCCAGAAAATTCCACATGCTGGAATCCTGGAGACTCTCAATAAATATTTGTTACTTTAATGAGTGGTGTGTGAGAGAGCTACCTGATTTTTCTTGAAGACTCTTGTCCTATGATAATTTACAAAATCCAGAACACTTGGGAGATATGTTCTCCCTTAAGTATCTGATGGATACTGTGGACCCTCCACCTAGTAATGCACATGCACAGACACAAACACATTGCTGCAGTTGGCCTCAAGTGTTCTATTTCCCTCTTTCCAAGCTCATAGACCAACCCTTTAGCATTCTATATATACGGGCTTTATACTGGTTTTGTGTGTGTGTGTGTGCATCAAGAAAGAAAAAGTTAATGGATTTGAAGGGAGAGAGCACATCATGTAACTCCTGCCCTTTCTCAAGCCAACCCGACAGCAGATAAACTTAGGACATAGGCATTCTCCATGGGGACCATCTCTTTTCCCCAGGTCTTTATTTTTCTTTATTCTTAACATCTTTGTAGAGTATAATTGCTTTACACTGGTGTGTTAATTTCTGCTTTATAACAAAGTGAATCAACTCTATAGCCTGGTCCTTATTGATTAGTACCATTCTCATTGGAGGAAGAATGGAACTCGGGAGGGGGACCAAGTCCTTCTGACTTCCCTGGCTCAGGGTACAGAGGGTGGGAGGGGTGCCCCAGCCCCTGCCCCTGCCTCTGTTTACTCCCTGAAGAGTAGGGGCCACAGCCTCAGCTGCAGAAGCAGAAGAGCCACTCCTCTTCTCTTTGCTTAGTGTTCTCATGCAATATCTCTTCCAATATTTTCACTTTCATCATATGAATGTCCTTACTTCTGAGTGAGTCTCTTGTAGACAACATATAGTTGGACCCTTTTTATGTCTATCTTGTCCATCTTTGTTTCTTTTAATGTTATTAAATACTCACCTATATTTTAGTATGAAACTTATTTTATTTCTTTATATTTAAATCTATAAGACCTACATAATTTATCTTAGTATCCAAATTGGTTTAAAAACAGCCACCCCTGACTCTGTGTATTAAATAATTCAACCATTTTACACTTAACTTAAAACGACATCCCTATCACATATTAAATTTTTGTTTTTCCTTTTCCTCCTATGTCATAAGAATGCCCAGAGGAACTGAATTTAGTTGACTTCAACTGTATAGAATACCTAGTTGTATTATATGAGAAGGCCATGGCAGGAGAGAAATATAATTCTACACACTAGTATGTATTCTAGACTGACTAGTCTCTTTCACTGACCATCAGACTATTTCTACTTGGCTTTGTATTTCCAGTGAAGTTACACTTTCATATCCGCATGGATAACATGGCTTAAAATGCCCTGTACATCCTCAATATACCTGTAAATACATTTATCGACATCATTCGGTGCCTACTGTGTACCATGCACCAAGCTAAGGAGTGAACCAGACAAATACAACTCTTCCCACAATGTGGCATGAATATTATCTGGTAGAAGACAATCCTTAAATAGTCACACCAGTAATCCATCACAGCTGTGTTTGGTGCTACAAAGTATACCCTTTGCAGCTGAGAAGTCTCGTTTCCAGATCTGTTCACTTCTGCATACTTTGAGTGCACAGCCGATTTCCAATTCCCAATGAAAAATACCAGAAGGAACTTGGAGAATTATCCTCAGAGTATTTACAAGATGTCATAAGCTAATGAGAGGAGTAGGAAAAAATAGTTAAAACAAACCCCTAAAATATTAGGCAACAAAGTCTCATGAGCTCAATGCACTTGGAGACAGTCCTTTAAACTCTCAGGTCTATATCCTGAGCAAAGCCAGTCCCATGGCAGATGAGGTCCCAAACAAGTTAAATAAGATCAAGAATGTGGCAGAAAGGCAACTCCAATGCAGGATCATTTTGCCGTTTGAAAGGGAAAACCTATTACTACCATTTTATGTACTGTGACCTATTTTCCTGGGATGTCCCTATTCTCTACAATTGAATAGGTTTCAAAACTGTGGGCAACTGGAAAGAATAATGTTAATAGCCGAAACAAACAAAAAATTCCTTTATGAGAAAAAGAAAACCAAAAAAAACAAAATTTTCCAGCCAGCAAATTTTACATGCATTAAGAGGCTACAGAGTCACTGACAGTGATTAAACCACAGAGCACCAGTTTTCCAGCTCAAACTGGAAAGGATTTTTTTTTTAATTAAAGTAGATATGTCTGAGGGCATCTAAATATAAGTAATTCTTTTCTTTGTAAAAAATTTCTCCCTCAGGGTGGGATAGGGAAGGTGGAAGGGGGATGCAAGAGGGAGGGAACATGGGCACACATGTATACATATAGCTGATTCACTTTGTTACAGAGCAGAAACCAACACATTATGTAGAAACTATACTCCAATAAAGATGTTTAAAAAAAAAATTCTCCCTCACTGAACCCATTTTGATGGTAACAAATAAATGTGACTTTAAAATAGCCTAAAAAAAACCCCAACATAAGTTTTTGTTTGTTTTTTGTTTTGTTTTTTTCAGTACGCGGGCCTCTCACTACTGTGGCCTCTCCCATTGTGGATCACAGGCTCCGGATGTGCAGGCTTAGCGGCCATGGCTCACGGGCCCAGCCGCTCCGTGCATATGGGATCCTCCTGGACCGGGGCATGAACACGTGTCCCCTGCATTGGCAGGCGGACTCTCAACCACTGCACCACCAGGGAAGCCCCAAGAGGCCAATTTAAAACAAAAACAAACGGGTAACTTGTATTTTTACTTTAAAATAAGTTTGAGATTTCTGAAGTCTATGTTGATGAAAGAGGATGTCAACAAATTCACTCATCACCATACATAAAGTTAAGCTTTCTAAACTAAATCTCTTTAGCATGAGATCAAAAACAGTCTGCTCTTAGAAGATCCCCAAATGCTATCTCTTCCAACTCTTTAAAAGCTAGCTTGTTTCTCCAAGAAGCAAAATACATTCATTTTTGCAAACAGGCACCATAGGTATCTGAAATGCAAAATAACCAGCAAGCCACATTCTTTTTCACAGAATTAGCGGGAACTATCACCTGTTTCTCAGATTGTTTATGTCCCTGTTTTCTTTTTTTTCACTGGCAGGACGGTCCAGAACCTCTATTTTGCCTTTTCCATCTTCTGAATTAGGAAGCTTAATGGTATCGATGGTGACTTCACCTTCAGAAGAGGTGCTATCATCTTCATCCTCAAATTCTGAACTGTCCTCTGAACTGCCTTGTGAATTCTCTTCTGAACTGTCCTCCTCTTTTGAATCAGACTGATTCATCTCAAACAAGGCCATAACCATTTGCATAACTTTTCCGAGAGTGTCAATATTTTCAATATTGAAATGACCAGGTGGTGCAGCTGCCATTTCTTTCCTTAGCTTTTCGTTTGCCTGAGCCATCTGTGGGAGAAAGCTCTGTACTTGGTCCAATAGGGGACTCCTCTTTTTCCGAACTTTTTGAAGAGTGGAATTCTTTCTGGAATTAGGCTTGGAGTTGATGACCAACTTGTCCCGTATACCTCCGTGGCCGACACTGCCCGCCGTCAGCACCTCCCTGGACACCGAGACCCCGGAGCCGTCCCAGGAAAACGACGAACAACTCGTGTCAGGCTGGGATTCGCCGCGGGCCTCCATGCTGCTCGCCCGTCTTCAGAGCAGCCCCTCCAGGCCCGGATGCCGGATAAAGGCTAGGGACATCTTTGTTTTTTAACTGATGAGTTTAAGCTATATATATATATATATATATATATATATATATATATATATATATATATATATATATATATATATATAAATATATATATATATATAAAAATTACTGATATGAAATGACATTTAATTGCCAATTTGTTTTCTGTAATGTCATATAGCTTTTCTGTCCCACATTTTCTCACATACTGACGTCCTTTGTTCTTACTCTTTGTACTGACTCATTTTTAAAATTAATTTCTTTGGCTGTGCCAGGTCTTAGTTGTGGCATGGGGGAACTTTGATCTTCTTTGCAGCATACGAACTCTTAGGTGTGGCAAGTGGGATCTAGTTCCCTGACCAGGGACTGAGCCCAGGCCCCCTGCATTGGGAGCGTTGAGTCTTCACCACTGGACCACCAGGAAAGTCCCCTGACTTGACTTACATTTAATTTCCTTCTGTGTATATTCTATAGATATTAAATTTGTGGACACCATGGAGATTACATATAAAATCCTATCAAACTAGCTTAAACTGATATCAACATAATTTTAATCACATGCAAAATCTCTATTACATCTCCTATTACATTACACATTAATTACATATTATTAATGTCACAAGGCACATATGTATACATTGTTTTCTGTTAATGTAGATGTACGAATTAGTTATTTGGGGATGCTATAACAAAATGCCACAGCTTGGGTAGCTTATAAACAGAAGTTTATTTCTTATGGTTCTGGAGGCTGAAGTGTGAGATCAAGGTGGTTAGGTAAAGGTCTTTTCTGAGTCATAGACTTTTCATTATATCATCACCTGGAGGAAGGGGCTAGAGAGCTCTCTGAGGTCTCTTTTAAAAGCACACAAGAGACTTCCCTGGTAGACCAGTGGTTAAGAATATGCCTTCCAATGCAGGGGACATGGGTTCGATCCCTGTTCAGAGAACTAATATCCCACATGCCAAAGGGCAACTAAGCCCATATGCCGCAACTATTGAGCGTGTATGCTGGCTCTAGAGCCTGTCTGCCACAGCTACAGACCCTGTGTGCTGCAACTACCGAGCCCCCATGCCACAGCTAGATATGAAGCCTGTGCGTCACAACAAAGATCCCACGTGCTGCAACTAAGAGCGAATGCAGCCAAATAAGTAAATAAATACATATTTTAAAATAAATAAAAGCACACAAATCCTATTCCTGGAGGCTCTGCCCTCATAACCTGAGCACCCCCCAAAGGCCCTACATCCTAATACCACCACATTTGGAGGTTTTATTTTTAACATATGAATTTTAGGGGAAAAAATCATGCAATAGCAATACATTTATATTTTAATATTTTGGTTTTAAAAAATATCCTAGAAATAAAAATTGTAGTTACAAGTCAAAATTAAAGATTTTTTCTTCTATTTGTCCATTTATTTACCTTTATAAGAGAAATATATTTTTTTATATGGCCTCAAGTTTCCGGTGTCCTTCCATTTGAACTTGAAGTACTCCCTTTAGCATTTCTTGAAGGATAGGTATTATGGTACTGAACTCCTTCAGGTTTTGCCTGAGACTGTCTCTAATTTTCCTCATGTTTGAAGAATAATATTGTAAGATATAGAATTGTTGGTAGGTAGTTCCCGCCATGCTTTAAGCATATCATTTCACTTTCTTCTGGCCTGCAAAATTTCTGATGAGAAAGCAACAGATAATCTTACTGACAATCACAATTAAGTGGATCATAATAATTGTCACATATAACTTTGTTTATATATATTTCTTAATGCTAACCTATTTACAAAAGTACTTATTGTTACAAACTTTTGTATTTATCATTTCAAGACAACTTAACAAATCAATAATTTTATTCTACTTATTTATAAAATAAGAGGTTATTAGCCAAAATTATGAATTCATAGCTGAAATGTGTGGTAAAACATTCTTGATAAGAGTTTTTCATGTCTGAGAATTTTGATATGAACTCTGGCTTTTCAGTTTGATTTTAGCATTGATAGATCCAGTGTGAGGGTTCAATGTTGACTAAGGAATTAAAAATCCCTCAGGGCTCTCCTTCATTCATTACAGTAAAATTGTTTTCTATGCTGTGAAAAATCATGTGTATGTAAGTCTATTCAATGATATTCTCCAGTTAAAATGATCTCCATGTCAGTTACATACACATAGTATGTAAATCTTCTGCATGGACATCCCCTCTTTGTAACATTTCTACTAGATATCATCAAAATTTAGTCTAATTTAGTCTATAAAGTGAACACTTTATGTTGGGCTAGTGTTTACACTGCACCATAACTGAGTTCTATGAATCTGCTGAATTCCTCACTTACCTCATTCCCAGGTTTCACATGCGGATGACCAGAGTTCACACCTGAATAAATTTACTATTTTCTTACAGCTACATTGGTCCGCAGGGAAATAACTTGCCTGAATATCATTTCTTGCTTTTAATGGTCACAATTTTTGCTTGAAATAAGGCAAAAATAATAATTAAATTAAATAAATAAGAAACGACACATGTGACATTAGGGGGATTAAATTGTTGAAAAGTACATTACATGGGGAAAAAACATGAATTTGAGAAATACACCAGTGAATAGAAACATGGTTTAGAAAAATGTTAATAAGATGTTCAGTGTTTAGGTAAAAGAAAAATAAAATATATTCAGACGCTACAGGGAATATGAGAGGAAAAATTATTAAAGGGACCATGGCAGAGACAAAAACATGAAATTTTAACTTCTACGAGGACAGGAATTTTGCTTCTCTGAGGTGAAAAGTACAGGGGGAAACGTGAAGAGAAATTGATGTGTGATGCATAATGACAGAATCTGGATAATTTGACTCAGTGGCTTCACATACATTTCTAAAAATATCCTTTAGTCGAGCCACCTCCAGTTGACATTCCAAGTGTCCTGCTCCCTCCCCACACAGAGCACATGTGTCTGGAGCTGACTTGGATCCCAGCCTGGGGAAACCCTCCTCTTCCCTCCACACCTACTCTTCTTGCTCCAACTGGGAAATTACATCTGGTTTGCAGAGCTGATGCCCTGATACATGTGGGAAATGCTAGATGGATTTAAAGTTCTGTGTTGAGAACAGTGCATGCAATGCAAGTGCAGGACAACATGCTAAGGCTCAAGTGTGAGGGCATCAATGGCAGTGCAGGTTCGAGCACGCTGAAGAAGGGAAACACTGAAGGTTGTCACCCGACACTTCACTCAAAGACAGTAAAAGTCTCTGGCTGCTGCTGTTCTTGCCCAAGAGGAAAAACAGTCTGCACGCTGCCTAGATGTCTCAGCCAAGAAGGAAGCAACGTTTTCATAATATGGTTAACACTGCTTTCTAACAGAATCCAATAAACATAAGACCCATGAGATTATTACTTGGAGTTCATGTAGAAAGGGGGATACAAGTTGTTATGTGTTTTTTGCTGTGTTCAAACCTCATAATAGTCCCCCGAGCAGAAGAATTACTTAGCAACATAAAGTCACTTGTCTGTTACATAAAATAGCCCTTATCTGTGTCCAGCATTATTATGTGTGTTGGTGGCAGACTAGTAAGGAGTACGTGCGATTGTGGTAATGGAGACTGTATCTCCATGAAGGGGCACATGTGCTGTGATTAGTAAAGGAACACATTCGTTCCAGGTTGCTCTAAGTGCTACAGAAGCATGAGTTAGGGCCAAGAGTGCAGCAGCATATGTGGAAGCTGTAGAGCCTATCTCAATAAGACATGTATAAGGAAGTAAATAAATATTGAGAGATGCACTCAGAAGATGAGACAACGGGCGTCCTCCAGCATCACATCTGTGTACATCTTTGTCTGCAATGTGTCCAGCAGGTCCTACTCTTTATGAGTGAGTTCTACAAACACGAGCTCAAAGGTCACTGATCTCTAAAGCCCCGTCAATGGCTCCTCTGGGCTGATACGGCATGTGCCTTTCATACATATTCAGAAATATATATACTGTGAACAAATATTACTAAAGGAAACATATGAGGTGTTGTGTAAAATAACCTATCAATTTCCCAAGGAAGTAGTAATTCAACTTTCGGATAGGTTATTATAAAAATTTTACATGCAAATTCATAAGTAATCTTCTCTTCCCAATTCCAAGTAAGTCTGTAGATGCATCAAAATGCAATCAATAGCCCTGATCTGCCACTTTGTCAATTGTCAGGCAGTGAGGGTAGAGATAGAGTTGAAGCTCCATGTACATTTTACGTGTTTTTTTCACGTATTGAAGGTGTATCTGGAGTCCTGCTTTTCTTTCCCGGGTTAGAGCCGCAGACACCAGTCATCAGAACTCATGAGATTTGCTGGATCCATGTGTCAGGAAAGCCCAGGATCAACTTTTCTCTTCTACATAGTGCTCTCCTCTGGGCTTGGAATATGAGACTTAAGTCAGCCCAAGTCCTCCCATGGATTTCTTTTACCTGCTGCTGTTTAGTTTTGCTCTATTTATACCTTCACTATGCAAACCTACAACTGTGGCTCCAAAGCATGTGCTAAACTCGGACTCTGATTTCAAAATACTCCAAGAAACTTGTCATTTAATAAGGGAAGTCTGTAATCCCTCAGTCCTTAAGTTTATTAGTATTATGATTGGTAGTAGTACAATTAATTTCTTTATGATAGTAATCACTATCGATATTATTATTTATCACTATTGTTGTTATTGCATTTCTTATTAAGTTTCTCTGCTCATGAATGTATCCAATTTACTGAAGAGTATTGTGGAGGGTTTTCAACAGACTTACATACACATGGTGCTTCCTGGTTCCTGCTGTACTTATGGGTACTTGTGGGTCAGAGAGCCTCCTGAGATACTCAGACTTACCCAGTGGAGGAAGGGACAGTTGTTACTGTGAACCACAGGGAGGACATTCTTGACTTTCCTGAGCCTCTAGTACAATGTTTAAGTCCTCTTAAGTGACCAAAAAGAGGGACCAGTGCAAGAGCCCTGGAAGATACCCTTGTCCTGCCAGACTCAGCACAGGATTTTCCACCTCAACTCTGTGCCAGGAACCACTCTCACGTCTCCTGGGAAGGTTGGAGAGGGTGTCCCTCCTGGAGTCTAGTCCTCCGAATTAGAAAAGTCAGCCCAGGAACTGACATTGTGATAAGTGAGGAGTAAGGAGAGTATCACTGGCATGCCTGAACCTAGGGACATGTTCCAAATTCACTCAGGGGTCCAGGAAAAGCTGGTGCAGCACTGGCAGACATAGAGATGGTGACGTGCCTGCTCAAGTAATCATTTCTTTTTCTAACTCCCCCAGGGAGCCAGTGCACTGTTTGTGCCAACATATCATCCTCCCTGCTGACCCAGGATCACCTGCCTGTTTTCTCCTCTCAGAACAAATTTCTTTGTGCAAACCTAGCATTCTGACTCTACAATACCCCAGAGGACATCTGATATAGGTACCCTGAAATTTACTTAGAGGAGTCTGTACGCAAATCTGCAATCTTTCTATGTTTATTTTTCTCTTTAACAGTAGTACTGGTAATATCATCATAATTGTCACTATTATTGTTTTTAGTGCATTTTCTTACCTTTATTAATATGCATTATCTTTGTGGTTGTTTTTACATAACATTGAGTAGACCTGCTCTATGCTACAGATTGTCTGATTTACTGCAGATCATATGGAGGGTTTCCCAACATACAAAATACATACACCTAGCTACTCCTGAGCTCCCACAGCACTTAGCTGGGTGCCCTCGACTCAAGGTCTCTATGAAGCTGGGGCTGAGGTCTCAGTTGTCACTCCACAAGGGAGGATTTTCTCGAAGACTCACTGAGATGGGTACTGGCAGGATGCAGTCTGAGCTGAGAGCCTAGTGCCTCTGCCTGGAGGCCTGGGACTTCCCTGTGTTCTCTCCTATGTGGGACTCTCCATATGGCACCTAGTAACACCCATGCAGGCTTCCCCAGGTCCAGGGATAGGAGAGAGAGACAGACAGAAACAGAGAGAGAACACAGGATGCAGCAAGTGAAATAGAAGTGACAGAGGTTCTGTCAATGAATCTTAACACTGACCTCCCCTGATTTTCTACATTCTGTTGGACAGAACCCAGTCACTAGCTACTTAGTACTTGCAGAAAGAGTTTCATCGCTGCATGTGGATCACAGTCTGTGGCTGGGAACACCCAGGAAGGCATGTTCAGTGGTCTCCCCCAGAACTGGGAAAAGTGGCTGCATTCTGGAAATAACTGAAAGTGACAAAAGTTCAGCCTCACTCATCAGAAGAGAAGTGAAAAGGAGACAATGGGTTATGTGTCATTTCTCATCCACTAAAGCAGCAAAACAAAAGCTCCCCAAACTCCTGAAACTGGAACCCTTGGTGGGAATGAGGCACAGGACCACTCATTCCTCAGTGGTAGGAGGGGCACCGACTCTTCCTGGAGGATGATTGCTGCCTCATCCCCAGATGCCACCCACTTGATTAAGGAGGTTACTTCTAGAAAGCAAAGGTGCATTGGTCAGAGGTGTGTATGAAGAGTCCACGTGGGTAGTGTTGTCTGTCTTATTTCTAAGAGCCTTGCATGGACACCTGCTTCCAGAGGGGAGCTGGTTCCACTGACAGTGAGAACAGGCTGCAGCTGTTTAAAATGACAAAGTCCATACTACCCAAAGCAGTCTACAGGTTTAATGTGATCACTATCAAATTACACATGACATTTTTTCACAAAACTAAAACAAATAACCCTAAAATGTATATGGAACCATAAAGACCCAGAATTGCCAAAGCAATCCTGAGGAAAAAGAACAAAGCAGGAGGCATAACCCTCCCAGTCTTCAGACAATGCTACAATGCTAATCAAAACAGCCTGGTATTGGAACAAAAACAGACATATGGATCAATGGAACAGAATAGAGAGCCCAGAAATAAACCCACAGAACCATGGTCAATTCATCTCTGATGAAGAATAGACAATGGGGGAAAAGATTGTCTCTTCAGCAAGAGGTGTTGGAAAAGTTGGTTCATGCAAATCAATTAAATTAGAACACTCTCCCACCATACACAAGAATAAACTCACAATGGCTTAAAGGCTTAAATATAACACATAACACCATAAAACTCCTAAAAGGGAACATAGCCAAACATTCTCTGTCATAAATTGTACCAGTGTTTTCTTAGGTCAGTCTCCCAAGGCAATAGAAATAAAAGCAAAAATAAACAAATGGGACCCACTCAAACTTATAAGTTTTCTTACAGCAAAAGAAACCATAAACAAAATGAAAAGACAACATACAGACTAGGAGAAAATATTTCCAAATGATGTGACCAACAAGGGCTTAATTTCCAAAATATACAAAAAGCTCATACAACTCAATAACAAAGAAACGAAAAAACAAATCAAAAAATGGGCAGAAGACTTAAAGAGACATTTCTCCCAAGAAGACATACAGATGGCCAATAGGCACATGAAAGGTTGCCCATCATCACTAATTATTAGAGAAATGCAAATTAAAACTACAATGAGGTACCACCTCACACCAGGCAGAATGGCCATCATCAAATGTCTGCAAATAAGAAACACAGGAGGGGGTGTGGAGAAAAGGGAACCCTCCTACACTGTTGGTGGGAATATAAATTGACACAGCCACTATGGAGAACAGTATGGAGGTTCCTATAAATAAAGTTGCCTTATGGTCCTGCAATCCCACTCTTGGGCATATATCTGGAGAAAACCATAATTCGAAAAGATACATGCACCTCAATGTTCATAGAAGCACTGTTTCTAATAGCTAAGACATGCAAGCAACTTAAATATCCATTAACAGATGAATGGATACAGAAGATGTGGTACATATATACAATGGAATATTACTCAGCCATAAAAAGAATGAAATAATGCCTTTTGCAGCAACATGGATGCAAGTAGAGATTAACATACTAAGTGAAGTAAGCCATGAAGAGAAAGACAAATGCTATATGGTATTACTTATATGTGAAATCTAAAATATGACACAAATGAACCTATCTACGAAACAAAACTAACTCACAGACATAGAGAACAGACTTGTGGTTACCAAGGGGGAGGGAGTTGGGGAAGGATGGACTGAGAGTTTGGGGTTAGTAGCTGCAAACTCTTACATATAGAATGGATAAAAAACAATGTCCTACTGCATAGCACAGGGAACAGGATATTCAATATCCTGAGATAAACCATAATGGAAAAGAATATAAAACAGATGTATATAAGTGTATAACTGAGACACATTGCTATATGACAAAAATTAATACAACATTGTAACTCAACTGTATTTCAGTTAAAAAAAAAGAATCAGTTGATGTGAACAACACTAAAAGCCAAATGATCATAAGAGTCATATACAGAACATTCTCTCCAACATACGCTGAATACACAGTCTTCTCAAGTGCAGAAAAAATAATTTCTAACAAAGACCATATGACAGACCACATATCAAATCTTAATAAATTCAGGAAGACTTAATTTACACCAAGTATATTATCTGAAAATATTATTAAACTAGAAATCAATAACAGGAGGAAAACTGGAACTCTAACTAATACAAAAAAATTGATCAACACTCTCCTAACCAACTAATTTATCAAAGAATAAATTTAAGAAGAAATAACACAGTATATGGAGAAAAACTGAGATGGAAACACAGTATACTAAAAGCTATGGGATGCAGCAAAGGAGTGTTAAGAGGGAGGTTTATTGCAACAAATGCTTACCTTCCGAATTAAGAAATATCTCAAATAAAAAACCTAATTCTTCAGTTCAAGGACGTGGAAAAAGACAAAACTGAGCCCAAAATTAGCAGAAGCAAGAAAATTATAAAGATTACAGAAGAAATCAGTGTGATAGAGAAGAGGAAAACAATAGAAAAGAAGAGTGATACTAAGAGTTGCTTCATTAAAAGATAAAATTTCGAACCTTTAGCTAGACTAACCAAGGAAAAGGAGAGAAGACCCAAATCAACAAAATTATAAATAAAAGAGAAGACATTACAACACCACTACAGAGATAAGAAGGATAACATGTTACTTTGAACTACTATATGCTAAAAAACTGGGCAACCTAGATAAATGGAAAAAATTCTTAGAAAGATACAACCCATCAAAAGTGAATTAGGAAGAAAGAGAAAATCTAAATGAAGCAATTAGTAGTATGGAAATTAAATCAGTAATGAAAACTCTTCAAATGAAGAAAAACTCAAGATCAAATGGCTTCACTGGTAAATTTTACCAAATATTTAATGCATTAATGCCAATCCTAAAAGTCTTCAAAAAAGAAAGAGAAAAATGGATAAGGAGAGAAAACTCCCAAGCTCAATTTACGAGGCCAGGATTTCTTTGATAAAATAATCTGAAATGAACACTGCCAATTACAGGCCAATAACACTGATGAATATAGATTTAAAAATTCTGAATAAATACTAGCAAATCAAATAAATGGGATGCATCATATTAATAGAACAAAGGAAAAATATAATATCAATAGGCACAGAAAAAGCATTTGTTAAGTGAGGTATAAAATGAATGTAACTCAACATAATAAAGGCTAAATATCGGGACTTCCCTGGTGGCACAGTGGTTAAGAATCTGCCAGCCAATTCAGGGGACATGGGTTCAAGCCCTGGTCCGGGAAGATCTCACATGCTAAGGAGCAACTAAGCCCATGCGCCACAACTACTAAGCACGCGCTCTAGAGCCCGTGAGCCACAACTACTGAGCCTGTGTACCACAACTACTGAAGCCCACATGCCTAGAGCCCATGCTCAGCAACAAGGGAAGCCACTGCAATGAGAAGCCCACGCACCACAATAAAGAGTAGCTGCCACTTACTGCAACTAGAGAAAACCCGCATGCAGAAGCAAGGACCCAATGCAGCCAAAAGTAAATATTTTTTTTAAAAAAAGGCCAAATATGACAAAGTCGCAGTTCAAAGCACACTCAAAAATGAAAGTGTGAAATTTTTGTCTAATATCAGAAACAAGACAAGGGAGTCTACTCTCACCACTCATTCAGCATAGTAATGGAAGTCCTAGCCAGGGCAATCAGTCAAGGAAGAGAAATAAAAGGCATCAAAATTGGAGATTAAGAAGTAAAAATGTGTCTATTTTAAGATAACATGATTTTATATATAGAAACTGAAAAACTTCACCAAAAATCTATTAAAACTAATCAACATAATCAGTAAAGTTGCAGAATAAAAACTTAAAATGCAAAAATCAGTCATATTTCTATATACTAACAATGATCGGAAAAAAGAAAACCATTCTATTTATAAGAGCATCCAAACTAATAAAATAATAAGGAATAAATTTATCTAAGGAGTTGAAAGATATCTACAATACAAGCTACAATACATTGATGAAAAAAATTGCAAAAGACAGAAATAAATGTAAAGTTATCCCTTGTTCATGATTGGAAGAATTAATATTTTTAAAATGTCCACACCACCTAAAGCCATCTATGGATTTAATGCAATTCCTATCAAAATCCAATGGCATTTTTTAAAGTAGAATAAAACAACAGAGAAATGTATGAGGAATCACAAAAGAACTTGTATATGCAATGCGATCATGAGAAAAAACAACAAACCTGGAGGTATCACATTCCATGTTATCAAACTGTATTATAAACTATAGTAATGTAAATAGTATGGTATTGTCATGTAAAAAGGCATACACAACAATGGAATAGAACTGAGAATCCAGATATAAATCTATACATATAAGGTGAACTAATATTTGATAAGACAGTCAGGAACACTCGGTGGAGAGACAATCTGTTCATTAAACAGTGCTTGGAAAACTGCATAGTTACATGCAAAAGAATAAAGCTAGACTCCTGTCTAACACCACTCATGACAATTAAATAGAAATAAGATAAGGTAAAGACGGGAGGCCATAAAACTCCTAGAAGAAAACAATAAAAAATTTTTTAACACAGGTCTTAAATATTATTTTTGATGATACCTTAAGCACAAGCAACAATTTAAAAAATTAGCAAGTGGAACTATATCAAACTAAAAGTCTGCTACACAGCAAAATATATAATCAACAAGATGAAAAGAGCCTATGTGATCAAAAATAATATTTGCAAACCTTACACCAAATAAGGGGTTGATATCCAAAATACATTATAGAACTCAGTAGCACAAAATAAGCCAATTAAAACCTGTGCCAAAGACCCCAACAGACATTTTTCCAAAGAAGATATGTGAATGTACAACAAATACATGAAAATGTATTCAACGTCACTACACATCAGGGAAATTATATAAAAACCACAATGAGATATCACCTCAGGACTGTTAGAATGGAATTCATCAAAGAGACAAGAGATCTCCTAGCAAATGCTAGCAAAGATGTGGAGAAAATGGATGATTTGTATGCTTTTGGTTGTCTTATAAATTGGTTCAGCCTCTATGGAAAACACTAGAGAAGATCCTCAAAATTTAATAGGGCTACCATATGGTCCAGCATTTTAAACTATGGGAATATATTAAAAGAATTACAAACACTATGTTGAAGAGATATCTGCACCTCCATGTTCATAGCAGCAGTGTTTGCAATAGCCAAGACATGGAAAAAACGTGTGTCTATCAACAGATGAGTGGATATAAACTTTGTGATATATTTAGAAAAAGGAGTAATATTCAGCCATAAGAAAGAAGGAAATCCCGCCATTGGTGAAAATATGGATGGACCTTGAGGGCGTTATACTAAGTGAGAGAAGTCAGACCAAGCTTACATGTGGGGAAAAAAAAAATAAAACAACAAAACACTCATAGAAAAAGATCAGATTTTTGGTTACCAGAGGAGGGAAGTGGGAAGAGGCAGAATTTGATGAAGTCCCAAAGTACCAACTAGCAGTTATAGGGTAAGTAAGTATTGAGAACGTTATATACAACATGATGAATAGAGTTAACACTGCCATATGGTATATTTGAAAGATGTTCAGCAAGTAGATCTTAAGAGCTCTCATCACAGGAGAATATATTTTCCTTTTTTTTCTTTTCTTGCATCTATATAAGATGATGTATGTTAACTAATCTTACTGTAATAACAATTTCACAATATATGGAAGTGAAATCATTATAATGTGCATTTTCAACTTAAATAGTACTGTGTTCAATTATATCTCAATAAAACTGGGGGGAAAATTACAACACCTTTACAATAATGCCTTTTAAATTTAAAAAAAAATTGAAAGCAAATGGAAACACAACTTGCTAAAACTTATGGGCTGCAAGAAAAACAGTAATAAGAGAGTTTATTGCAACAAATGCCTACAATATGAAAAAAGAAAGATCACAAATAAACAACCTTACTTCTCAGGGGACTAGCAAACAAAGGAACAAACCACTAAGCTCACAAGTAGCAGAGCAACGAAATAAGAAATATGAGAATAGAAATAAAACAGAGACCATGCAAACAATAGAAAACATCAATGCAAGAGGTGGTTTTTGAAATTAAAACAAAATTAACCTTTTAGCTATACTAATGAAGAATAAAAGAGAATACTCAAATAAAATCAGAAATGAAAAAGGAGACATTACAACTGATGCAACAAAAATACCACAGCTCATGAGAGGTGACCATCAACACATATATACCATCAAGTTTGATACCCTAGAGGAAAAGAATTCCTAGCAACATAAAAACTACCAAAACTGAATCATGAGGAAATAGACAAGCCTAACAGACCAACGATGAGTGAAAAGATTGTATCAGTAATAAAAAATTTCTAAAAAAATATGGCTAGGTCCAGATGGTTTCATTGGGAAATTCAACCAAACATTTAAATCGAATTAAAACAGATCCATGTCAAACTTTTCTAAAAAACTTTGAGGTACATTCCCAAACTCATTTGATGAGTCCAGCATTATCCTGATACCAAAGCTAGATAAGAACACTACAAGAAAAAATAAAACTGTCAAGTATTACTGATATAGATGCAAAAATTCTCAGTGAAATACTAGCAAAAAGAATTCAACAGTATATAAGTGGTCGTACTTTCTCAGTTTTTCCAAGTCATCGGGAGGTGAGGAACGACAGGGATGTACTCGGACGGCGCTTGGCCTTCCCTGGCCTCCGCACTGTATCCCGAACTTATTCACCAATTTTTTACGTCTCTCGCTGGAGTGGAGCCCGGGCCGGATGGCGAAACAAGGAGGCGCTGGGAGGGCGACCGCGAGCCTTCCCTTCCTCCTGCCCACGGGACGATGACGCCCCAACCCACAGGCCATCCAGCGGTGCGTCCTCGCTTCTTTGGGAGCCTGGGTCCGTACAGGTGCTGTCGTGGCACTGGGGCTGCTCCCCGGGGGCCACTTTCTTTTCTGCATGTTCCACAGGAAACAGTCACAGATCTCCGTAGATGGGATTCCCCTGCATTCTGGCTGCGTCTACACTGGCAGCAACCGGCGTCCTGTCTCCTTTTTGCCTCGGTGCAGGGCTTGTGTGTTGACAGCACACGCAGCAGGTCCCCTCACCGCGGGGGACGACATGGAATGTCGCGGGCGAGCGGGGAGGACTCTCCAGGAACCGCGACCATCCCACCTGGGTCTCCGTGGTCAGAGCCCCTAACAAACGTGTGGGAAACGGGGTGCGGCCTGGGCCATCCGCTGGTGGTCGGGAGGAGCCCTGAGTCTGGGCACAATCCTGGTTGGAAGCGGTTGTCTGAGGCTCCCCCACGGAATAAGCTCTCTCTCTAGATCCTGGGAACGGTGCTTTATGTTTCCATGAATTAGTACATTCAAGCCTGCTGTTCTAAAACAATCTGGAAATGGATTGCTCCATGTCTGCAATGACCTGCCAGTTTCTCAGTACCGAGATAGGTATCTGCCCTTCTTGTGAGAAAAATCCTTTGGCTCCAAAATTCTAATATAGGGGATAAACCACTGCCTGACTCTGAGTTCTTGGAATTTTTCTGTCCAGGTACACACAGTTCTCCAGGAGTAGCAGGCTTGTAAAAGAGTAAATTAATTTATAATTTTCTTTTAATTTATGAGAGAAATAATACATTAAAAATTGAAGTAACAGGATTAGTTGAATTAATGTTGACTCTGAGTCCTCTGTGTGTTCTGAGACTGGAGCTCCAACTGGAGGCTCTTCCACCATGAGTACAGGTGTAGAGTTTCTCTTCACTTGAGTGTCCCGGTGGTTTAAGAAAGAGAAACTCTAGCTGAAGGCTCTACCTCATTGATTGCAGATATAGAGTGTCTCTTCTTGAGTTCTCTGATACATATAAATGTGAGAGCAGCATCTAAGAGGTCTTCCACATTTATTATATTTATAGAGCTTCTTCCCAATGTGACTTCTCACATGATGTCTAAGGTCATGGCTTTGTCTTATGTTTTCCCACATGATGACACTCACAAGGTTTCCTCTCCAGTGTGAATGAGTCCACGACTTTGAAGTAACCAAGTTTCAACTGAAAGCTCTTCCATATTTATTCCAGACATAGAACTTCTCTGCTATTTGAGCTCATATATGTGAATGAAAGTTGGCCTCTGATGAAGGGTCTTCCACATTCACTTCGTTTTTAGGGTTTCTCTCCAGTGTGATTTTTCATGTGTGTAAAGGCAAAACTCCAGCTGAGCTATTTCTCACTGTCATAACATTTGTAGGGGTCCCTCCACGGTGAGTTCTCTCATGCCATCTAAGTTTAGAGCATTGACTAAAGCTTTCCCACATTGATAGGATCTATATGGTTTCTCTGCAGTATAATTCACCTTATGTTATTGATACTTAAAAAAGGAATATTGGCCAAACGCTCTTCCAGATTAGTGACAAGTTTAGGATTTTTCTCCTGTGTGAATTTTTGGTGTATATAAAGGTGAAGGCTCTAGTTGAATTCTTTCCCACATTCATAGCATTTATAGGGATTCTCCCCTGTTTGAGTTAATACCTGTGAAATTCACGTTGTTGTGTGTGAAATCTCCTCACATGCATTACATTCCATGGACTCTCCTCCAGAGTGAAGACTCTGCTATGTGCAAGGAAAGGAGAGGCTGTTACAGATGTTCACGCACGTCCATGTACTCATTTCTCTACGTACTGGCTCTAGTCTGCTCTCTCACTGGTAGTCTTCTTTTAAAGTAAACGGCCCATGTTCGTTCTATTCACATGCAGTGTTACTTGGTGAATTCACACTGATTTTCTATTTTGTAGCCTCTCGCCTGCATAACTTTCTGATTAAATTTTAAGTCTTCTTTATTTTTCACACGTTATATACATGAGCTATGTGGAGGCAATTCCCCTTTTATTGAAACTGAAGTTCCAGTTTGTCTTCAGGGAAATGTTATTCCAAAATTTAAAGTATTCCAAATATTCTACTGGGACAGAATTTATGCTCAGGCGTTTTATCCATCAACAGATTGTCATGAACTCCTATTTTATCCCATTACCAGGTCTCTTATGTGACGACTGAGTTCATCCCCAAGAAACATACCGTTGACCTGCAGATAAATGGCTCCTTCCTGAACGCATGTTGTATTGGTATCATTTCATGTTTGTTAAGGTCACCTTCCATGTCTGAGAAAAAGAGAAAAGAAATAGCTACAGTGACTTAGGGGAAGGAAAATTTTGCAAATGCTCACAAGGCTAATGTAAGTATGTGTCAAGTATTGACTTTAACACAGAGAAAAGATGTGAAATGGAGGAATATAGCAACAATTAGATACATGATATAGAACATTGATGATGTATACTATTTTTAAGAGTAAAATGACTGAAAAATAAAATGAAGGTGGGATGTCAAGGAGATTAAGACACAGTAAATCAACAAAAGGGAGAGACTGAAACAAAAGTTGCTACATGAATAACAGTAACAGAAAGAGCACTTTCTCAGAAGCCAAGGAATGTACATAAAGTTAGATGAATAGAGATTAATGTGCTCAAAGAATTAGGACACCATTGGAGTGGTATTTCTGCATTGGCTTTACAAGGTGTGAGAAGACTTCTTCTTCAAGGAAATCTGCAGTTGACATTACAGGTCCTGTTCTCTCACTGACCAGGCCCCTCTCCACATAGAATCTCAAGAGCCTGGAACCCACCTAGAGCTGGGACTCTGGGAATCCTCTTTCTTCCTCTACACCTCTTCTCCTGATTACGGCTGGGAAATCACATCTACTTGTAGAGGCAAAAACCATTTGTGGAAAAATGTATATGGATTTGGAGTTCTGATTTGGGATCTGCGTGTGGCCTTCAGGTTCACATCAGGAGGAAAGCAAGGCCAACAGGAAAGAGCAGCACAAGGAAGGGCGTCCTGAGCTCTGGCAGCACCACCAGCCCATCCCCAGAACAGAAGGACGCTGACCATTTCTTCAGATGTTAAGGAACTGTCTGTTGATGTGTAGGTCCCAGCACTTTGACAGACTGCAGGATCATTTTTTCCCACTTTCCTCTGACCAGGGTGAATCAATTGTTCTATAGTGGATTAAACTTTATTTTCAAAAAAAAAATCCAATATTATAACTCAATGCCAACCCTATGACTTGAATTTTAAAGGGACAATATCTGTTCTGTGTAACTTTGTAGGGTTAAACTCCACCAGAGTTTGCACAGCAGAATGGTTTTTGGAAAATATTTAATGCATTTATTTATCCATTTAAGGCCTCCATGCAGTGAGCGCCCAGCACTGGTCTGAGTGTTAGATATGGAGCCGCAAGAAAGACATACTACTGTTATCAGAAAGTCTACTATCTTTTGAAATGGCAAAGATGAAGTAAACAAATGAACAAGATCATTTCGTCCAGGTTTTAGTAAGTGCTTTATGAATGTATATGTGTCAGGGTGGGGAGGGGAGTGAACTCTGGGGAAGCTACTCTGGATGATTTTTTATTAAATAAATAAATGCTGACAGTGTCATCCACAGAGAAGAGATGACTGTTGTTCTCCAGCATCACATCCCTGTGCAGGTTCCTCTGAGATGGCTTTAACAGGCCTCCCTTTTTTTTTTTTTTTTTTTTTTTTGCGGTATGTGGTCTTCTCACTGTTGTGGTCTCTCCCGTTGTGGAGCACAGGCTCCGGACGCACGGGCTCAGCGGCCATGTCTCACGGGCCCAGGCGCTCCGTGGCATCTGGGATCTTCCCAGACCGGGGCACAAACCCGTGTCCCGTGCATCGGCAGGGGCACTGTCAACCACTGAGCCACCAGGGAAGCCCAGGTCTCCCTTTTTTGATGAAGATTATAGCCACAATTTGAAGGTGGCTAATTCCTAAAAACATGCTGGACTTTCTGGTTCAGGCTTCTCCATGCCCAAGAGTATCCAGAGGTAATGGTTGAGGGTGACTGCACTGGGATAAGGCAGCTGTGTGTATCAAAAGCTCAAACCCTTCTTGAGGCCAAGTCCAATATTTCTCTGGGCTGACTTGGTCTATGTCTTTCAAATGCATCACAGAGATGTGCACACTCTGAATACACAATAGTTTTCATGATTAAGGAATATCACATAAGTGGTGTGAAATAACCAGCACATTCTATGACAGAATGTAAGTTCTGAGTTCCGGGCTAGCAATTATAATATTTGTACTTGGGAATTAATAAATAAACCCTGTGTTCCACCAATTTTTATTAAATCTACAGACAACACAAGGCGAGAAATATCCATCTTCTGCCACTAATCAGCTTTGATTGTGGGCAAATTATTTCCCATTTTGAACTTCACAATTTTCAGGTGTGAATAAGTTTCATAACCTCTTGAGAGAGTTGAGTGATTACATGATCTAATAGGTAAGTGCTTCTCACATAACAAAAGCCAATAAATAAAAGCTATATATTATTATATGTTATTTATTATTTGTTCAGGAATATTGTCATTGAAAAGTCAGAGAGCCTTGAGGCAATGTGCAGGCTTCTGCATGACTGGACAAGTTTTATAGTAAACTTGGGGTCAGGAGGTGTTGCCTGTATCATCTCCACTCTCATCAGTGTTCATCACCAGATGTGAGGACAAAGTGTGTATGATGAGTCCAGGTGCAAAGTTCAGTTGTCCCCTTGGTTCACAACTGCTGTGTAAGGGGAATTCTTTCCCTTGGGAAAGCAACTCATGGCTCATGAAGTGAAGAGCTAAAACCATGGAGAATCGAGCCAGCAGCCACTGGTGGGGATGACTGGGGCGCCTGAGTGAATGTCTAGGGTCTCCCAGGATGAGGGAACAGGCTGAGGAGGCCAGGTCTGCAGAGTCAAGTTTACACAAGGTCCCCACTTGCATCTGGGCCTGGGTGGAGCAGAGGCATTTACGGGCTGGGATGCCAGCTCCTGCCTGGGAGCTGTAGTAGTATGGGGCAGAAAAGCAGGAGGTGCGGCCCATCTTTGTTTCTGAAGACACTCATCTTTCTGGCTCCAGACACCAGGCTATAAGGAAGACTTGATTCTTGTTTTTCAGAGTTGTTTTAGCTATTCTAATTCTTTTGCCTTTCCAACTCAGATTCTTTAAAAGATAAATGTATATCCTGTTGTTGGTGCTGGCTTTTCTTTTCTTTATTATTATTATTTTTTAACTGCCCTGGAAGTTCTACAAATGGCTATTTTCATTGAATAGTTCATTATCAACATCTTTCTAAGTCAGTACCTATAGATCTACCTCATTTAAAAAATATCAGTAACCCAAACACCAATTGATAATAATGCATTGTGGGGATGCACTAACCGGAATTTATTTACCTAAATTCTCTTAATGTCTATGTTTTTGAAATACTCTGTTTTTATATTAAGTAAAGCTGATATCAATATTCTTATTACACATGTAATTTGCAGAGATGTTCCCCACACAGCCGTTTGTTTTTGACTTTGCTTGTGGAATATGTAAAGATCAATTTGTGGTCAAGTTTACCATTCATTGCTTTGATGGCTTCTGGACTTTTTAAAGAAATGCTTCACAAGGACTCCACTATGAAATCACAAATAAAAATTATTCATACATGTTTTCACCGAGTACATTCATCGTTTCAGTTTTTCACTCCACACAGTCCGAGTCGCCGCAATATCTCTAAGTCCGCCCCGGGAGCAGGGACCCGCCCGTGTGCTCGGGGATCCTTCGCTGCAGCCACCCGGCGACATGTTCCCAGCCTCCTCCCCCTTTCTGTCTGCTGCCAGGGTCGGGCCGCGTCGTACCGAGCCGGGGGCTAGCTCCGAGGCGGACGCCCCGGGAAAAGCTCGGGCGTTTGGGCGGCCCGCGCTGCACCCTCGCCGGCCGGCGATCGGGATCCTTCCCGGGTCCGTTCTAGTCGTTTGCCGGGCGCTACCTAGCGGCCGCTTTGAGATCGTCCCTTCCCTCCGTAGCTTCGGCGACTTTCGCGAGGGCTGTGACTCGGCCGCCAGGCGCGAGGCAGAGTTCCGGGAGGCGCTAATGCTGGCGGCGACTGTCCCGGTGGCGCCGAGGCGTGGGCGCTTCCTGCTGTAGCCGGAGATTGGCCGAGCAGAGTCATGTGGTGTGAGGCCGGCCTTGCGCTTCGGGGCTGTGGTTGGGGTGGTCCTGGTGGGTCTACCAGCACGCCCTGGTACCCCTCCGCCCGCAAGACTGAGCGTGGTTATAGGACACGGTGTCCGTGCCCGACGTCGTCCTCCACGTCCTGGTGGTCGTACTTTCTCAATTTTTCCGAGTCATCCGAAGGTGCGGAACGACACGGATGTACTCGGACGGCGCTTGGCTTTCCTCGGCCTCTCCGCTGGATCCCGAACTTATTCACCAACTTTTTACGTCTCTCGCCGGAGTGGAGCCGGCCCGGATGGAGAAACAAGGAGCACTGGGAGGGCGACAGCGGGCCTCCTCTTCCTCCTTCCCGTGGGACCATGACGCCCGACCCACAGGCCGTCTGGCGGTGCGTCCTCGCCGCCTTGGGGACCCGGGTCCGTCCAGGTGTCGTCGCGGCAGTGGAGTTGCTCCCCGGCGACCACCTTCGTTTCTCCAGCTTCCACGCGAAGCGGTCACGGGGCTCCGTAGATGGGATTCCCTTCAGGTCAGGCTGCATATACAATGTTCCTGTCACCTGTTCTCCTCGGCGCAGCGCTTGTGTGTCGACAGCACACGCAGGTCCCCTCACCGCGGGGTACGACACGGAGTGTCGCGGGCGAGCGGGGAGGACGCTCCAGGCGGCGGCCGTCCCACTTGTGTCTCGGTGGTCGGAGCCCCTATCAAACGTTTGAGAAATGGGGTGCGGCCTGGGCCGTCCGCAGATGGTCCGGAGGAGCCACGAGCCCGTGCGCAATCCTGGTTGGAAACGGTTGTCTGAGGCTCCCCCACGGAATAAGCCCTCTCTCTGGATCCTAGGAACGGTCTCTGGACCCGCGGTGGCCCACACCGGACCGAGCAACGCGACGGATGGCGGCCTGGGTGCGACCCCAGGAGTTAGGGCGACGGCTGTACGCCTGCGCCCTTGCACGACGCGGGTTCGTCCCGCTGAGATTCGCACCAGTGGAGCTTCACCTGGGGGCTCCTGCAACAAGGTCGACCAGATGGCTTGGCAACGATATTGGGGACAAGGAAAATACGCATTGGATTAATGTTTTGTTTTGTTTTGTTTTCAGTGTGAGACTCACCACAATGTGGACATTCATGAAATAAGAAATCCTGAGATTTTGGTAATGAAAATTACCACTGTTTCTGTTACTCAACACTAGTGTAATTATTACCACTGTTTGCAGTTAATTTTGAAAACACTGACTAAAGATTCTTTATCCCAAGAGTATTTGAAGATGTTGAAAGAGGGTTTCCAGGATACAGAATTTTCTATATACGCGTGGGAGTCAGGGAACTCATCCCTGTAATCATGAAGTCCTGCCCCACCCCCTGCAGGACGCAATCTGGAAAGCCAGACACAAATCTGTGCAGCAACAGACCCCAAGTGTCAGTGCTTGCTCAGCGACTGAAAACTTCCTCATTATTCATCCTTTTCATTCAGAGCAGAATGTAGGAAAGCCAAATATGTTGCCCTAGGCAGTCATGCGGGCTTCCCCTCTTCTTGTCCGCCGCCTCCAGCTTCCTCACATCACAACTTTCTTTTTTGCCACCAGAAAGCACTTCTGCGTGTGCTTGGGTCAGTGTAACGTGAGAGGCGGTGTCTGTGCCTCTCAGTCTGTAGCGCCGGCTCTGAACAAATAGTGCTTGTCTCGCTTGGGAGGTCTTTCATCATGTCTACAGAGCTTAGTAGAGTGAGAATGAGAACCAACCAATAAACAAACAACTCAGGATTATATGTTTTTTTGACGTTCTCTTATAAAAATCACATTTACTCATGATGATTTTTAAAGCGAGACAGATACACATATCATAAAATTCACCCTTTCATAAGTGTACAATTCAGTGATTTAGAGTTGACATAGAAAGTTGTACAACCATCATCAGTACTAATTGAGAATATCCCATCAACTCAGAAAGAAATCCAGACCTCATTATACAGCCACTTCCCCTCCCCACTCTTCCCCATTGGCCTTCAGCAACACCCTGTGTGCTTTTTGTCTATGGATTTGCCTGTTCTGTATATTTCAAGTAATTGGAATTGCACAATTCTGGACATCTCTGTCTGGCTTCTCACACTTAGTGTCATGTTGTGGGGTCTCATCCATGTTTTAGCCTGTCCTTCATTCGTCTGTTTCACTTAAGGATTTGCCATTCTAGGGCTTCCCTGGTGGAGCAGTTGTTAAGAATCCGCCTGCCAATGCAGAGGACCCATGTTCGAGCCCTGGTTCCGGAAGATCCCACATGGTGCTGAGGGCCCATGCACCACAATTACTGAGCCTGTACTCTAGAACCTGCGAACCACAACTACTGAAGCCTGCAAGCCTAGAGCCCATGCTCTGGAACAAGAGAAGCCAACGCAATGAGAAGCCCACGCATCACAATGAAGAGTAGCCCCCGCTCGCCGCAACTAGAGAAAGCTCGCACACAGCCAAAAAGAGCCAATGCAGCCAAAAATAAATAAATAAATAAAAAGAAATAAGAATTTGACATTCTATATCATTAAGATATACACACGTACACAGACACTTTCTATCATTTTTTAAAATGTGAAACATACAGAGTATATAAATTCCATCATAACCATTTTGTGCACACAGTTCCACAGTATTATGTCATATTTTCCTGCAGATTCTCAACTTGCTCCACCATCCTACAGCTTCCCCCAAGCCCCACGGACACGAGCGCAGTCCTGTTGTATTTTCTCACAATCCCATAAATTACTCACCCCGACCAGGACTCCACCAATGGGTGCTTCATGCTGGCGGCCAAAGAAGAGAACACCTGTGCAGGGAGTGGGGTAGTGGTGGAAAATGGACAGAGAGATGAAAGGAGACAGAGGTGGCAAAAGCGTGATCCCCCGGATCCCACAGTCTCCCAATCAAGTACAGCTCACTTATCCTCAGAGTGTTGTGGTGTACGATGATGGCATCCAGGGGGGCACACTGCCAGTGAGGCTGCACTCCCCAGTGTGCTCTGAGCCCTGGGCTCCCCAGGCTCCTGTGAGTGGGCTGCTTCTGTCACATCCTTCAGCCCTCTGTGGACCACACGCTCAGGCTGGGACTTTTGATTTCCCAGGAGACTGTGCACACTCAGGGTGTGTGGCCAGTTGCAAAAGGTCAGGACCAGCCAATAGCAAAGTCCTGTCCCCTGTATTTCAATGCTGCCCTGACACCACCTGCCCTTCTCCTACTCACTCTTTCATTCCTCTATGAAAACATTCCACCACCATATTGCAAGCTGGGGTTACGGGGACAGGAGTGACAGGGGACAGCAAGAGTTGAGCATCTTACAGTGAGATGTCAGGAACTCATCCAGGCTCCACCTCAGCCAGCATAACTGTCAGATTTACTTAGAGTTAGGAACAGAGGCTCCAAATGCACTATTGACTTGAAGTAGGCCATGTAGAAAGCTTAGAACTGAGGTCTGGTGGCCGGTAAATCTACCAAGGAGAAACACTGAACCCCAGGTAATCATAATCAGGTTGGTTAAAGGCAAAGAGGGAGGAATGTGTCCTGGTGGGGGAGGGGTGGAAACATCCTCTGTTTCTGCTTCCCCACTTCCCACTGCCCAGGGGCCCAGACACCGGGCCACGTCCTCCTCAACACCATGTGCTCCCATAATGTCTTCTCCTGGCTCAGGCACCACAGAAGGGCTCCTGGCTTTAAGCTTTTCAATACTGAGAGGTACAGCCATGAAATGTCTTCAAAGTGTAAACAAATTGAAATGAAAGATAACAGACCTCCAGACTACTGAAGTGGCAGAGGAGGTGAGGGTGAGTAACGTCCCTCGGCTTCCTGGTCCTTGAATGAGGGAGGAGGAGGAGGAGGAGGAGGAGGAAACTGACCTTCGGTGAACTTGACTTACACATGGCCGGTGTTTAATCCTTTCACTGTTCAGTCATTTAGCCATCACCACACATTTACGAGCTCCTCTCTGAGTCTCGCCCAGTGTCCTCGCAGAGTTCACAGGCTGGAGAGGTAATCAAAGCATGATCACAGCCCTGGGGTGTTGCACATGGGGCCAAAGTCAGCAAGATTGGGTGGCCATCAGCATGTCTTCATGGATGAGGCAACATCTGAGCTGGGACCCGAAGGATGAGTTCTCCTCTCGCCAAAGTGGCACTGAGCAGGAAACATACAAGATGAATGAAGAAGGGAATGAAGGAATAAATGGGCATGCCCCTAACACCACACAAGGACGGAATCCCACCAAGATGGTGACTTGGGAACACAGGGTGCACTGGGGGAAGAGTGGGGAGATGCTGCAGCATGATGCCTGCCTCACTCCTTTCATGGTCTTTGCTGCTGCATTGGCCTGTGCTCTACCGGCTCAGGGAGATATGTCTGTCCTCTGCTCTGGGATCCTGTAGCTCCTTACCAGCAGTGACCACATGTGGTGATCCATGTGTATTTGTCTGCCACATGAGGGGCCTTTGCGATGAGGGAAAGTTTGGTGTGCATTCCAGGACTAAAAAGAAAGAGAGGATGGTGCGTAGTCCTGCAGCAGTGGGATCATGGTGCGGGCTGCTGGGGTCGGGTGAGGCAACAGCCATTCCTGGAGCTTGGGGGGCGCATTAGTGGCTTTCTTAGCAAAGGGACTTCCAAGAAAAAAATGCAACTCAGTTTGGGCTGCACTGACTTTGAGAAGCTTGGCGGACCTTTGGGCAGAGACCTCTGGAAGGAGCTGGACATAGAAGATGAAAGTGTGAGAGAGTGTCATGACCAGAACTCATGACCCAGACGAGATGGGAGGAGGTGGACTGGAAGGAGACTGAGGACACAGAGGAAGCTCATGAACTGGGGTCATCAAGGTGGAGACCCCTCAAGTTAATTCCACAGCCTGCTAACTCCTCACAGAGCGCTGGGCCCAGGGAGGCCACTCAATA
The DNA here is from genome assembly GCF_039906515.1 of Pseudorca crassidens. Classification (NCBI taxonomy): domain Eukaryota; kingdom Metazoa; phylum Chordata; class Mammalia; order Artiodactyla; family Delphinidae; genus Pseudorca; species Pseudorca crassidens. The sequence goes on from NW_027136316.1 coordinate 154,061, forward strand.
GACATGCACTGAGTTGACCCAAAGTCACCAAAGTTTTCACGTTGAGTCACTGGAATAGAATATGCTGAATTCAACAGATTGATGGTGAGGTTTTTATGTTAATGAGCTAAGAAAGTGAAACGAAGAATACAAATAAAAGCAAAATGCAGACCCAAGAGAAATCTAAGAATCCACACTAGTAACTAAGACTCTCAACGTGCAGCCCACTGTGGCCTCAGGGTCTTTGCACTTGCTGATCTCTCAGCCTGGAACACTCTGCCTTCTCCATTGTTGTTCACTGAACACACTCAGAAATTTGCTCAACCTTCCTTCCTGACTATTTCTCCCCAAGATACATATCACCATCGGACGTTGTGTCCATTTAATTTTTTTCTATCTCCCCCACAAGTCTGTCGCCTGCATGAGAATGGGGACTCCCTCCTTTTTCATCACCACTGCTGCACCTCAGTGTCTGGAACAGGCCTGGAACTCAGTGGGAGACAGCTCGGTATCAGCGAGATTATGCCAGATGGAGAATGAAGGGTTTAGAGGACACTCGGCTGCAGGTCTTGGTCTCTTGTTCTGCATGTATCTCACTATTATAATAAAGAGCCAACATCAGGCCCAGGGAAAGCAGCTGCTCTGACTTGGGGAAAATCCTATGTATAACCCGCACCTCCCGCGCTGAGGTCATACGGGTGGACGTCAGGTCCCAGGCTCTCACGGCGTCTCCCCTCCTCCGACCAGCTCCTCGCATTTCCCTGAGAAACCCCGGCTCAGGACATCCACCAGTCCCTCCACTTGGTGGGGCCGGTGCTGAGCCATCAATATTTCCAGCTGAGAAAATGTTTTGTCTGTGCTGTGGAACATAGAAAACCCTCTCCTCCACCTTTGTCCCATCTGAGTCTCACCTTCCCCTCGGCTACACCCGCACCCGGAGGGATTCTGAGTTTTTTTCAGCAGGTGAGAACCCGCACATGGCAGGGGCTGAGGCTCCTCCAGCCATCACGATGCACCCGAACCTCCATGACAAGTCCACAGGCTGTGTGAGCAGATAGGGTGCCCCCTGCGGACTTCCCCCTGGCTGGGCCTGTACCTTCTTCCTCCCCAAACCAGAACCAGAACCAGGAGACTGGCCATGCCTGTGAGTGGGGAAGGGTAGGAGGGGACAAGAGGGTCCAGTGCACTCTGATCCCGGTGAGGGTTACCAGCGGTGTAAGAGGGACAGTGGGGCAGCTTGGCCTGCTTGGTGGCGGGGATCTAAGGCTGCTTACAAGCTGCAGTTACACCTGCCAAAGATGTTGATGGTGACAAAGTGCTCCTGCATGTGTAGGTGCCAGAGCCACTCACATAGCTCTCTCGCAACCAGTTACAATAAACACCCGCATTGATTGGCAACAGGGGAAGGGCTGACTGTGATCCAGGAAACTCCCCCTAACCTACAGGGCACATTATGACAGGGAGGCCACTCAATAGACATGCACTGAAGATGACAGGGTCTCTGAAGATGCTAAAAAGGTCTGCTTTGGCTAAGAAGACACTGGATGATTTGAATACTGGCTTCTAAGGTACATTTTTGGTAACGTAGAAAACTGTATTATTTCAAAATTTAAAACCTACGTTATGATTTTAGAACCAGATTACTTAGATGACTACTAAAATGTATAGTGCAGGCATAGATGGAAATAAAGGCTAAGTTGTTATAAACGGTTTTAACATCAATTTGTATTTTCCTATATTTTATATTATAGTATAAAACTGGTGTTTCTCTCTCTCTCTCTCTTTCTCTCTTTCTCCCTCTCCTTCTCCCCAGCTTTAAGATGTGTGTCACCATGTGGTAGGTGCCATTTCTCCTGCATCATGTACAGTTCATTGTGTAGGAGAAGTGACAATATTTGTTCAAAAGAGTGTAAATGAGGGGGTGAGGTGCGTATGGACAGGGGCACTGCGATGTGGTGAAAGAAGGAAGAGACTTGGCCAGGGTGGATTTGCCCTGGCCTCTGGGCTCCTGCTTTGCCCACACACTTGGGGTGCCCTGGTTCACCCAGCAACAGGGGCTAAAAGGAGAAGTGCAGGCAGCCCTAGCCAACACCTTCCATATACTTCTCTCCATTTACATCATGGGCAAGGCGTTCCCTCAAAGATCTTCAAAGTTCTGGGCTCTTCTGATTTATTTCCTCTTCATTACTCTTCTTGCCAGTGATGTCACTAACTAAATTAGCCTATACATTATCAATATTAACATATATTACTGGAATATAAATATTATTATAGTATTGCTATATTATATATTATTTATATATTATGTTTATATAGTTGTAATAAAGTAAATTAATCAATATAAATGAGTTAATATAATAATATGAATATATATTACATCTGAGAGTCAAGCCTTTGCCTACTGCGTGCTCAGCTCTGTCCACTGAGACACACTGTTTGCCTGTAAAAATGAAGACTTGAGGGCAAAGTGAAATGTGTGGCGGAGGCGGGCAGAGAAGACCCAACCTGCAATCACAGTGAAGCCTCCACAACCGAATTCCTCAAGTGAAGCACGAAGTGAATTCTGAAGACCAGCATGAACCACACAGTCTTAGTGAGGGGAGAGCATGCCAAACTTCTCTCCCACCCCGTGCACCCCGTCTGGAGTGGGGGTGAGGAAGCTTCCTCCAGGGATTTCTTCTCCTTCCCTGCTCTCAGTTTCCTCCCCTCCAGATGGTCTGATGTGCAGGACAGCTAAGGGCACTTCTGACTTTCCCTGAGTGTGGGTGCTGGCACTGACGGGAGGTTGTTAATCATTTCTCACTTAAGTACAGACAGTGAGTTGGTTTAAGTCATAACCTGCAAAAAAATCAATTAGCAGGACTAAATATGTACATAATTTGGGTGCACATATTCCCATACACTCAATCTTCTATATGTTTACAATGAGAGGTTTCCAATTTTTACTCAGATTTTCAAACATTGGACATTGGGAAATTTAGTAGTTGCCATTTGGTTTCAAGACGGCAGACTGAACAGGGACTAAATGTAGACAAACATGTAAAATAACATAATTTAGTCAAAGCTGTCCAAGTGCTTTATAAATGTTAGTGTATAATCTTCCAGACCAATGAGAAACGCCAGAAGAAATTCCAATAGAGACCTCATTTTGTTAAGCGAAATGGTGATGGTAAGAGGTGAGGTGAGGAAGCTGGCCCAGCGTGAGTGGTGAGACCAGGCAGTTCAGATGTTATGGAGACAGCTGTGGCGGCAGCTCTGCCACGTCCACCCCGGGCTGGTCTTTCAGCACCCAGACAGGCAACTGATGTAGGTAAACTCAGGGTAAGGTGATCAGCTGATCACTGGCCACTTCTTTAGCATCACATATGAGCAGAACCCTGAGAGCTGGAAGGTGTACAAATTAGAGCCTGTGTCACTCAGACTGGTGGATCGTGGTGGCTGGAGGAGCCCCAGCGCCTGCCGTATGTGTGTTCTCACCTGCTGGTCCTCCACTGCACTCAGGCTGGCCAAGTGCAGTGTGGGTCCCGGAACAACTGTGAGGGTCACACATGCTTCAGAGGCCCACCTCCCACCCCGGGGGTCTGGGCAAGCCTTCACCACGGCTGCATCACAGCTCAACTTTGCCATCTGCCTTATCCTGCTTCCTCCCTGCCTGACACAAAGGCTGACATTTAATACACAGTCCTGCTTGTCCAGATCCATACCAACCTCTGCCTTCAGAGAAACTAACTTGTGATGGGTGGGAGTGGAGGAGACAATGTGAGAGGGATTTTGGATGCAACAAGAACGCCCTCGTGGGCCAGGAGGAGAACACATAGTGCCCATCCCTTGTGGCAGTCCAGGTGCTGGAAGGTCACAGTGATGGGACAGCTCCAACTACTGTTCTCAATGATGCCCCCAACACAGGGCCCCCGCAAGGCTCAAGGTTTTCACGATGAAAATTAACTCATATATATGAGTGAGTTGCACTAAGACTTTTCAGTGAGGGAGCCAGAGGATTGATAGAAAGACCACACTGGGGTTTACTGAAACAGAGTCAGACACCTTCTAAACAGGGTCTTGAAATAAGAGGAGATGACCTCCATGAAGCTACTTCAGTTCTGCCACGTTTCAAGGATCAGGGGTCAGTAACACATGATGAAAATATAATTTCTATGCTCAGTTACTGAACTCTTGAAAATGTAACTTCTGAGTTTTCTCCATGCTATAGAGGAGGTGTTTTCAAAAGATGTCTCCTCAGCGTGTCCCCCAAAGTTCAATGCAGCACTATTGACAATAGCCAGGTCATGGAAGCAAACTAAATGCCCATCAACAGACGAATGGATAAAGAAGGTGTGGGGCATATATACAATGGAATATTACTCAGCATAAAAAGGAACGAAATTGGGTCATTTGTAGAGATGTGGATGGATCTAGAAACTGTCATACAGACTCAAGTAAGTCAGAAAGAGAAAAACAAATATTGTATATTAATGCATATATGTGGAATCTAGAAAAATGGTACAGATGAACCAGTTTGCAAGGCAGAAATAGAGACACAGATGTAAGAACAAATGTATGGACAACAAGGGGGGAAAGCGGGATTGGGGAGATGGTGGTGGGATGAACTGGGAGATTGGGATTGACATATATATACACTAATATGTATAAAATAGGTAACTAAGAAGAACCTGCTGTATATTAAAAAAAAAAAGTGTCTCCTCAGATATGGGCTTCATGTGAACAGGTGCAAAGCAGAGATTGTTTCTGTGCCAACAAATTCTTGACAGCACAGGGAGAGTGGTCAAAATCAGTGACATAATAAAACAGTTCTATAAAGTAAGAGTAAAAGAAATCAACTCCATGTAGCAGTGTCCCACTCTCTCAACTTATGTGTTTGCATTCAAGAAAAAAATAAAATCTGCTTCTAGAATAGTTATTGAAAATCAAACCTTGGATTTTAACAGGCTGAAAAAAAATTTTTGGAACCGGATTTTGTTTTCTAAAATGTTATTTTGCTTTCATTTTTGCCTGGAACAACTTCACGAGTGGCTATGTGTGGGAGGGTATGAATTAACCAGCACGTTCTGGAATGAGGATCCTCTTCCCTCTCAGAGCACTTGAACTGGCCATTGAGATGCGTGAACCCAGAGGGGCCAAAACAAGCCTCAGAGAAACGTTTTGTTTAAAATAACAGCAACAGCAAGCCTTCCTAGAAATACTGTTTTGTGTAGTAGAATTTTCCCCAGGCTACAGAGGCTGAGCCACATAGGCCGCATCTCAAAGTATGATGCATCCAGGGCTGGGGTCTGGGAGCTGCCCTCAGGCCTGGGCCCAACCTCTCAGGAACCCTGTGACCAAAGCCAATGCATTGTAAAACCTACAATGAAATCGCACAAGCCCCCAAATGTGCACAACGTAATGTTTTCAATGCCAACTTCAGTTTCCTGTGAATTATTTGTGAACAGATTTAAAAGCTGTGTTGGGGTTGGCAGCAAAGGAAAAAGAGGATATTGGCCATAAAATTAGTTCTAAAAGACTTCTAATCAAACTAAATAAAAAATCTCTCCAATCTTTGGGGAAACATTTACTAATTTACAGGCATTGTTCTAAAGTTAACAAATCCCTTACGGTTTGGGGATTGTTTGGGAAGATGAAGCAACAAGGGTCTGAAGCTTTAAGAGCCAGTTCAGGGCCCATCTCAGCTGAGGCCGCCCTGCCCTTGAGCGTCTGGAACAGGACTGAGCGGACAAGGGGTCAGTTTCAGGGGCACGTTTACTGGCTGACTTGGTTCTCTCCCCTCATCCAAGATGAGCCACAGCCCCTGTCACCCCTTCGTGGTGTCAGTTAAAAGATGCCCCTTTCTTGTGGGAGGGGAGGCTCCTTATTCTCAGACACAGAGCAGCAGCCACTGGTCCTATGTCTGCAAAAGTCCCATGTTATGAACTCATTTGTAATACTGTGTTTTATCATTAATGTGCTGGATATTTTTATTTAATTCATCTGAAAACTGGTTATCACCACAAAAAATTTATTTTTGGCTGCGCTGCATGGCTTTTGGGATCCCAACCAGGGGTTGAACCCAGTCACCACAGTGAAAGCCCGGAATCCTAACCCCTAGGCCACCAGGGAACTCCTATCACCACCAAGTTTAATAAGAGAATTAGGTGCACCAGATACAGCCTAAAGTTTAACCTAAATTTTACAGTGAAGTTTTTACCTGAAAGTTGTAAGGAATTTGAAACAAGACTAGACTCTGTAAAGTCACCACAAAATATGCTTGGTGACTGGGATTTATTAACTTTAAATAAAATTTATACACAAAAAATTAGACACAATTATTTACATAGTGATCAGCATAATAAGTGAGGGATAGAAATAAAATATGAATCTGGATATGCTTATAGCAGTGTTACCTGATTCTGGAAAGCTTTTTTGCACTGTTATTATACAGCAATGGAAAAACCAGAAGAAAAAAAAAAAAGGAAATGGTGGTAATTCAAAGTCTTACTGTTACATGAGAACAGCAAGTTGCAAAGCAACAGGAATTATTTAATTAACAGAACTGAAAATGAATCTACGTTATTTGTGTGTAAATGTAGATTTGAAAAAAAATATTTAAAGGTTGGGGAAATTATAGAAATAAACATCACACATCTTGACAGGGATGAAAGGAAAATGTGTTTGGTTATTTTGGGGGAGTTTTGGGGCCCTGCAACATGGCTATACGCTGGTGTCTTACTCCCCCAGCGCCCTTGGCAGTGAAAGCACGAGTCCTAACCACGAGACCACAAGGGAATTATTTCCCTAAAGTAGGGTAAATTTGAACTAAAATGTCCACTGCTTGTATTAAAACACAACAACAGTAACTGTGCATTTGGTGTTATAAAACTAGCTTGTCGTAAAGCCTAGCCAATGCATTTCGGAGTCAAGCAACAGGTAGGTTTATTCTGTGGATGAGAATGGATATTTATGTAAGGATTAAAAACAGAACACACACGAAGCACAATTAATGAAACCCTGGCTGCACACTGTTTTCTACTCTAGTCACTAGAACATTTCTTGAGCACTCGCTGGGATTAAGTCAGCCTGGAAATCAGTTAGTTGCCCAAGGCAAGTCAGAATTTATGTCAGGCTCATAGAAAAGACAGATAAGTTTATTAGTTTGGCTACTAGGGTATCTCAGTGGAAGAAAAGGTACATTTTAGTCTCAAAACTTGTTTGGGGGCTTCCCTGGTGGCACAGTGGTTGAGAGTCCGCCTGCCGATGCAGGGGACACGGGTTCGTGCCCCGGTCCGGGAAGATACCACGTGCCACGGAGCGGCTGGGCCCGTGAGCCACGGCCGCTGAGCCTGCACGTCCAGAGCCTGTGCTCCGCAACGGGAGAGGTCACAACAGTGAGAGGCCAGCGTACCGCAAAAAAAAAACCACAAAGAAACAAACAAACAAAAACTTGTTTGGGCCTGTTTTCTCAGGGATTGGTACATGAAAAACAACCCACACCAACATTAAAAAACACCGTTTTTGCATACTTGGTGGCTTCTGCCTATTTAGAGATTTCTCTTTTTCTGCCATGTGTCCAATGCCATATAAAATAAAGGAGGCCGAGTGGGCAGCAGGCAGCGCCCCCGTGGTGCTGGGCAGCTGGGCATCCGTGCTGGCAGCAGCAGCTCAGGTCGCCCTGGGGTTCGGTCCTGACCAAGAGTGAGAGAGCCAAGTAACATTTCCGCTCCAGGTCCCTAAGGGCATTTTATTCCTGGATAATCTGGATCTACAGAAAGCAAGGGATGGCCTTATATTGTTTTCTACATCACCCACAATTTTAAATAATTTGCAAATTTCTTATTTCTTGCAACCAAAGATTTGGCATTCTGGGGACAGAGTATAAATATTACTACCTAAGTCAGTGTAAATACAGTATAATTAGAAAGACGTGTGAGTCTAACTTACCTTGATATCCTAGTAACTCTGGCTCTCAGTAGACAAGGTTCAGAATATATACACTGGGCATTTCTACAGATTGGACAAGTGGCAATTTTACTCCATTAAAAAAACCAAAAAACAAACAAACAAATCCTTCAGTTCCCTACTGCTTAGTTGGTTTGGTTGTTAAGCAGCTGGTCACACTTGCCGTGGAAGCAAAAATATTTATATACATTAGTGCATTAAGTACAAGTTCATTAGACTGGACGGGTAGTTTTAGAAGAGCACAAAGCCATCTAAAATGATGTCTATGAAATATTTACAATTAACCACAGAAAGAGGCCCTGCCATCTAAAAATATACTTGGGACCAGCCCTGAATTTTTTCTCCTGTGATCCTGTTCAGACAGACGAATTTGATAAGTTCGGTTTTCTTATGTAGAAAAAGAAACTAAAAGAGAAACAAACAAAAGACTTAACCTAGCAGTTCACAAGTGGGAAACAAACTACTATTTATTAAAATATTTGGTAACACTCATAGTGCAGGCTCGAATGCTCTCAATTCGAAGTACTTCACAGAATGCTTTTACACCTTTTCAACGACCAGTCTCCCCCAATCCTCGAAAGCTTACTTTTATTCGGTACAGTTAACAATTAATATGTGTTGAAATTACTGTAGCTGTGTGTCCTGGTACAATTCACAAGAATAACTAAAGACTAGAAATGTTGATAAAATATTCTGGAGAGGCTGCACCCAGAGCATTTAATCTTATATGAACAAAAGCCTGTGCACAAATACATTTTATACGTGATTTCAGGGAGGCCCCAGGCTCCCTGGGCTCGCTAATCCCCTCAGATTAAGAGTTCCTTGGCTGGGAGGTAACAGAAGACTAAGGCGTCCCTACTTACCTCCCCATTCAGACCTCTGGTCCCATCACAGCCACACTGGTGGGAAGCAAGGTGGACGCTCGGGCATACTCTGTCCCAGCTGCACGGCGATCAGACACGTTGTAAGGAGTGTCATCATAGGGAAGAACGAATTTCATTCCACAGTGGATGTTTTGTTACTTTAACCTCTGTGTTCTATTGCCTTCGCTTTGAGTTAAGAATGTTGCCTCTAGCCTGATATAGGCAGCATAGCTCATTCTCAAGGCTCTAACCCTTAAGGGGATAACATTTTTCATCTATAAAGAGATAAAAGTTGCAGAACAGAAAACACTTCTTTTGTTGGAGGTTTACAGGAACACCATGACCTGAACTTCGTGGACAAAGGATTTTCCTGCACCAAGAAGTTTTCAACAACCAACCTCGACCCCCTCACCTGGCCTTTCAAAATGCTTTGCTGAAAGCCTTTGGGGATTTGGGCTTTTGTTGGGCACAAGCCACCCATCTCCTTGCGTGGCCCTGCAATACACCTTTCTCTGCTCCAAACACTGACATTCCACTTCCTTGGCCTCACTGGGCATCGAGCACAGGAATTTATGTTCGGTAACAGGAGCAGACGTGTCACACTGCACCTCTGCTTCATACATTCTGCTGGGCTTTGTGCGATGGCTCAGAAGGAGATTTAGACAAAACACAAAGAACAGCACCAGCTCACTTCACCAATCCACATGGGAATAAACGCCAATATTTACTGATTTTTTGGTATTCCAAACAGTGTTGCCATGCATAACCTTGGCCTATTATTTTTCACTGCTAGAAAATTTATAGGATAACTTTCCAAGGGATGTGAAACCTGGACTTTCTCTAACTGAAAGAACAGTTGATAAGATGTTACTATGTAAAGATAGTGAGTTGCTGAATCCTTTTGAGGAAACTAGCAATGACACTTCCGCTTTCTTTAAACTGTAACCTGTCAGACGTCTTCTCCACCTGTGTTTAAAAATATTCTCCAATCTGTTCTACCTTCAGAAAACCTCAATAATCCACTCTTCTTCTGAGCACTGCCCTTTATTCTCACCCAATCACAGCCTGACCTGGTACATACCTCCTGTCTCTACCATGCCCTCTGCCCATCATTGCTTACCTCACTCCATTAGAGCTGGACTCCACATGCCAGATAACCTCCGGTGTATAGAGAAATAGATCATGGATGATTCTGAACCATGGAGCCCTGGAGCCCAGGAGAGATGGGGCATCCACAGGGGTTGTAGCTGAGGAGAAGAAGAGGGAGAGGAATGAGGTTTCATGCATGGTAATTATTCAGGGGAAGATACTACAGAGCCCAGTTTTGGGGTCAGGGGAAGTCAGGTTGCAGGTAAGTCCTTGGGAGCTGGTGCCCAGTAATGATGGTTGAACTGGAAGGCAGGGATTCCAAAGGGAAGAGCGAGGGGGAGGCTGCTGGGAGTGACGGGCAGAGCACACACCGGACCACGATGCATCAGAGAAGCAGGAAGACATAATAAGCATCCCAAAGGAAGGACCGAATATCATGGCAATGAACATGTGACTGTAGTGACAGGTGTCACAGAAGGTTGGAGAAGAGTGGAAAAGAGGTAACAGGAAGGGAGATTAGATGTCATTGATAAACTCAGACAGGTGTTTCACGACAGGCCAAGGGCAGAAGACAGAGCATAGGATACACTGAAGGATGCATAAAAATCAATAAATACAAAACATACCTGTTCAAATCGAGAATTTGTTGAAATGCTCTTTCAAAGAATATAGAAGTAAAATTGCAGGTGAAAGGATATTGATCCTGAGGTGATGGCTGAAAAGAATGATTCCCCCACCTAAAAAGGGATCCCGTCAGGAACATGATGTGCAGAGGCAAGCAAGGAGGTCACATGACACTGGTGAAATGATGGGACAGGGGACACATGTGTCAGGTGGAGACCCTGGGCCTTCTCTGGAGGAGGCGGTTCTTGCAGACTCCATATGCCCTTGAGCTGAGAACGTCAAGTGAGAGATAGTTGAGTCAGTAAGAGTTACTTCAGCTGAATTGTGTTTGTAAGTGTGCAGATAAAGCACAATACGAATGATCCTGGCAACAGGGCAAGGAGTGTGCAGCTCTGCGCGGCTGCCTACCACCAGACACAGCCTGCTGGCTTAGAATGAGCCCCTTCACCCCTGAACTCTTCTTACTTTTCCGTCTTTTCTTTCTTTGTTTTAAAGCTATATGTTCCTTAAACTCTCCAAGCAATTTCCTGGTGACTGTCTTACACAGAAGTAGGAATTCTAAGGTCTGGTTCCCTTGTACCCTTTCTATGTGACCTTCAGAAAGATGAACTTTTTCTTTGAGACAATAGTTCTGCAAATTTATAAATGAATTCATTTTCACTCATGCTGAGCAAGACTGCTGAACTTGGCCTTCAGTCTCCTGTGTTAGAAATTGTCTCAGTGATGTCAGAAAAGCCCCCGCTGATTTCAGACCCTGTGATCTTGCTGGTGCCTCGCCTACTGCATCAAGCCCAATATGATTTCTGGACCCTCGGTCTTCCACCTGTGTGGGCCCAGGACATCTAATGTGCACTAGGAATGTAGAGGAGCGTTCACATCAGAAGCAAATCTCAGACCACAGACTCCCAGCCTGAGCCAGGCCCTGACTCGGCCCACCCCTCCCCTCCCCCCCCATACACCATCATTTATGCCCCTCACTCAGGACAATGGAGCCACAGTGTTTTCTCACCATCCGGCTTTGGACCCATCTCCAACTTACTGACCTTGCTCTTCCCTCTGCCTAGGATACGCTTGCCCTAGACCTGCAAAGGGCTGGTGGCTTCTGCTCACCTGGATGGAGGCTCAGATGTTAGCTCCTCAGAAAAGCCTCAGGGCCCCCCTTGTCTAACACTGGTCCCTTCCCTGCCCATTGCACATTAGTGTTTTCTCTTTGCCCGTCACATCTCAAATGCCATCTGTAATGAAGGAGGCTGAGTCAGCAGCAGACAACGCCCCGCTGTGGTGAGACTGGCCTGCTGTCCCGGCAGCAGCAGCTCGGGCGCTCTGGGCTTCGGTCATCGCCAGTTTTGTTTTCTTGGTAGAGCTCTTCAAAGTTATTTTTCTTAGACTTTCACTTACAGGAGTCTGTGTACTCCACCCAGCAACTTGAGAGCAGGGTCTCTAATGTGTCCCCAGTGTGTACAATTCTCAGAAAATGTGCTGAAGAATGAACTCAAGGGACCTTAAGGTCCCATTCGTCCAGGCCTCTCAGTGACGGAGGAGTTAAGTGAGCTGCTATAGTCTCTCAGCTGGTCACCTCCGGCCAATCCAGAGATGCTCACTGCACATTTCAGAACAGAAAAAACTGCTACTGACTACACAAAAACATGAGTGCTGAGATCCAGGAAAAAATATTCTCTACCATATCAACTGTGGGAAAGTGTATTACAAATAGCAGAAATGGGTAGATGGTGAAGTATCTGGAGAAATGTTGAATGCAAACTTTGGTAACAAGCAACAAGTAATAAAGCATCCCCAGTTCAGTGGGTCAGTGCTTGGACATATGTAAGCACTACTGAGCGAGCGTGTGTTTCTCAAAACAATGAAACCTTGTACTCAGTAAGAATGGGCCAGTTTTCCTTCAATACATTCATTATTGATCAGTTAGTGACTTTCTGTCTTTATGAAGTTGTAAATATACTTAGAAACACTAGGCTTAATCAGGAACTAACTTTGAATGGTAACTAACAAGTAGAACACAAATGATGTTAACTGTTATATTAGTGTTCAAATATGTATGCATATGTCAAGGATGAATGGCCACGAGAATAAACACATGATTTGTGATTAAACTCTGATTCTTCGATTAATTCTATTGTTGTTAAATGTTATTTAATATTTTCCTCATAACTGAAAAGAGAATTAATTTAATCTTAACAAGAGTGCTAGTCCTGAAGAACTGTGTGTATCTGGACAGGAACATTCCAAGAATTCAGAGGCAGGCATAGGTTCGTTTTTGTTTTTCCACCAAAAACCAGTTGATATTTCCATGACTATGTATGAAGGTGGAAGATGATTGCAGACATGGTACGAGTCTCACTTTCAGAATGTGTTCAAACACCAGGGGCGTGTACAATCATTCACAGAGAGACAACGCCCAGCCCGCCCAGAGATCCATGGGTATGTCTACCCTCCAGAGGTTTCTGTCAAGTGTTGATATATTGTACAATTATAAGATGTTTGCAACTAGTCTACAATGATAATTTGCACTTGATAAAATAAAATCCATGTTTATAACATGGTCAATTATAGGACTCTGAAAGATTATATATTTTCAGAATGATTGCATTATTACAAATGTTTTACAGAATTCTGAACCCTTGGAAAGCTATTCTGCAAGACGCAAGTAGAAGAACGCTAGATTTCCTTTCCTAAGAGCAAGGTTTACTGTTAACTACATTGTAAAATAACTACTTTTAAATTTAATTGTTTGAATTCTAAACTGTGTTTTTGAAAATCAGTATCTTTTACAAGAATAGAAAAATTTCTCTACAAGACTCTTAAAATTCCATTTATCAACTATTTTATTTGAGATTTAATGTGTTTCCATTTTAAATGATATTTGACAAAATGATATCTATTTTGATTATTTTATTGGGGTCCTAATTTTATTCTAATTTAATTTTAGATAATTCAAAACAATTCACAATAACTCGTTATTACCAGATAAATCAGCATTTCCCAGAATGTATTATAGGCTATATACACTATTGATAAATTTCAATTAAAATGTACTTATAAATACAAAAGAAAACTACAAACTGTCTGTATCTATGTGTTCTCATTATGCAGGAATGCATTTTAAGAAAGAAACAGTGCATCAGATGCAAGAGTATACCAGGAAGTTGCATGAAAATGATTTTTATTTAATGATAAAAAATAGTATGATTCTAATTAGTTATTTTTACTTTTATAAAATTTTCATAAGCATATGTAAATTATATAGTAATTGTTTCATCAATGTGACCGTTTTTGTAGCTTTCTTTCCTCTGAGTGTAAATGGATCTTATTAAATCCTGACAGTTTTCTATCAATAAATTATTATTATTTTTTGATTTTCATGTTCAATAAACTTTGGCAAACTCTGCTACAGTTAAAAGAGATTCTCTAAACCAAAGGTCAAACTAGTTTTATGGTTTACTCTGCCCCAATCGTAGGATTGGAAATGCTTGGCAGTTTCTGCAGTTGATGCTAATTCAGATGGGAGCTGTATTCCAGTTATGCTAATTTGTGGTGATTTCTTGGATGAGAGAAGTCAGCACATGAATTCCCTTCTCAGCCTAATAATAACTGTACATTTGGTGGCTAAGTTTATTATGAGATATCTGAGAGTAATGTCATCAGTTTTATAGCTACCCAAGGTTTATTTCAAGGGGCAAAATTCACCAAAATTTACGTGCTTATTAAGTGTAACCCTCAGCATATAGTGGTAAGAAAATACTACTTTCTAGAGAAGGAGCTGCCAGACTTTTCTAAAGGGCCAGAGAGTGAATATCTTAAAATTTGTCATATGACCTCTGCTTTATCCATCAAGTTTGCCATTGTAGCAGGAAAGCAGCACAGATAAAAGGTGAAAAAAGGAGCCATGCTCCAATGAAACATTATTTATAAACACTAAAATGCGAATGTCATATAATTCTCAAATGTTGCAAAATATTTAATTTTTTTTCAACATTTAAAAAAACAAAAATCATTTTTAGCTTGCAAGTCCTACAGCACAGGCTGGGGGCAGAATCTGGGCTCTTTCACACCAGAGATGAAGGATGAAAAAAGGGGCCGGCCTGGGCATGTGTAGTTGGATCCTGCCTTGTTGACAAGTGCCAGCCGTAGACTCAGGACAGACAGCACAGGGGCCCAGCACATCCCGCTCCAGTTCTTTGGCCTCAGCCTGGAAGCCAGCAGAGTGAGAAGTGTAAGCACACCTGCCCCCCAACCAGGATGGCACCTCTGGCTGCTCCAGCAGGCAAAGAGCTAGCCCGGGGCAGAGAAACGGGGTGGGGCCAGATGGCAGGAAACCATACATCTCGTAAACAACAGGGGTCTGTAGGCAGACAAAGAAAAGCAGGAACTTCTGGATGTACAGAAAACCATACATTTTGGGGTGAAAAGTGTCCTGGAGGCAAAGGAAGGTGGGAAAACTGGAATCTCAGGCCTCTAAATGTAACATTTTGCTCATTATGCCCTCATTACAATAAAATTAGCTTTGGAGATGAGAAGTTCCCATCATGCACCAGGGCCGGGAAACTTCCCACCAAAGCTAAATAAGGAGGAAACTCCCTTCTCCCCTCAGAAAGATGGAGCTGGGGTGAAAATCAGGAAGTGCGACCCCAAGCTCCAACCTCCCCAATCAATACTCCACACCTTCATTTTCACGTCCCGTGTAAGCAGCCTGTCCAAGAGGCTCAGTGCCGCTGCTCACCTCCGTCGGCCCTCTGTGCCCCAGAGGTCCTCGCTGTG
This sequence comes from Pseudorca crassidens, assembly GCF_039906515.1. Taxonomy (NCBI): domain Eukaryota; kingdom Metazoa; phylum Chordata; class Mammalia; order Artiodactyla; family Delphinidae; genus Pseudorca; species Pseudorca crassidens. The sequence goes on from NW_027136316.1 coordinate 169,339, forward strand.
CCTTCTCCTTCTCCCTGTTGTCTCTGAATTCTTCCTGCGACAAGATGAGAACCTCCGGTGGTGAGGAGGCGGCTGTGGATCCAACGGCTCTTCCTGCAGCTGGGCCGGCGGGTCTGGGAGGAGCCCCTCGGTGAGTGCGGAGACCAGGGCTCCCGGCCGTGGCCTCTCTACTCCGCTCCCCGGGCTTCCGGGCGAGGCAAGCGCTTCAGATATTAGGAGCTCCGTTGCAGGGGCCCGGCCGGGAGCTGGAGAAGCGGCGGGAAAAGAGGGCCCGGCTCCCTGTCCGGAGCTTCCCGGAGGCCTCTGCCCACAGGCAGGGTGGCAGTAGTGGGGAGCGGGCCGGCGGCACCGCGCTCCTCGTCGAAGGCCTTCCGACCGCAGGCTCGTCCCTCACGGGACCAAACCCGTACCAGCTTCCTGCACTCGGACCGCTGCTGAGCTGGGCTCCTCTTCCACCCTTTGGCCACTCGCTCCCCCCTGGGCCTCCGCCTCCGCTCCTGAGGGAACTCGGAGCCCTGAGATGGGCCAGAGGAGAGAGGGGCTCAGGGTCCGCTGTCCCAGCAGCTCCTACTTTCCCCAGAGGGGCTTCTTCAGTGGCAGGGGTCCATCCAGGAGCTGATGGGGCCAGGCACCAGAAGTGAGGTGCTGTCCTCCCACGTCCTGCAGGATGAATCCAAGTCCCCCTAAAACAGAGTTACATTACTGAGTTTACAGATGATCTCTCTATCCAAAACTTTCTTCCTTTTCTTTGTCACCTCTGACCTCAAAGTTGTGCTAATGGAACACTCATCAAGCAGAGTCAGGTGACTACACTTCTGTTGTGAACATCATCAGTGTGCCAGTTGCTGTTGTAGATGTCATCGTTCACTCCAAACTCAGGTTGTTTCTCCAGGGCAAGATGAGCTCAAAGACCCCTGAGCCGGGGAACACCTGGCCTGAGAATCATAAACCAGAGACACCCTGACTTCTGAAGTTATGATGAACAAATGTCACATATAGTATGGGATTAACAGTTACACAATTCTGTTCATAAAAAAGGTAACTAACCAGGATTTACTGCATAGCACAGGAAACTATATTCAATATCTTGTAATAACCTATAATGGAAAATTATATATATATATATATATATATATATATATATATATAAAACTGAATCACTTTGGTATACACTAGAAAGTAACACAATATTCTATCAATAAGTCAACTATACTTCAATTTGTTAAAAAAGGAAAAGAAAGAGTCACAGACATGTCAAATGATGACGATTAATGGCAGCCTCTTTTTTCTTCCCTTTAAAAAAGCCCCTAACTCAAAGACCAAATTGGAGTGTATCTGTGGCTTGTCTCCCACTCCTTTGCTTGGAGATTTCTAAATAAACCCTTACTTTGATTAAAACACCTGCTGTCACAGTTGGGCTTTCTGCACCTCAGTCACATGATCCCTTACTCCATAAGAAGAGGACCTCAGGTTGGCAGTTCCAGGGCATGGAGTGTCATCGACGGAGATGGTCTCTGAAGGGTGCAGGTCTGGGGACCTCCCAACTCATAGTCATGTCCGCAGGGTCTGCATGATGTTTGAGCTGCTGTCCCCACCCCCAGCAGGGGTGGCGCAATGGGCTTCAGAGCATCTGGGAGGAGCAGAGAGCTGTCGAGACCCTCCTTGCTGTGCCCAGAGCATGTCCCTGTCCCCTGTCCTTGTAGCAGCCTCCGTGCACTAAATGAAAGCGGGCTTTAGTATCTGTAACTCATATTTTAGCTGTTCATTATATTCTGAAATGTTATAAAGAAACTCTTTAATTCTGTTGTCAATATAAATATTTACTAAATCAGTCTATACTAGGAATAGAAAATAATTTTATTTGAACCAAACTGAGGTCTATAGCTGAGGAGAGATACATTCCAGAAGGACCTGAAATGTGTTCAGTCAGACAACAAGATTGGGGAGACTTATAAAGCCAAAAACCTCAAAATGACATAAGTTGATTGTCAAGAATTTATATATATATATATATATATATATATATATATATATGTATTTTGATGTGATGGTAAATGGATTTTTTTCTTTCATTTCCCTTTCTGACCTTTCATTGTTAGTGTATAGAAATGCAACAAATTTCTGTGTTTCAATTTTGTATCCTGCAACTTTACAGAATTCATTGATGAGCTCTAGTAGTTTTCTTGTAGCGTCTTTAGGATTTTCTAGGAATAAACCTACCTAAGGAGCCAAAAGCCTTGTACTCCAAAAACTATAAGACAGTGATGAAAGAAATCGAAGGTGACACAAACAGATGGAAAGATATATCATGGTCTTTGATTGGAAGAATCAACGTTGTTAAAATGACTATACTACCCAAGGCAATCTACAGCTTCAATACAATGCCTATCAAGTTATCAGTGGCATTTTTCACAGAACTAGAGCAAAAAATCTTAAAATTTGTATAGAAATAGAAAAGACCCTGAATAACGAAAGCAATCTTGAGAAAGAAAAACAGAGCTCGAGGAATCAGGCTCCTTGACTTCACTCTATGCTACAGTCATCAAAACAGTATGGTACTGGCACAAAAACAGAAATAGAGAACAGTGGAACAGGCTAGAAAGCCCAGAAATAAACCCACCCACCTATGGTCAATTAATCTATGACAAAGGAGGCAAGATTATAAGATGAAGGAAAGACAGTCTCTTCAATAAATTGGTACTGAGAGAACTGAATAGCTACATGTAAAAAAATATGAAATTAGAACGTTCTCTAACACCATACACAAAAATAAACTAAAAATGGATTAAAGACCTAAATGTAAGATTGGATACTATAAAACTCTTAGAGGAAAATATAGACAGAACACTCTGACATAAATCAAAGCAATATCTTTTACTATCCATCTGCTAGTGTAATAGAAATAAAAACAAAAATAAACAAAAGGGAGCTAATTAAACAGAAAAGCTTGTGCACAGCAAAGGAAACCATAAACAAAATGAAAAGACAACCCACAGAATGGGAGAAAATATTTGCAAATGATGTAATTGACTAGGGATTAGCCTCCAAAATTTATAAACAGCTCATACGGCTCAATATCAAAAAAACAAACCACCTAATGAAAAGATGGGCAGAAAACCAAAATAGACATTTCTCCAAAGAAGACATACAGGTGGCAAAGAGACACCTGAAAAGATGTTCAACATGGCTAATTATTAGCGAAATGTAAATCAAAACTGCAATGAGACATCACCTCACACCAGTCAGAATGGCCAGCATCAAAATATGTTCAAACAATAAATACTGGAGACTGTGTGAAGAAAAGGGAATCCTCCTCCACTCTTGGTGGGAATGTAAATTGGTACAGCCAAAAATGATACAAATAAACGTATTTACAAAACAGAAACAGACTCACAAACTTAGAAAATGAACTTATGGTTACCAGAGGGGAAGGGTTGGGGGGTACAGATTAGGAAGTTGGGATAGATACATACACACTGCTATATTTAAAAAGATCACCAACAAGGACCTACTGCATAGCACAGGGAACTCTGCTCAATATACTGTAATAAGCTAAATGGGGAAAGAAATGTGAAAAAAATAGATACATGTATATGCATAACAGAATCACTTTGCTGTCCATCTGAAAGTAATACAATATTTTTAATCAACTATAAGCCAATATAAAATAAAAATTTATGAAAACAATTATAATTGGAGCTGGCAAGAGGTAAGGGTGCCTATTAAGAAAGGATTGGTTGGTGTTTGAAATTGTTACATAGTTACAAGGAGAGACCTGGAGACCTTAAAGTTGCACGTGGCAGCTGCCAGCAGATACTGTTTTGAGAATGGCTGTTGATGTCCTTGAGTCTGATACTGTAACAGGGAAGAACAACCTGACTTCATATTAGATCTGTTTTTTTTTTTTTACTTTAAACTATATAACCTATTGTTTTTGCTTCAAGTTAAAAATGTTGCTTATAGCCTGAAATATACAGGATAGCCCATTCTCAATGCTCTGACCTTTAAGAGTATAACACTTTCCCATTCATATAAAGATAAAAAGTTGTAGAACAGAGAATAACATTTCTTTTGTTGGAGGTTTACAGGAACATCGTGACCTGACCTTCGTGGACAAAGGATTCCTGCGCCAACAACCAACCTCACCCCTCCTTAAGCTTGCCCTTACACATGCTTAACTGAAACCCTTCAGGGAGTTTGGAGTGTTTTGAGCATGAGCCCTCCCATTCTCCTTTGCATGGCTCTGCAATAAACCTTGGTCTCACTCTGCATCAGGCATATGAACTTGTGTTCGTTAACAATACAGGTCAGAAAACTCAAGTTTTCACTAATAAAAGAATGTGTTTGAAACGTTGTCTACAGTGGCCACCCGGACCATTTCGAAAGCCTAAACCATAGTTGCTCCATTTGATTTTTAAATGCATTTTTATCTTTAATGCTTAATAGCAGATGTGCAGTGCATGTTGAATAGGCTACAAACAGGCTTTTTGGGATAGAATAAAGTTCAAGTCATGTATAAGCCAGAATGACTTCCCCATACCTTAATATATGAAAATTTCTTCCATCAGTGTAAAACAATTTTTTTTTCAAGTTGTGCAGAAAGGGTAGTTTGGTCAACAGAATAATGGCTCCTCAGAAAGCCTATGGTCTAATTCCCCAAAATACAAATATATTACCTCACACAGCTAAAGGAACTTGAATGGGTGTGATTAAATTAAGAATCTTGACTTGGAGAGGCTCTCCTGGATATGTTTTGTGGGTGCAAAGCAATCACAAAGGTCTTCAGCTATGAAAGAGGAAGGACAGAGAGTCACAGCCAGAGAAGGAGGTGTGAGGACTGGGGCAGAGGTGGGAGTGCTGTGATTGCCGGCGGGGCCAGAAAACGAGGAAATCATGTGGCCTCTACAAGCCGGTGAAAGCAGGGAACAGACCCTGCAACAGATCCTCCAGAAGGAACAGACCTGCTGACACTTTAAAGCTAGCACAGTCAGATCTATTTTGGATTGCTAACCTCCAGAACTGTAAGAGAAGGAACTTTTGGTAATTTGTTACATCAACAACAGAAAACTAATACAGGTATTTAAGTGTATCGTTCTTATTTTTATAATTTTATTTATTTATTTATTTAATTTATTTTTGGTTGTGCCAGGTCTTCGTTGCTGCATGCGGCTTCTCATTGCGGTGGCTTCTCTTGTTACGGAACACAGGTTATAGGCTCATGGGCTTCAGTATTTGTGTCACGCGGGCTTTGTTGCTCTGTGGCATGTGGGATCGCCTAGGACAAGGGCTCGAGCCCATGTCCCCTTCATTGGCAGGTGGATTCTTAACCACTGCACCACCAGGGAAGCCCTAAGTGGATCTTTTTAAAAACAATGTATAACTCTGTTAGCGGAATGTCCTTGTATCTGGGTGTTAGAATGAGGAAGTGTCCCGCTGATAATGTTGCTCAGGAAATCAATGTAGGAGCCACCCTCCTAAGAGGGAGGGGGAGATGTGGGCAGATGCTGTGGATCCTCCTGATGGCAGGGGGCCTGTGAGAAGAGGAAGTTCAAGGGGCCAAGCAGGGAGGGACTGTGGGCCTTGCTTAGAGCCTCTGTGGGCATCTCTGCTGAAAAAGGAGGCCTTCCTGAGGTCTGTGCATTCGCACCTTAACCAGCAGCTGAGAACAGCCCCCAGAAGCTGAGGGGTGAATAGAAGTGAACCAGGACTTCCCTGGTGGCCCAGTGGTTGGGAGTCCACCTGCCAGTGCAGGGGACGTGGGTTCAATCCCTGGTCCGGGAGGATCTCACATGCTGAAGAGCAGCTGAGCCCGTGAGCCACAGCTGTGGAGACCGGTGCGCCTAGAGCCAGAGCTCCACAACGGGAGAAGCTGCTGCAGTGAGAGGCACACGTGCTGCAGCGTGGATCCAATGCAGAGAAAAAAAAAAAAAAATATATATATATATATATATATAGAGAGAGAGAGAGAGAGAGAGAGAGAGAACCATGGGAATTAGTTAATTAACTAATTAATTATTAAAATGTTTCAGTTTTGTTTCTTCCTCTTCCTCATTACACGTGATAGAAAGTGACAGCTGTGTTTTATTTAATGCTATAACAATCTTTTATATATATATATTTTTATTATTATTTATTTTCTTATTTATTTTATTTTTGGCTGTGTTGGGTCTTTGTTGCAGTATGTGGGCTTCTCATTGAGGCAGCTTCTCCTGTTGCAGAGCAAGGGCTCTAGGCTCTCACGCTTCAGCACTTGTGGCTCACGAGCTCAGTAGTTATGGTGCGCAGGCTCAGTAGGTGTGGTCCACAGGCTTAGTTGCTCTGCGGCACATGGGATCTTCCCAGACCAGAGCTGGAACCCATGTCCTCTGCATTGGCAGGCAGATTCTTAACCACTGAGCCACCAAGGAAGCCCTATATATTCTTTTCTTTTTCAAAAGATTAAGCAAAATATGTGGGAGACTTTTCACTGTTCCTACCCCAAACCTGAATTAAAGGTGCTTGTGTGAGGTGTGGCTCATCCATTTAGACATGAGGATGCTGCTAGGAAATGCACAAGCTGGTCCTGAATTACACAAACATTCCCATCCTAGCTTTACCCCTTCCTATTTGTGTGATGTTGGACAGGCCACCTAACCAACTCTAGCCTCACTTTCCTTACTTCTAAAGCAGAGATGACCATACTACTATGTCATAGGGCTGTGTGGAGAATTACTTGAGATGATGTATTTATTAGCACTTATCTAAGACCATGCAGCAAACACAGTAACCCCAATGAATGATTGGAGATAATTGTGTCAATTGTCTAAATAGGCCCCAGGGTGGTCACTCTTAGTGTTGGATTCTGGTCCTGCTTTGGACCCTTTTCATCTCTCATGGTCTGTTTCTACCTCTCCATCCCCCTCGATCCACAATGGCCTAATGACTTCCAGCTGAAACTCTGCTTTCCCTTGTCTATGGTTAGAGTGGTTGTTGGGAAGTAGCCTTCTGTGCCCACCTGAGCCCTTACATGCAAGATCTTGTTTAATTCTCTTAACATAATTTGTAATATTTTTATTATTTTCATATTTAATGAGCGTGTTTTGTTGGGCAGAATATCTTGGTAAATTTTCCATGTTTACTAGAAAAAATATTTTATTCTGCAATTATTAAGTGGAAAACTATAAATATTCATTACTTCAAGATGAATAGTGTCACTCAAATCTTCTATATACTTACTGATTTTTTTTTTCCTCTGGTCTAGATGCTATAACAACAAAGTTGAATTTTCATTATATATTTTCATTTTTTCAACCTCTTTGTGCACCATACACTTTTCTATTCTATCCTAGAAGTTGACTGAAAGTATATAACTTCATTTATAGGATGTCACAGGCAATTATAAATTATGCTCATTAAAGTAGAATGAATATATTAAAAAGATAAACCAGTTTATTAACTGATTCATTAACCATTTTATTAACTAATTTATAATGTGGTTATTATTTGTCGTTTTAACATTAAAAACCCTAATTCTCTTCTGGGTGTCATTATTTATAAATGAGGGTAACCCAAGCCTTTATAAGAAGTTTATGAAATTTCTCTTCCTCATCTTGTCAATCAATGTTCCCAAGGAGAATTTTCAATTACTATAAAGAAAGAACAGAACATCAATTAGTGGCCAACTTCTGTTTTCCATTCAAAATGTTGCTTGTACTTCAATCATAAATATTGACAATATTTACTTTGGTTGTTTCCCTTTGATTATTGATATACCTGAAAATTATATTGAGGGGTGACAGAGCTCCTTATGTTTGAGATTTTTAGAAGTCTAAGGATAATACAAAAAAGTTAAAACTTACACTTTCACTGTGTTCCTCTGTTCATAGCCTGTGTGTCTGTAGGCACCACTATCCTAACACACTGCTCGCATGTCTTTTCTTTAATCCCTTCAACTGACATCAATTTATAATCTAAACATTGTCAGAAAACATTGTCATTAAATATAAATGAATAAATAAATAAATAACAGCTGTCAGACACTGAGGTGGAGGGAGGATCTGCACAGCTGTCACTTCACAGGCCAGAGAGGATTTCTGAGCTTCATCTTCAGGTAATTAGCCTCCCTTCCCCATGAGAAGGTGTCGGTAAAGTCCCCTCGAGGGAATGAGATCAGTGTGAGACTTGTAGAATGTGCAGGTGATGAGCAGGATAAAGAGTATTCCAGGCAGAAACGACAGGAGCAGGAGTTGGAAAGAGCCCGGTGTGTTCTAGGGTCTGAGAGGAGGTTGGCATAATCAGATGCAGGGAGTGATGGGGAGAGAGTCACAATGTGGGCGGCAGAGATGAGCAGGAGCCCCAGGGGGCGGGGTGTTATCAAGGATCTGTGGATAATGCGTCCTCTGATTTTCATATTATTCTCATGTGTCTGTTTGAACGTTTATTTTCCATTGCTAAAAAAGAGAGACAGAGAAACAAAATTAAGGAAAAGAATATGGAAGATATATCTGCCCATATGCAAGAACACACAACACTCCGAGCCTGAAACCTGGGGGGGGTTGGTGAAAGAGTGAATCAGAAAATGAGAAACTTGCCCTCCCAGCATGCAGAAAAAGCAGCTAGTAAGACACCACAAATAGCCTCAATTCAACTAGTATTTAAGATCTTATCTGGGCAGGTCCCACGTTAGACATGGAGTGGCATTCCGAATAGAGTGGCCACAGCCCTGGTCTCTGGTAGAAATTGGGAGGGGACACCAGGGGAGGAACCTAGCAGAGGATAAGAGGAGAGAGAAATAAGAGAAAACCTTCAGAATCTAGCATTGTTGTTGGAATGCAGATGCTCAAATACAGTAAAGTCTGAAGAAAGGATGCTTGGTGGGGACCAGGGAGGTGTGTGCACCTGTGCGTTTATGTTTAGGAGATGGGAACGGGCAGAGCACAGGTGAGAAATGTAGTTTCTAAAATTGAGATCCTCTGCACTTTTCTTACGCTCTGGCCCCCAAGCTTAGTGATAATTATCTTTGTCTTCCCATTAGAATCACCCAGGGAGATGAAAAACATACGTCACAGAGGACTCCACCTCACAGACATAGAATGTAGAGCAGAATCTGTGGCAGTGGGACTGGATGGCCACATATGTAAAAATTTGCCTGAGATTTTTAAATTGCACGTCGAGCTGAGAACCACAGCCCTTGCCTGTGCATTGGAAGAAAGTCTAAATTGGTGGAGCTTAAATACTAAGTACTTTTTTAGATATTCTTATTTTTTCCCAAAATTTAATAAAGAGACTCAAAATACACATTGTTGTCACTAACTGAAAGAACACCTTGGAGACTCAGGCTAAAAGTAGAAAGATCAGTTTGCATGTTGTAATGCCAATTGTATGAGAAAAAAAAACAACTTTAATAAGTATATTTATTTTTGATGCATTAATTGAATTACCCAGAGGAAATGTGTAAAACTAGACAAATTTTATTCAAAAATAGTTTGAGTTTATGAATGTAATCTGAAGATTGTCTGGGCCTTACCTCTGCAATAATAAAGTAATAAAAAAGTAAGATTTTATTGATCCTCCCAGCTCTCAAGTGCACTGGCCATGCCCAGCAGAGGCTCTCAGCTCTCATGGTCTGTGGGCCCTTACCTTTGCCAGCATCCCTTAGGATTCTCGGAGACTGGCTCTTACACCACACCTTAACCACTTTCATTGTCTACCCACGAACTGCTCTGACTTGGCTGTCCTTCCAGCCTTGGCCGATGCTCGTTTCCGCTTTGTCAGCGCCATGCTGCTCCCGTCCGGAGCAATCTTCCAGGGATCCCTTGCCTAGGGGCTGAACTCTGCCCTGACACTTGAGGTCCCCTCTCCCTTCCGGACATTGTTGTCACTGCTCCTGTCACGCTGCTCGAGACCCACCTCCCCAGCAATTCCTCCTGCTGCCTCACGTGCCTCTGGGGCTGGTGAGCCTGTCACACAGGGAGGCTGCTCAGAGCTGCTGGTTCAGCTCCTGCTGCTTCATTTACCACCAGCATCATCTATATCTGGAACTCCAGTTTCTGCACTGACCACACGGGCCACCGCGGTCTCTAAATTGCTCCCTAGTTTCTTCCCGGCTCTTATTTGAACATCACGCTCACTTCCACATTGTCACTAGGTTCACGATGTTTCTCTGTGTCGTGTCTCACAAAATGACAAGGCTCCAGGACTTTCCTTTTCCTGCTGAACTAAAAATATTTTCCCTTGCCTTATTTTGCCTGTATTAGAGGGTCCCCCGGCATTACTGATAGCTTTATTCCCACTTCACATTTAGATTGTTTGGGTCAGCCTCATGTCAATTAACTGCCATCAGGTTTGTCTAGAGCCACTGAACACCTCTGGGCTTTGGCCTTGTTCCCAGGACTGTTCCATGAAATCACACTCCTTTCCTATGGGGGACTCTATCAGAGTCTCAGCAACCATGCTTCTTTTGTTCACTTCCTGTCTACAGAGTCATCAACTATGCAAGGACAGTCTGAATCCTCATTGTGGACACAGGGCTAGGATGTGGCATTTAGGCAAAACTTAATTCAGAGCCGCCATTCACCCCACTTGAGAGCCACTGTCCCCTGGAAAGCGTTCTGCTACATCTATAGTAACTAGCTTTGAATTATTTTACTTTGCCTTTTTTTATCACTAAAATCATTTCACAATTTATAATGCTTGGGACATTATTTATTTAGAATATCTTTTAATTTCAAAGTGAAATTAGATCAACATCCTCACTTTATGGTTGGGGGAAAAAAATCTGAATTCCACGGAGGTTAAGTTTCAATTCAAGTAATTTTTGCCTGAGCGTAAGCAAGAATTTTATGTTGGTCACTGATAAATTCTAAGGTCAATATAATATAAAATGGTTTTGATTCTGAAGGAATTCACACCCTAGTAGGGGAAAGACAAATACCAGTAACACAATGTAGAATAGGCTATGAAATGAAGCACAGAGGACAGTGATTAATTTTGTCAGGGTCAGGGAGGTGATGAAAGTGTTGGAAGAAGTGATAGTTTTTTTAAAAAAAGAAGTTATAGTTTAATTGAAACTTGATGAGTAAGGGACACTGTAGAGGAATGGAGAGAATGTGAAAGGCAGAACGAATCTCTTGAGAAGAGAGTCATTGTGGAAAGAATTCTGCACAATGGAATAATTGGTCACAGTGAGTTCCCGGGTAAGCAGGGTGGTCATGAGAAGCCTGAGAGACAGGGAGCCTTAGACAGCCAGCGAACATCAGACTGTTCTCTGGGCCTCAGTGTCTGCAATAGGGGGGCAGTATGATCAACCTCGTGGTGCAGAAGAGCAACCTCATAACCATGTGAGGGGTATATTGAATCAGGATAGAGAGGAAGAAAGCAGAGTGGTTATGAGTGTGTTGGAATACTATTCGGAAAAATAATGCAGTTTTGCAGGAGGGAATTAAATGATATTTTGAAGGAAAAATTCTTAAGAATTATCTGTGGTCCTAGAATCCAGGTCTGAAACTATCTCTCCAAAATTCCACCATTTTGCCTCTTCCTAATGTTGTTTTTCTATAATGATAGTGGTCTGTGTGTGTAGAGAAATTACCCTTCTAGGCCACATGGTAAATATCTCATATCCATGATCTCCTCTAATCTTCTCTATAGCCCTGTGGATTAGGTCATACCACCATTGCTTTAAAATAAGGAAAGTCAGACTTTGAGAGGTTAAGTTAATGTGTCCTGTGTCACAGAAGAAGACAAAGTCAGAGCTGGGGGCGACCAGATAGCCTATCATAGTACAATAACCTGGGTAGCTACTATTATTATGTAACAAACAGTATAAGTGAAGTAAAACTACCTCAAAAATGATATTCTTATATACCTTACAGCTCTGCCTTGGTAAAACACTGCCACTCAAGCAAAATATACAGCTTTATTTATCGAAAATGTCCAGTGTGGGCAATAAATATTGACTTTCTTGTTTACGCATCTGGTAAGTGACCATTCACCAGCTCTGCGAGTGGTCTTTCATGGTCCCTTTGCACAGATGACTTGCCCCAGGAGCATGTAAAGATTTCCAACAAAAGGGATTTCGCTCACTGACCCTCCTGCCCTCAGGAGGGTTTGGGTCATTCTCCAGATCCTCTTTCTCTACTTCCATGCCATCTCCTTAACCCACTTCCTCTGATTCCAGTGATGCATGTTGGTGCATGATCCAGTATTTCTTATCTTCATCTCTCAGCTGAACTGGCCTTAGAAATTCCTCTTCCTGTTTGTGCATATGGTGAAGTCCCAACCCAGATAACATGAGGAATGCAAAGATGATACATATCCATGTGCCCGCAAAGAGCTTGCAGTACAGTGGGGATGTGAGCCACGTGGCTGCTAACATTGCAGAGTCAAGAGACTTCCTATCACAGGAGGCTCATAAGTAAAGGTGTAAATATACAAAAAACCGACCGTTGTTAATTCCCCTTCAGAACAAATTTGGTTATGAATAGATTAAAACATGATTATTCTAGAGCAGAAAAATCCATGTGTGTGAAACTACATCATTTATATTATTATATCACTATGGCTACTGCTAGGAGAGAGCCTGAAGCAGGAAATCTATGGCAGAACAATGGAAAGGGTGATCACGATTAATGAGTCTAGTTTTGCTTCAGTCCATTTTTAGGCTCAGCAATAAATTTTGCTTTGGGGATGTGTGTGATATCCAGGGATGTGTAAAATAATTTTTCATATTCTCTTACTTCCAACAAATAATCAGTATTCAAGAAAGGGAAGAACCCGAAATTTTAAATCTATGATTCAGACACTTGCCATTACCATGAATTCCAGGGAAACGTCCACCCTGGGAGAATCTGCCTAATTGAGCAGAAAAGCTACAAGACTCCTGTCTCCTCTCTGCCTTCAAGTCTGTGTGAAATATCAAGTGAACTGTCCTTGGGTACCTTTATATTATGCTCACCTTAGATCGTGTCCCCATATGTCCCAGTGCTCTGAGGCAAGGAGTGCAGAGAGATGAATCTAGGGAAGCAATCGAGTCTCCCCTTGGCCACCAGGATGGCCTAGGCTGTCCACACAATCATACCTGTCCTCTGCCCCTCGAACATCTGGCCAGGAGTTTTAGGTGCAGGGATCCTGTTCATCATGTCAGCCCTGAGTGACACCAAAGATCGGGGAAAACAAAAGACTGAAAGGGAAGCAATCTAAGTGAGGAGAATCACACCATGATGAGCTTATTACAGTTTGTCTTCACTTGCTAGAAAAGGATTGAAACTGAGCCCTGTGTGGTTAACAGAAACTGGCGCCCAGCAGATTTATTGATCTTGTGTCAAAGCTTGTTAAACACCCCTCTGCTTGCAGCCTGCCTTCACTGAGAAAGCTCACTTTAACTATTTTGTGGTAATTTGCATACCCTCCAAGATGCACACCGAGATGAAAGATGTGGCCCCAGTTATTTTCAGGAACTTGGAGTCAGCTTTGTCTAACTCAAATTTGAGCCGGATAAGACTTGTTGGGACCACTGCCCCCAAACCTGGGCGTGTGCAGGTGTCCCATGAATGACCGTTTCAGGTCAGAGGACCAGAAATTCCACCCTCAGACCATGCTAAGTGCCTCCACATTTGAACGTACCTCCCACAAGGAAGCACGTTGCTCAGATATGTCTCTGCAGAACACTAATTACCTCACTTTTCCCTACTTCCAGTTGCCTTTCTCCAGGCCTAAGGCCACCCAGCTCCTTTATCCCGCCAATATCTCAAGTCCCTGGCCTTCAAGAAGGGGGATCTGAGACTTATTCTCTCGTTGCCTCTCTTGGCTGTCTTGTGAACAAAGCCTTTCATTGTTGCAAACATCAGTGTCTCAGGCTTTGCTTTGCTGTGCATCAGATGCACAAACTTTGTTTGGTAAAGGAACAAGAGTGTTCTTGTCTTGATTTTGATCAAAACATCTTTAATCTGGGAGTGGATTGGAGAGGGGTACCTCTTAACTTCCCTTTTGGATTAGGCTTTACCACTGATGTAGATTTACATTGAAGAAGTCTGAAATTCTGTATATGAAGATGTATAGTGGCTAGTTGAATTAGAATCACTCCATATTACATTTTTTTAAATCCAAAAGGGAAGCATGTACCCTCCCAGTGTCTATGCACAAACAGTGCACTTCCCTGCTCGACATCCGGAGCCCCCAGCAGATCTGAGTGTCAGGTAGAGACCGGAAGGAAAGGAAGCCAATGTGCTGGGTGCTGATGGTGGTTATTGACAGACACCATCAGAGGGCTTCCCACTCAGCAGCTGTAGGCTGCCATGAGTGGGAAATAGTGAGAAGAGGTCTCTTATGTGTTGGTCAGAGAATTAACCATGAGAGAGTGAGAAAAAGTGACACTTGCAGGTCTGAGCATGAGCTGTGAAAGCGCCAAAAGGAAAGGGCTTGGAAACGGCCATGCGACAAGGGACAGTCTCAGAGCACCAGCAATGGTGCAGAAGCAGGAGGTCCTGCTGAAGGAGGTGATATTTAGAGGCTTGTGGTAAAACACCATATGCTGCGAAATATTAGGCTTGTGGAAACCAGTATAGTAAAAAGGAATCAGAAGACATATTAGGAAGAAAAATTATCTGTACTGCGTAGCTGCACCTAACCATGGCAGCCATAGAGGCCGCTCTCTAAATAACAATTGAAGTCACCACCCACATGCCTCCTACCACCTCCTCACTTATAAATGCCAAGATATGAGGGTGGGTGAAGCTGGGTTTAAAGTCAGGGGAGCAGCCCTAATATATCAGGCATCCAAGTGGCTAATACAGGCTTCTGAAAGAGTCTGAAATATCTGGTTTCTTTCCTGGATCTGTACATAAATGATACTTCTGTTAGAGTTGCCCTTGAACTTGTCTTTCACATGTCCACTCACCCATCCATAAACTACAGTTCACACTCTCTCTCAGGCCAGCAATGGCAATCAAAATGGAACCTATTCACAAAGTCCTCGGAGGTTCATGGTGTTGGAACAAAGAGATCCACGTGGTCATCCACTCTCATGATTCCATTCCTGCTCTTCCTGTTGCCATTACCTGGGTCCCACACGAGCCAGACCACCAGCCATAACGTGCACATGTGGGATTGAGGTCACTTTCAGTTCACGGAAGCTAGATATTTAATGGTGGTTATAACAGGTATTCCAAATGTCATCTCAGGCACTGGCCTAGTTTGATTTCTTTTTTCAGAAAGTGGAGCATGGGCCGACTGTACCTACCCCACTTATCCCTGTTTTTCCTTAATCTCCATATTTCTGTTTAACAAAAACTAAAATCTAAAGAAAGAAGTTAAGATAGAGTACAGTACAGAGAAGCGACACCAAAGTACTGTGTCACAGGATGTACGTATTTGCACTTGGATGAGTGTCACCACTGTCCTCTCTCAGCCAAAGACAGGCACTGGGGGCTCTTCCTTCATTAACTTGATGCCTCCTGAGTGTCAAGTGTCCCCCCGCCTGTTTGCAGGTACATTGCATGTGTTGTGCCGGGTTAATAAGGGATTGTCCACACAGGGCGATCCCCACCGACTCAGCAGCAACTCAAGCACAAACCTGGACCCCAAGTGACTCATATCTGGGGCTCCTTCTCAGGCCCAACAACCCAGACACTCCCGTTTAGTTTAAAGACTAAACATAAAAATTGTTCTCATGACATCCTTCCCGAGTAAACTTGTGAGCCCATTCAAATGCATTCTGTCCCTTAGGTGACCGTCTCCCCATCCCAAAGGGTGTGGAATAGAATCATTTCTTCATTCCCCGCCTATCCCCAGTTTTCTTAGTTTCCCAGAAGGGTCTGCTTCTTCCCAGCACAGACCAGCCCTCTCCCCAGTCTCCATAAGAGGGCTCAGGCCTCAGCCATCAGTTCAAGCAGAATGTCCCTCCTGCAGAAGCACCACAGGCGACCTGACAGGATTAGGACATGAGCAGCCGCCACTAATGCTGGGAGAAACCCGTGGAACCCCTCCCCGGCTACACCTACTGCCAAGCCTCGCTCCCCCAAGAGTCTTTATCCTGAAGCCCGACGTCTGTGCACAGCAGCTGCCTGGAAGGGAAGAGGTGCCCAGAGGGGAGCAGAGCCCTATCCTGTCCCAGCAGCTCTCACTTCTCGCTTTCACTTCCCACCGTCAGTCATGGACTCTCTTTCCAGCCTTCATAGGATCCCATGCCCTCCTTCAGAGAGTCCTTCTGCTGAGTGCCCAGCCGCCATTGGGCCTCACCTGCCACAGTGGACTTCCCGTCCCCTCAGAAAACAGATTCTGTTCTTTAAAACAATTTGAGTTCAAAAAAATTGTTTATGACATTTTATTCCAGTTTTTTCCTTCTTCTTCCATCTTGTGTCTGACTTTGCAAACCACTGGAATGTTTATAACACTCCAGGTCACTGAAAAGGGAGAATTTTCAGTTAGGGTTCAAAGAGGATCAGGGAAGGGATGGTCAGGGCTTCTGCTGGATGGTCCAGGAGACACGAGCACAGAAGTTACCCAGCACCACCGGAAACCTCAAAGACCAGGAGAGTCAATGTGCCCATGAGCAATGGTGGCCGGTGCTCAGTCATTGGCAGCAGAGGGTCTACGGGTCTCAGTGGGGTTTCCTGATGCCCACACCCTGCTGATGAGGGATGATTTCTCTCCACGATGATTCTCATCCCCCATCAGTAACCCAGCCAGGTTCCCTCATCCTTGAAGCCACAAACCCTCCAAGAGCAGCCCTCTGTCCACCCTATTTTCCTCTCTCAGCCAGAATGAATCTTGTCTCCTCTCCTGAGACAGGGTGTTCTGTGTCATTCTCTTCCTCTTTCCTCCTATTGCTGGGCAGGTTATCACTGTGCTGCTCTTCTATCAGAGTGTCCTCATTCTTATTTTCTAGGGCCTTGTCTTCATTCAGTGAATTTATCTCTTCCAAATGAAAGGGATTACTTTTCAAAACAACTATTTCCAGTCTGGACTTAAATAGCTTACTTTGAAAATAGAAAAGTGGAACATCGGACCATTCTTTCTCTTTGCATTCTTGTGATAAAAACCTAATCGTTTTTGAGGCAACATAGGTACCTCTTACTAACTAAAGAGAGGGTTATATTGAAGAAAATAATAAAAGGAAAAATAGAGAAAATTATTTCATGATATCTCTCTATGTCTGTTTAAAATCCAATATACAAAAAGTCAAAGGAGTCCCCACAAAGGGTAATCTACAAATGCAGCATTTTACTTTGGGAGAATAGGATCAAACGCTCTAGGAAGTTTCCAGTGTGCAGCTCTTTGTAACTCATGAATTAAGCCAACAATGCAGGCAAACATGGTAATTCAGAAATGAGTAATGACTAAAGCTTGCTCAGATACTGTCAGCAAGGCTGACTTTTTGTATCGTGTGATGTTTGACTGAGTTCCTATAATCCTAAGTGTTATGGAGCTAGACACTATCAACCTTCCATTTTTCCTGGACGTAATACTGAAACCATGTCCCTTTCTGGGTTAACAGAAAGTAGTGACTAAGAGAAATCCTTGAGCTTGTGTTACAGAGCAACAGATAAGGGAATAGCGTGTTGAAGAACTGCCTCAGCTTATTGAACTCACTTTAGTTATTTTTTTCCCTGTCTTTCTTTAATTCCATACACTCCAAGCTTCACGTAACCTAGGTAATATACAACAAAACACTTTAACCACCGCTGTAGATAACGTCTCCAACTATGGGTCATTATAGTAACTGGGAGGTTTAAGTTGTTTTCTAGGAATTTCGAGTTGGTTCCTGTTCAGTGCAATCCAAAATAGATTGGTTGGGACCCACCATCCCCAAAACTGGGTCTGCTCAGTGGTCTGATGAGTGACCATTTGATGTCAGAGGCCCTAACCTTGCAATCTCAGATTATGCTGACTGCCTCCGTTTATGAACATGCATCTCATAGAAGCCTGTGATCCAGGTATACCTGGGGAGAACACTGATGACCTCACGTTTTCCCCACCGCCAATCACCTTTCCTCATGCCTAAAGTCGCCCTGCTTCTTTATCCTGTAAATATCCTGAGCCCTCACCTTCGGGGAGGTGGATCTGAGATTTGTTCTATCTCCTCACTTGGCTGCTTCATGAATAAACCCTTCCCTGCTGCAAACTTGGCGTCTCAGTGTTTGGCTTGCTGTGCATCAGGCAAGTGAACCTGGTTCGGCAACAATACCTGTTTTAAAATTTCAGATTTAGGGCTTGCCTTGTGGCGCAATGGTTGAGAGTCCGCCTGCCGATGCAGGGGACGCGGACTCGTGCTCTGGTCCGGGAAGATCCCACATGCCGCGGAGCGGCTGGGCCCGTGAGCCATGGTCGCTGAGCCTGCGCGTCCGGAGCCTGTACTCCGCAATGGGAGAGGCCACAGCAGTGAGAGACCCGTGTACCGCAAAAAAATAAATAAATAAAATAAAATAAAATAAAATTCAAATTTATTGAGGTAGAATTGACATAAAATTGTAAGATATTCAAACTGCAAGATATTCAAACTGTAAGATATTCAAACTGTACTTTAGTTAAACTGTATTTATCTAAAATATGTATAAATGTGAAAAGATGTCCGCCCCCCCACCCCCCCGCCTAGTGAATTAACACATCCGTCTCCTCACATATTTATTTT
This sequence comes from Pseudorca crassidens, assembly GCF_039906515.1. Classification (NCBI taxonomy): domain Eukaryota; kingdom Metazoa; phylum Chordata; class Mammalia; order Artiodactyla; family Delphinidae; genus Pseudorca; species Pseudorca crassidens. The sequence continues at coordinate 187,946 of NW_027136316.1, forward strand.
TGTGTGTGTGTCAGAGAACATTTAGGTTTCAACCTCTTGAAATTTCACTTCCAAAAACAGTGTTATTGACCATAGTCACCGTGGTTTACATTAGATCCTCAGACCTTAGCCATCTTATGGTTGAATGCTTGTTCCCTTTTACCACTCCCTCCCTCTTTACCCTAACCTGGAAACCACCATTCTTTTCTCTATTTCTATGAGTTTGGCGTCTCATGGCTGTAATATCTGAGGGATGTAAGCAAATACAAAGTTGCTTTCACAAGGTCATCCCTTCAATTGTGCGTTATCTTCCATGTTATGTAAAAACACCCTCAACCAACAATGGATCAGGTCATGTCCCGAGAGCACTTACAGAGTGGAAAGCATTACTTTGGGAATTGATCAAGGGATTAATCAGTTTCACAACTTAGAGCAACCTAATTTGACATCACACAAAAATGGATTTATTTATTGTTAGAAGGTTGATCTTAAACCAAACCGATACAACTGGTGTATAAACCTAGTCACCAAGGGAAATCAGATATTTACAGGTACAGATGGGATACAATTTTTCAGGATAACATGGGTGTCTTTTGAGACTGTGATCAAAAAGACTAGCCTCCAGCCATGACCCTTCTGGTATAAACAGCCAAAGCAGCCCATCACCATGGTAATAAACATTCCAAATACGGCAACTATAGATGAAAGAAAGCTCTGATGACAAGATTTATTTTTAAGTATAGAACTACAAGAACAGTGATGCCAGAGCTGTGGTTTTATTTCGCTGTGTTTGTTTTCAGTTATGTGGCTGAGATATAATGAGAAAACTTGTATAGAATCAATCTTTAATAAATCAGGCAGGCTTGTTTAATCTTCTCATCTCTTGATCATTAGGACAAGACCAAAGTGAAAATCCTGCACATGGTGAAGTATATGGAACACTTAATAATCAATTCATCACAGAAGAAAACATTTTAAAACAGGAAGCACAAATGTGCAAGATCAACAATAGTAAGCAGATTTAGCTAAGGATGAGACTACCAAGGATTCACCATCAGTAAGTGGATGAGCTTTTTATTCTGATCTGTCCGGTGAGAATATGGATTCCTCCTGCAAATGTCTGGCTGTTGTGCAAGAGGTGGGCTCAACGTAGGCATATCACTCACGCTGCTAAATGGGTAGAGATCACCAATTTCAGAGAGCTTATGGATGGAAGCAGGGACACTTCACTGCAATGAGAAGAGAGAGAGAGAGAGTATGTGTATCAATTATGTGACTTATAGGTCAACCAGGAAGAGATTTTTTATCTCCCAGAAATGGAAGCTTGAACCATCCAATTAGGAATCTCCTGATCAGCACTGGTTAGGTCATCTGCTCACAAGGCCCCTCCCATCCACTACAGGAAAGGAACCTTGCAATTAGGAACCACCTAGCTGCCTAGTGTAACTTTCTTGTCTCTGCTCCCTTCCACCTGTAAAACCTCTTGTCTTCTTTAGCTCTTGGAACTCCTTTATGTCTGCTAGACCGGATGGTGCCAGATTCAAGAATCACTGAATAAAGACAATAGGATGTTTAACATTTGCTCAGTTGAATTTTGTTTTTTAACCCTTTGAAAAATTGTCAACTGATTTGTCAAGATATAGAGCATCAAATTACATAAGTATAAATATGTGTAAGAAAAGATCTGTAAAATAGCTACATGTTAAGGGTAAATTGATCCGCTGAAGCACGTTTTCATCAATGAAGGGTCAGCAGAGGTCCTGGGAAGAAACGGAGTGTGAAATTTGGCCTCGTGGGGAATGATGACAAAGACACAGGAAGCAGAGAGAAAAGCAACCATGTGTTGACTGCAAACGCCCAGAACAAAGTCCTGTTTGAAACAAAGAGGCTTCTATTTGGGGTTTGTTAGGACTGCAGCCCAGAAGACACACATCCAAGGAGCACTTGAACTGTGTTCCCACAGACTACAGAATGGAGAAAGTGTATAAATCCAAAATCCTGCAAGGTTACATAAATTGTTTGACAAGAAGTAGGATTGAAGTTGGTAGGAAGTAAGAGGCTTGTTAAGCAAGGATTGGTTTGGGTTCAAAATAAATGTATAGTTTTGAAGGAGGGTGATTTTGAAATTCCATGGTGGCAACTGGCAGCTGCTGGCAGACATTGTTTGGAAAATGGATAGTGGTGGCCTTGAGTTTGATACACCTCCAAAAATTCAAGTTCTCAGTGATGCAGGGATGTATGTAAAGCCACATCGACAATGGCCACTCGACTCTATATGGATGCCTGAAGCATAGTTACTCTATTCTGATTTTTAAATGGTCTTAGGCATGTCATCAACCACAAGTAAGCACTGAAACCTCCCTGTTTACAAGACAGCTAGCATGCATCTGTGTTCATCTTCGTCAGGTGTTCCCCTGGTGGATGACTGCCATTTCACTCTGGCCACAACTGGAGACAAAACTCAACAATGGAGAGAGAACAACATTGACAACGTCTGAAAGAGGGAAGGAGAGGGGAACTAGGCAGGACCAAGAGTGCAGGCCAAGATGGAGAAAAATGAAGACCCAGTGAAGCTAACTGTTGTAGGTATTCTTCCCGTGAGGTAAAGAAAATCCATCTCTGTACCCAGTCTAGTCATCAGGATGCCCTTTGTAAAGTGTCTCTAATTTCACACTGGAAATATAAAATCCATAATAAGATGACACTGTAAGCCTACCATGACCAAGACACTGTGGACTTTTACAGGCAATTTCTTATTTAATCATCAAGACAATATTATCATGTCCATTTTATACATAAGGGCACTGAGGCATGGGTGTGTGTGTGTGTGAGGGACATGCCCTGAGTCACAGCTCCCACGAGGCAGAGCTGAGAGACACCCCAGGTCTGTCTGTAATTCTAAGATGAGTTATCAGGTGGAGCACGAGTTCAGTCAAAACTTAGGTCTTTATACAAAAAAAGTCAAAAACCAAAGTAAAAGTAAGTATTTATGTGAGATTTTTGAAGCAATGGCATTAGTTGAGGATTTCATTCACCAGGGCTGTAGTATTACTAAGTCATATGCTGTCCTACTGCACAAGTGCTTTCCCCTTCGTGACTGGCGGGCGGCAGGCAGGCTGAGGCTGCAGCGTCCCCTGCGGGACCCTGGCCTGACGTCTGCTGTCCGAGGGCCCCTCTCCCGTCCTCTCCACTTCTCGCCTCTTCTACTGTGACTCCTTCAACCACCCCACCCCCAGGTGGTCTGTACTCCACCCCTTCTGCCTGTTGCTTCTCTTTCTTCACTTGCTTTCCTCTTGCGGTGCCATCGCTGCCTTTGGTCCCCACTCGAGACCCAGTTTTCAAATTTTCTTTCCATCTGTGCTGAAGGCTGTTCTTCTCCTGGGGTCTGGTCTTCTCTTGGCATCCTGGGCCTCTAAGGAACCAATTCTCACTAAGGGAACACAGCAGGAGGCTGTGACGTGATATTCATTTCCCAGACCCTTCGTCATGGTGGAAATCAGAAGTAGCCATTACTAGACTTTGTTTAGCAGCAGCTCTAAACCTATTACAACAGCTTCCTACCAGGCTAAGATGAGGTCAGAAGTAATTGATTCCATCACCCTTTTGCACTCATTTGTTCATTATTCAATATTTACTGAGGACTGACCATTCTTATCACTAAGAATACCAAACCAAACAAAATCAACCAACAAACACCCCTCCATCCCAAATTTTCTCTGTAAGAAACTCATCCTTTCTTGGTGTGATAGAAAGTAAAGGACCATCACAATGCAGTGGAGGTCCTTGCTTTGTGTAGGAGTCACAAGGACATTCCAGTTTTTTCCTGAAAAACAGGAAGTTTCCCCATCAGGTAGGGGATGGAGTAACCTGAAGGGCAGAGCTTGTGAAAATGAACAAGGATTCTGGCATCCTCTCCTCCTCATGCACATGCACATGCTCTGACCACACTGGCCGCTGCACCATCTTAGAAACCTCTGAGCACCCTCTGTCACAGAGAATTTTCCATTTTCTTCTGTGGCTTGATGAAACTTGCTACTACTCCAGCAATAAATGGCTCTTTCCTTCTCTGTCTTCATAGCCTTTACTCAAATGTCCCCTCCTTAGAGAAAGATTCCACACCACCCATGGAAAATATCAGTCCCGGTCTCTCTGTCCCCTTGTCCTGTTCTACCTTTTCTTGTAGCTTCTACAGCCTCCGGAGATGGGATCTTAATCCCAAGTGCGGGCTGTGGGTGAAGGGAGATGGGAAGAGAGGGTGCGGTGGCATCTTCTCCCCACAGGCTTCGCTGCAGGATGAGCTACTTTCCTTCAGAAACAATGCAGACATATCAACTCCAGGTAAATTGAAATTCAAAGTGAAAGACAAAAACCAAAATCTTTAGGCACCTACATAAGGAATATTTTTATGATATCAGGGAAATTAAGAACTTCTTAAAAATTCACACAAAGGGGAAGACATTAAAGAAGAAGATTGATAAATACTATCATGTTATGATTAAGAACTGATCATTAAAATGCAACATAAAAAGAAGGAAGACATGAATTAAGTGATAGGTGCAATCATTATAAACAACTTTCAGAAATCAACAATAAATGATGTCAAAAATACATTGACAGGAATTTCACAGAAGGTAAAATATGGATGTCCAGTGAAGATTTTCAGAGATGGTCACTCTCATTGGTAATAAATTAAATGCATATTAAAATCACAGTTAAACACTTTTCCACATTCCACAGTTGGGCAAAGGTTTATAAATGGCAATAACAACATTGTCTCACATGTGGCATAACAGGAAGTGTCATTCTAGTTTAATAGGAATATCAGCTGTGATTATATTGTACAGCTAGTTGAGTACATTTCTGAAGTCTTATCAATTGTTACCCAAGACACACAGCAGACACATGTGAACCAGTTCCATAATAGTAATATTAGGAAATATTCAAATATTCATTCCAAATAGATTAGATAGATTTTGGTATATTTAAAGTATAAACTATTAAATAACAGAAATAAATCACGTGCATGCAGCAACATGGATAAATCTCAGAAAACAATACTGGAAACAAAATAAAAATTACTTCCCAAACAGATAATCACTATATGATTTACTTATATAAAGGACCAAAAGAGGAAAAGTCAAAGAGTTGTTTAGGAATTCATATGCATGTGAGTCTCTCTAATGAAAGCCAGGGAATGTCAGAGAGTTGAGAGGCACAGAAGAAATAGAATGTTTTATTTCTGAAAGTGGGTGGGGAGAATATGAGTACTTTTTACTATACATTTATATTACCTATGCAGTTTCTTTACATATGTCTCAATAAATAATATATCACATGACAAAATAAATTACAAGTGGCATTTATATACAAAATTTGATATAGTAAACTTCAAGAAGAAAATAAAAATATTTCTATGATCTTGAGGCAAGGAAGACATTTATAAACTGTTATGAACTGAATTGTGTCCCCCAAATTCATAGATTGAAGCTCTAACCCCCAGTATGTCAGAATGTGGATGGACTTGCAGATGGGCCTTTAAAGAGGTGAACCAATTAAAATAAGGCTGTTAGGGTGAGCCTAATCCAATCTGTCTCCGTCCCTGGTCCCTGTAAGAAGAGGAAATTCGTCCCAACAAAGGACACAGGGCTGTGTGCACCACAGGAAAACAATGTGAGGACACACTGCGGAGGCCGCCATCTGCAAAGCCAGGGGACAGGACTCAGGAGAAACCACAACGCATGACATTTTGACCTTGGACATCCAGCCTCCAGAACTTTGAGGAAATATATTTCTGTTGTTTAAGGGCCCCCACCCCCAGCAGGCTGTGGTACCTGATATGGCAGCTGCAAGAAAATTATACATAAGCATTATCCTGATTGCCAAACTACATAGAAACACCTTAAAGGGTTTTACTGCACAACACTGTTCAAGTCTTATAGGTCAAGAAATAAGAGGAGAACTACAAAGTCAAAATGTTATTTATAACATGGTTCATGGATGTCTGATAGTCCTGATAAATAATTCCTACAAATATATAATAGTATAAACATTGTAGGAGAAAAATTGGCAAGATACATAAGTGGGAAAATTCAAATGAAGAAATACAAAAGGTTACTAGAAAACAGGAAAGGAAAACAACCTATCTGTATAAATTTAGACTGAAATATTTTCCTTTCTCTGAAGAGAAAAGAATTTTTTTATATAATATTTTACCCGCTAACAAAGATTCTAGCTTTCATCCATTACGATCTGCATCTCTTCGATTTTTTTCTGCTTGGCCCTTTTGCAGTATATGCAAATCAAAAGCCTTTAAAATGGTTTCTGTTTGACATAGAAATTTCTGTTGTCATTTCTGGGAAATTATAACAAACACATAATTAGGTATAATATTTTAACTGTCAGAACGCTTACTCTAAAATGAGAAATAATCTTAAATGCTGAACAATAAGAATTTTCGTGAAGCAAGTCTAGTAACTTCTATATCAGGCAAATATTTAAAATGGAAAGGAAATGGAAAAAGAGAGATCCTCTCTTACAGGTAGATTTTTTGGGTTGTGAGTTACAGGTGAATTTAAATATCTCGTTTCGTGATTCTCAATATTTTTAAAGGTTGCTACAATAAATACAAAGTATTTTGGTAATAAGAGAAATCTGTTACCAGAATTTGAAAACTACTTCAAAAGAAACACCAGTAAAATCACTGAGCTCTGAGTAGCACAGGAGGTGAACTTCCTGTGGTTGTGAGGGCCCAGGAATTACACTTGCCTGGAGTTAAATCTTGGTTACTCACTCATTCACTCTGTGATCCTCGCCAAGTTAGTAAAGCACCAAATTTCAGTTCTGTGTTCTCGAATATCAGGAGAATATTTGTGTTGCCTCTGTGATTTGTTACGGGGATTAAATAAGATCCTGAAATTAAGGGTTCAGGTAGGCACAGAAGAAGGGTGCGTCCTGCCCACCTTCCAACCACATACAAGGGAAAGTGGAGTTTCAGCTGGAAGTCATTATGTCCGTGTGGATCAAGGGAGATGGAGAAGTAGAAACAAGTCAGGAGCAAGGAGAAGGGTCCAAAGCAGTGCCAGAATCCAACGCTAAGACTGACCACCTGTGGCCCATTTAGACAAGTAACATATTTATCTCAAATCATTCATAGGGCTTATCGGGGATTGCTACAAGCCCTGAGATATGTGCTAATACACACATTACCTCATGTAATTCTCCACACAGCTATATGACGTGATAGTATTGTCATCACTGCTTTAGAAGTAAGGACAGTAAGTCATCGTCCCTGCTTCCATCTGGACGACCGATGCTCAGCTGCTGGTTAGGTGCAGATGCAGAGACCTCAGGAAATCCTCTCCGCATCTCTCTGTCCCACTCAGAGTCCCTCAGACCTCCTCAGTCAGGTGCTGGGCACACAGCTGCTCCCCTTGGTGCCCTGAGGCTCCCCTGGCCATGATCCGCTCTTTTCTCGCAGGAGAGGGGCTTCTGAAATGATTTTCTTGAGGACACATTATCAGTGTAACCCCTCCTCATTCAAACCGGCAATACAAGGAAATTTCACTAACCAGTGTTATAATAACCTGCTTAAAAAAAAAAAAGATACACTTCCCTACCTGTATTTGTTTCTTATTGCTGATATAACAAATTACACAAGTACCTTCTCTTACAGTCCTGGAATCAGATGTCCAAAATGGGTGTCACTGTGCGGACATCAGGTGTGAACGGCGCTGTGTTCCTTCTGGAGGATCTGTGGGAAGGTCTGTTCCTTCACCAGCTTCTAGAAACCGCCACACTCCATGCTTGTGGCCCCAGCACCCACTTCACTCCCGCCTCGGTCACGTCCTCCCATCTCCTGCACCTGTGACACTCTTAACTCTCTCTTTCACTTGCGGGGACCTATGTCATCACAGTGCACCCACACAAATAACCCAGCAGTGTCTCCGCAGCTCAAGATGCTTAACTTAACCACCCTACACAAGTCCCTTTTGCCAGGTGACTTTACATCTTCATAATGGGGATTAGGGCCTGGACAAGTTGAGAGGCCATGTTTCTGTTGGCCACACTACCTTTCTTCGTCACTTGAAAGGACATTATTTTACATAATTGAAAATTTTCTTCACAATACTTTAGAATATAACTAAGTATTAAAATATGAGTTACAGATAATCAAACAATGGGGGTAATCAGACTGGGTCATAATAGATGGATACAGAATAATGCTTTGTTAGTTTATCACCAGCAAGAAGCAAGGCGTGCACACTATATGGTGGCAGCCTGTCAGGGCAGCTTCGTGGAGGACGAGGTGGTGGAGGCCAGGTGGGGTGTGCACAGCCAGGGATGAGCCAGGATTGGACCCCGGGAAACACAGGTACAGAATCCAATGCACAGCTAGGCCTGCTGGGGAGTTTAGGCAGGAGGAGCCCAAGACATTGGGGTGGCGGCTGGGTGGGTAGGGTGCAGCTGTGGGTGTGGGTGCCCCTGAGATGCTGACGCTGCTCACTTCAGTTATTTGCGCAAGTACCCCGCCATCTTTAAAACCTAGTCTCACCCTGGTGTCCCGATGTAGAGTCCATTCAACACAAAACACAACACAGCAGAGTGTTTGGACCACAGAGTGACTTCCCGACCATTGAGGTCAAGGAGAAGTACAGGAAAAAACAAAGGTCTTGAGTGAAGAACGGTGAACCCCACTTTGATTTGAGGGCACACAGGGTGGAACAAGGGCAGAGAGCAAGGACGCGCTCCTGGCAGGTGCCCATGGCCTGGAGCATGTGTCCCCAGGTGGCCTCCACTTCTCAGACCAGAACTCACCCAGACCCTCCCTCCGGAGCTCACGTCTCTGCCCCAGCGGGTGGCGGAGAGCGCGGGGTGCCTCCTTCCAAAAGCATCTCAGGACCCGAGCACGGGGTCGGCTGGCGTACCTGGAACGGGAGTCCGTGCCCCCCGAGTTTGGGGAAGGAAGGAAGGACGAGAGGGAGGGCTCCATGCTCTGGGGCCACGGAGCGGGCAGTTTGACTGCTTCTCGGGCGGAGAAACAGACGGTGTCACGCGGGGTACCTTCAACGCCCCAGCAGCTCCGACCCAGAGGGGTCGGTGCCAGGCTGCGCTGTTCCCACATGTCCAGGCGCGGGGGCGTCTGGGGACCCTGGGGCGGAGCCGCGAGTCTGGAAGCCCCGGGACCTGCCCTTCGGAGACTCCGCGGACACCTGACACCGGGCGCCCTGGAGCTGCCTCCCCGGGTCCCCTGCGCGGAGGACAGCGAGGCCAGCGAATCACATCCGAGGCCCCGAACCCACGGTAGGTCCCCGTCCCGGGAAGGCGCAGCCTCAGCCGGGTCAGGAAGAGCTGCTTCCCGAGCTCTTTCCGCGCTCCTTCCATGACCTGCCGGCCCAGCGACGGCATGAGCCTTTGATCCCGGCCTCCCGTATAAGTCTGGGGGCGCAGGGACGCTACCACTTCCCGCTCCACCTGCCTGCGGACCTGTCGCCCAGGGAGCAGGAGGATGGGACGCTCTGGTCCCTCCGCTGTCTGTGTGCTGCGCGCGGGGCCGCTGCTGGGACACCAAGTCCACGCCGCATCCCGCGTGTCCCTTCTCTGACCTTTGTCTCTGGTGTGAACGGGCCCAGGTTTCCATCCTGGTAATAATGGTTCTATAAAATTATTTTGTAGAAGGCGTTCGGTCCCCTGCCAAAACAAGGCAGTTCATGAATCGAAATGCCAGTCATCCTTACGCTTTAGCTGTGAGTCTCAAGTGCTGGTCACAGCCTCAGACACATTTGGGTGCAGAGAGCACAAAACAGCTGCCACGCTCCACTGGCCATTAGCCGTCAGAGAAGCAGGACTCAGTGGCCGGACTCCACGTCCAGGGGTGGGGCTGGAAAGGCAGCTTTATGTCCCTCTGGGAGACACTGTAGGTACTGGTGACTTGACGGATGAGGAACTGTACCCAGCAAGTAGCTGCTGCTTGGAACTATTGGGGGCTGTGCACGCGGCAGGCCATGGGGCACAGGGACAGGAGAGTTTCACTCACTGCCTGTGGCTGGGTATGCCGAGATGAGGAGGCCATGCATGGGGGGCTGGGGCATCTTGAGGGAGGACTTGATGGGGAGCCTTTGGTAATTTGGTATTTGTTTTGTTTTAATATTTTTTGGCCTGTGTCAAATTCAATCAGTTTATTTTGGAATGCTGACCTCTAAAAAGTGTCAGTTCCACCGTGGCTCTATAGATCAGGTCATGGCATCCTGCATCCCGTTCACCAAATTCTGCCCAAGCCTGTGCTGATAGGACTTGAAAGTTAAGAAAGGTTTTTATAACTTAAATGTTAAGATATTAAAACAAAAAATTGTGAGACGTGAGAATTATATGACCGTCAAATTTCAGTTTCTATAAATAAATAAATTTTATTGGAGCACAGCCACGCTCACTCATTTACCTTATATCTGTGACTGCTTTCCTGCTGCAATAACAGAATTGAGTAGATGCAACACAGGTCATGTGACAAAGCCTAAAAGATTTACTATCTGCCCTTTAGAACATTGTGCCAGACCTGGGTTAGGAAAGTAGTATTTTTAACACTACATGTTGGAGTTTTACCTAAAGAGCCCATAAACGTAGGAAATTTTGCCATGTGAAATAAACCTTTTTTTGGGTAAATATAAAACTGGTTATATTACTCTCAGTAATCTTGGTTAGAATAAACACTAAGACACAAAAGGTACAATTTTTACTGCTCTGTGGAGGGAATCCACTTGCTGCTTTCCCTGATCCAAGAAAAAAATCACAAACCCCTTTTACTGAAATAGAGCTCCCATCTGGATGAGCTTCAACTATAAAAACTACCAGATATTTTCTGAGTATCAAAAACGGGGCATCAAAACCCACAAATCTATTTAGTTTGAACTTTAGTTTGGAGACATCTCTTTGGACTGTGGCAGTGTTTGCCAGAGTTCATTGAATATGTACCTATTTTAAAAGAATAAGGGGGAGGATTCAAGATGGCAGTGTGGGAAGATGCAGAGTTAGCGTCTCCCCACAACTAGGGTGACTTCCAGCCGCTGGTGGGGAGCTCAGACCCCCAAGGAGACGGGAGGAACCCCAGAGTGAACTGGTAGGATATACAGGAACTTAAGGGGGAGGAGAAGTGTAAGCCAGATAAGATCGGTGCCCCTGAGGATGGGGAGATCAGGAGAGGCAGGTGGGAGGGACTCTCCGGGAAGAGCAGGAGAGGAGTGGAGGGCGATCGCCTGACCCACTTGGGCAAGAGAGCTTGCTGAGCTCCTAAGCCTGTTCCCCCCCTTCCAAAGACCCATCCAGGCCGTATGGGTCCTGGGGGCATAGGAGGGAGGCCAGGGGTATCAGGAGAGGTAGGCCGTAGGTGCCCTCCAAGGACGGAGGAGGAGAGGCGAGGAGAGGAGGGCGTTTGCCCTACCCAATCGATCACTGGAAGCCTGATGGACCCCCAGGTGAGGTCCCCTGACCTCTGAGAGTAGGGATGGGAAGCACGCGTGGGTCCCTTCCATTCCTTCAGTGTAAGCCCCAGCCCCAGAGCCCTCAGAGCCCTTTCCAGCCCTGTGGGTCCTGAGCATTGGCCCTACCCACTTCCAACCTCACCATTGTTTATGTCTCGCTCTCCACAGCCAAGTCCTCCTCCTCCACTCCACCCTTTTTTTTTCTTTTTCTCACTCTTCTTTCTTACTATTGTGGTACTGTTGTACCTTTGAGTTGTTGATTCATCTATATATTTATTTTTACATTCTTTCTAACATACCTGTTATTTTCCTAGTCTAATTTTATTTTTTACTTTATTATAGTACTTTTCTCATTTTTTTTTTCTTTTTGGCTGCCCTACGTGGCTTGCAGGATCTTCTTCTCTAGCCTGGGGTTGGGCAGAAACTCCTGCAGTGGGAGAACCAAGTCCGAACTGCTGGACTAACAGAGAACCTCAGGGCCCAGAGAGTATTCATCAGAGTGAGGTTTCATAGAGTTCCTCATCTCAGCAGCAAGACCCAGCTCTAGCCAAGAGACTACAGATTCCAGGGTTGGAAGGCTCAGGCCAAACAACCAGTATAACAGGAACACAATCCCAATCATAAAAAAGAAAAAAAAAGACACAGCAAAAAACTATGTCACAGTTTAAGGAGGACAGTAAAAATCTACAAGACCAAATAAATGAAGAAGAAATAGGCAACTTACCTGAAAAATAATTTAGAGTAATGATAGTAAAGACGATTCAGAATCTTGGAAACAGAATGGAAGCACAGATTGAGAAAATACAAAAAATGTTTAAGAAAGATCTAGGAGAACTAAAGAACAAACAAACAGAGATGAGCAACACAATAACTGAAATGAAAAATACACTAGAAAGAATCAATAACAGAATAAAAGAGACAGAAGAAAGAATAAGTGAGGTGGAAGAAAAAATGTTGGAAATAACTGCTGAGGAGCAGAATAAAGAAAAAAGTTTGAAAACACTTGAAGACAATCTGGGAGAACTCTGGGCCATCACTAATGCACAAACATTCAATTAATAGAGGTCCCAAAACAAGAAGAGAAAAAGAAAGTGTATGAGAAAATATTTGAAGAGATTACCATGGAAAACTTCCCTAACATGGCAAAGGAAATAATCACCCAAGTGCAGGAAGCACAGACAGTTTCACATAGGATAAACCCAAGGAAAAACACACCAAGACACATATTAATCAAACTAAAAAAAATTAAATTCAAAGAAAAATATTAAAAGCAGCAAGGGAAAAACAAAAGTAACATATAAAGTAATCCCCATAAAGTTATCAGCTGATTTTTCAGTGAAAACATGGCAGGCCAGAAGGGAGTGGCAGGTTATACTTAAAGTGATGAAAGAGAACAACCTACAATCAAGATTACTCTACCCAGCAAGGATCTCATTCAGATTCGATGGAGAAGTCAAAAACTTTTCAGACAAATAAAAGCTAACGGAATTCAGCACCACCAAAGCAGCTTTACAACAAATGCTAAAGAAACTTCTCTAAGGGGGAAACACAACAGAAGAAAAAGACCCACAAAAACAAACCCAAAACACTTAAGAAAATGGTAATAGGAACATGCATATCAATAATAACCTTGAATGTAAATGGATTAAATGCCCCAACTAGAAGACATAGACTGGCTGAATGGATACAAAAACAAGACCTATATATATGCTGTTTACAAGAGATCCACTTCAGACCTAGGGACACATACAGAGTGAAAGTGAAGGGATGGAATAAGGTGTTCCATGCAAATAGAAATCAAAAGAGACCTGGAGTGGCAATACTTGTATCAGATAAAGTAGACTTTAAAATAAAGACTATTACAAGAGATAAGAAGGGACACCATATAATGAACAAAGGATCAATCCAAGAAGAAGATATAACAATTATAAATGTTTATGCACCCAACATAGGAGCACCTCCATACATAAAGCAAATGCTAACAACCATGAAAGTAGAAATCAACAATAACACAATAATAGCAGGGACTGTGACACCCCACTTACACCAATGTACAGATCATCCAAACAGAAAATAAATAAGGAAACACAAGCTTTAAATGACTCAATAGAGCAGATAGACCTAATTGATATTTGTAGAACATGCCACCCCAAAATGGCAGAATACACTTTCTTCTCAAGTGCACACAGAACATTCTCCAGGATTCATCATATCTTGGGTCGCAAATCAAACCTCGGAAAATTTACAAAAATTGAAATCATATCAAGCATCTTCTCTGACCACAACGCTATGAGATTGGAATTCAATTACAAGAATAAAACTGTAAGAAATACACATACATGGAGGCTAAACAGTGCACTACTAAATAACTAAGGTATCACTGAAGAAATCAAACAAGAAATTAAAAAACATAGAAAAAATGACAATGAAATCACCCTGACCCAAAACCTATGGGACGCAGCAAAACCAGTGCTAAGAGGGAAATTTATACCCATTCAATCTCACCTCAAGACACAAGAAAAATCTCCAATAAACAAGCTAACCCTACACATAAAACAACTAGAGAAAAAGTACTAAGAAAACACCAAAGTCAGTAGAAGGAAAGAAATCATAAATATCAGAGCAGAAATAAATGAAATAGAAATGAAGAAAACAAAGCAAAGATCAATAAAACTAATAGCTGGTTCTTTGAGAAGATAAACAAAATTGATAAACCCTTAGGCAGACTCATCAAAAAAAAAAGGGAGAGGACACAAATCAATAAAATTAGAAAAGAAAAGTAGAAATCACAACTGACACTGCAGAAATACAAAGGATTATAAGAGATTACTACAAACAACTGTATGCCGATAACATGGACAGCCATGAAGAAATGGACAAATTCCTGGAAAGGTACAATTTTCCAAGACTGAACCAGGAAGAATTAGAAAATATAAAGAGATGTATCACAAGTAATGAAATTGAAACTGTAATTAAAAATCTTCCAACAAGCAGGGCTTCCCTGGTGGTGCAGTGCTTAAGAATCTGCCTGTCAATGCAGGGGACATGAGTTCAAGCCCTGGTCCGGGAGGATCCCACATACCGTGGAGCAACTATGCCCGTGCGTCAAAACTACTGAGCCTGTGCTCTACAGCCTACGAGCCACAACTACTGAAGCCCGTGTGCCACAACTGCTGAAGCCCACATGCCTAGAGCCTGTGCTCCACAACAAGAGAAGCCACCGCAATGAGAAGACTGTGCACCACAACAAAGAGTAGCCCCTGCTCACCACAACTAGAGAAAGCCCGTGTGCAGCAGTGAAGACCCAATACAGCCAAAAATTAAATAAATGAATGAATAAATAAATTTATATTAAAAAAATCTTCCAACAAGCAAAAGTCAAGGACCAGCTGGCTTCACAGACAAATTCTATCAAATTCTATTCTATTCTATTCTATTGAATTCTATCGAATACTATTTAGAGGAGAGCTAACACCGATCTTTCTCAAACTCTTCCAAAAAATTGCAGAGGGAGAAAGACTCCCAAATTCACTGTATGAAGCCACCATCACCCTGATACCAAACAAAACCAGAAAAGATATCACAAAGAAAGAAAACTACAGGGCAATATCACTGATGAACATAGATGTAAAAATCCTCAACAAAATACTAGCATACAGAATCCAACAGCACGTTAAAAGGATCAGACACCATGATCAAGTGAGATTGGTCCCAGGGATTCTTCAATATACGCAAATAAAACAATCTGATACACCACATTAAGAAATTAAGGAATAAAAACCATACAATCATCTCAATCGATGCAGGAAAAGCTTTTGAAAAAATTCAACACTGATTTATGATAAAAACTCTCCAGGAAATGAGCATACAGGGAAGCTACCTCACCATAATAAAGGCCATATATGACAAACCCACCACAAGCCTCATACTCAATGGTGAAAAACTGAAAGCATTTCCACCAGGATCAGGAACAAGACAAGGATGTCCACTCTCACCACTCTTATTCAACATAGTTTTGGGAGTCCTAACTACGGCAGTGAGAGAAGAAAAATAAATAAAATGAATCCAAATTGGAAAAGAAGAAGTAAAATTTTCACTATTTGCTTATAACATGATACTACACATAGAAAATCCTAAAGATGTCACCAGAAAACTACTAGAACTAATCATTGTATTTGGTATGGTTGCAGGATACAAAATTAATGCACAGAAATCTCTGGCAATCCTATACAACAACAACAAAAAATCAGAAAGAAAAATTCAGGAAACACTCCTATGTACCATTACAACAAAAAGAATAAAATACCTAGGAATAAACCTGCCTAAGAAGGTGAAAGACTTGTACTCAGAAAACTATAAAACACTGATGAAAGAAATCAAAGGTGACGTAAACAGATGGAGAAATATACCATATTCTTGGATTGGAAGAATCAATATTGTGAAAATGACTATACTACCCAAAGCAATGTACAGATTCAATGCGATCCCTATCAAAGTACCAATCGCATTCTTCACAGAATTAGAACAAAAAAAATTGCAATTCGTATAGAAAGAAAAAAGACCCCGAATAGCCAAAGCAATCTTGAGAAAGAAAAACAGAGCTGGAGGAATCATGCTCCCTGACCTCAAACTGTACCACAAAGCTACAATAATCAAAACAGTATGGTATTTGCACAAAAACAGAAATATAGATCCATGGTACAGGATGGTACAGATACCCACAAACTTATGGGCACCTAATTTATGACAAAGGAGGCAAGAACATACAATGGGGAAAAGACAACCTCTTCAATAATTGGTGCTGGGAAAACTAGATAGGCAAATGTAACAGAATGAAATTAGAATACTCCCTAACAACATACACAAAAATAAACTCCAAATGGTTTAAAGACTTAAAAATGTAAGACCAGACACTATAAAACACTTAGAGGAAAATATAGGAAAAACACTCTTTGACATAAACCACAGCAACATCTTTTTTGACCCACCTACTAGAGTTACAGAAATAAAAACAAAAATAAACAAATCGGATTTAATTAAACTTAAAACTTTTGCACAGCAAACGAAATCATAAACAAGACAAAAGGACAATCCGCAGAATGGGAGAAAATATTTGCAAATGAAGCAACAGACAAAGGGTTAGCCTCCAAAATATACAAACAGCTCATGGAGCTCAATATCAAAAAAGCAAACAATGCAATTAAAAAATGGGCAGAAGACCTAAATAGACATTTCACCAAGGAAGACATACAGATGGCCAAGAGGCAAATGAAAAGATGTTCAACATCACAAATTATTAGAGAAATGCAAATCAAAACTACAATGAGGTATCACCTCATGCCAATCAGAATGGCCATTATCAAAAAAGCTAGAAACAATAAATTCTGGAAAGGGTGTGGTGAAAAGGGAACCCTCCCACACTGTTGGTGGGAATGTAAATTGATACAACCACTATGGAAAACAGTATGGAGGTCCCTTAAAAAAATAAAAAGAAAACTACCATATGACCCAGCAATCCCACTACTGGACATATACCCTGAGAAAACCATAATTCAAAAAGAGACATGCACCACAATGTTAATTGCAGCAATATTTACAATAGCCAGGACATGGAAGCAATCTAAATGTCCATCGACAGATGAACGGATAAGGAAGATGTGGCACATATATACAATGGAATATTACTCAGCCATAAAAAGAAACGAAATTGAGTTATTTGTAGTGAGGTGGATGGACATAGTCTGTCATACAGACTGAAGTAAGTCAGAGAGAGGAAAAAAAAATACCGTATGCTAACGCATATATATGGAATCTAAGAAAAACAAAAAAGGTACTGATGAACATAGTTGCAGGGCATGAATAAATAGGTAGATATAGAGAATGGACTTGATGACACAGCGTGGGGGGCAAAGTGAACGTAGTATCGACGTATTTACACTACCGAATGTAAAACAGTTGGCTGGTGGGATGCAGCAGCATAGCACACGGAGGTCGGCTAGATGCTTTGTGATGACCTAGAGGGGTGGGATAGGGAGGATGGGAGGGAACCTCAAGAGGGAGGGGAAATGGCGATATGTGTATGCATATGTCTGACTCGCTTTGTTGTGCAACAGAAACTAGCACAGTATTGCGAAGTAAGTATACTCTAACAAAGATGTATGTTTTTAAAAAAGATATGACTTTAAGAGTGATCACAGATTTAATTTTCCAGGTATACTGAAAAAAACCAGAGTGGTGAAATTGCACTAAAGATGACAATAGCAACCAACTTCATTTTTATTTTATCTGCACATTGCACAAGAACTTTTAACCCTGTACATCACTGCTTTTTAGAAGAGAAATTTCTTTCATTATAGGATCCCTTTTTTTAATAAATAAATTTATGTATTTTATTTATATTTTTTAGAAAAGAATAATTTATTGATAGAAAACTATCAGGAGTTAATGAGTTCTAATTTACACTTGGGAGTAAAGCAAACTCTAAAAATGGTCACATTGATGAAATAATGAATACATAATTTAATATGCTACTGAAAACTTAAGAAAAATAACCAAAGTCTAGAACTACATAATTTTCGGTTATTAAATACAAAAGCATTTTCATGCAACTTCCAGAGATTCTTGCATGTCGTATAACATTTCTTTCTTAAAAGTGCATTCTTGCATAATAGTAACAGAAACAAAATACATTTTTTATTATGTATTTATCAATACATTTCATTTCAAATTTATCAATAATGTATATAGCTTATAGCACATTTCAGGAAATGTCTATATGACAATACTGTGTTATTTGGGGTGTTTTGGATTTTCTAAAATTAAGCTAAGAGAAAATTAGGAGCTCAAAATAATGATTTAAATAGAGATCCTCTTGTACAGTATTCTTGAAAATGGTGCCCCATGGATGTTCAAATAAAATGGCAGATAAATGGAATTCTAAGGCACATGTGCAGCAGATTTTCTATTCTAATAAAAGCCATTATTGATTTTCAAAACTTTATTTTCGAATCCAAACAATTAATTTTAAAAAATACTTATTTCATGATAGAGTAAACAGGAAACCTGGCTCTTAGGAAAAGAAATCTAGCTTTACTCTTTCTAAATCTTGCAGTGCAACTTTACAGAAGTCCAGAATTTTAGACAGTATTTTTAATAACCCAGCCTTTCTGAAAATATACAGCCTAATCAAGGATCCAGAACTGACAATATTTTAAATGTCAACTTTACTTTGTAAAGTGCCAACTTTTCTTTGTAAACTAGTAGCAAAATTTTGGAATTATACAATGGGCAAACCCTTATTTACATTTAATTTTTAATATCAGTAGTTTTATTTTGCAGGGTAATTTAATTTACTGTATTAAGAAGAAGAAGTCTATGAAAGTAAGGCCATAGTATTATTTACCTTTCAATCCTCATAACAGTTCAAATTCTGAAATATTGGAGGGTCTCAGAAAATAGTTGTTAATAAATGAAAATTTGATTAAGGAATGAATAAGGTGATTTAGATGATCTTTCTCCTGAATGACACATTTATGTGGTTGATTCCAGAGTCATATTTTCCCGTAGGATCAGATGGATGCTATAGTCTCTCCTGTGTGTTTGTGTGTGTATGCTTTAATTTTTATTTTTAGCACCAGTGGAAATCCTACAACTTGCTATTTCCATTGAACAGTCCATCATCAACATCTTTCCAAGTCAACATCTTTACACCTATAGATTTACTTCATGTAAAAATATCAAAAACTAAATACAAATTAATAATATTGCATTGTGTAGACATACTAGAATTTCCTTACCTGATCCCTCTTAATGGCTATGTTTACTGAATGTTCCGTTTTTATATTAAATATTTCTGATATCAGTAATCTTATTACACATGTATTTGCACAAATGTTGGTCACACACCGGTTTCTTATCATTGGACTTTGCTTGTGGAATATGTAAAGATGAATTTGTGGTCAAGTTTATCATTCATTTCTTGGATGATTTTTGCACTTCTAAAAAACATGCAAAAAAAATGCTTTACAAGGACTCCATTTTGAAACCACAGAATAAAAATCATTCATACATGTTTTCTACGTGTACTTTCATGGTTTCAGTTTTAGAGTCCACGCAGCCCAAGTCCCCGCAAAATCCCTAAGTGCTCCCAGGAGCAGGGACCCGCCCTAGCGTTGTGGGCCGCTAGTACGCCCTCCCGGCCGGGAATCGCGTGGGGAGCGCTTCTCCGCGGCAGCCTCCCGGCGACCTCTTCCCAGTCCCCCGCCCTCTTCTTCTGTGGCCGGGGTCGCTTCCCGCGGTACTGATACAGGATCTAGCGCCGAGACGGACGCCCCGGGACGAACTCGTGCATTTGGGAGGCCTGCGCTGTACCCTCGCCGGCCGGCAATCGGGATCCATGCCTCAGACTTTCCCGCCGCTTGTCGGGCGCCAAGTGGCGGCCGCTTTGAGACCGTCCCTTCCATCCGGAGCTTCAGTGCCCATTGCGAGGGCTGGGACTCAGCCGCCGTGCCCGAGGCAGAGTTCCGGGAGGCCGGCGACGCTGGCGGTGACTGTTCCGGTGGCGCCGGGACGTGGGCAGTTCATGTTGTCGCCGGAGATTGACCGAGCAGGTCTATACCTTCTGAGGCTGGCGCTGAGCTGTAGGGAGGTTTGGGTATACTGGATGGGTCGACAAGCACGCCGTGGTTCCCCTCGGGTAACGGGGACCACGGGCCTGTTTTGTGTGACCAGGAGAGTGTGTCCGTGCCTGGCGTCCTCCTCCGTGTGTCCCGTTGGTCGTACATTCTCATATTTTCCAACTCGCCTGGAGGTTGGGAGCAACACGGATGTACGAAGACATCACCAACCCTAACCCTAACCCTAACCCTCCCTTTTTGACCTTCAATGAGCCTTTCTGCATGTATGTATTTGGGAAGGTTTCCTTGACTTCGAGAATGAGGAATATGTGCTCTTTTATCTCTTATCTGGGCAGGGCCCAGCCTCCTCTCTCACTCCTGATATTTTGGAGTATCTGTCCACAGGGGAGAAACTCCAGCTGTTCACCCTGGGACCCATCTATCCCCTGCCTCATAGGGATAGTGCAGGTGTTTAGACCACAGACTTCAATCCTGAAATCTGTTACATTGGAAGTGGCAGTTCCAGGACTCTGAAGAGCTACTCTGCTGGACCTCCAATGGCAGACCCTGGCCACTTTCATACAGTGCTTCACCACCCAGGCCCTCTCCTGGGCCATCATGCCCAGATCTCCGAGGCAGGTGGTGATGACGCACTTGGCCACACTGTTGAACTGGGTGACAGTGGCATGGATGGTTTGTGCCATGTGCTCATTTCCAAATGTGTTTTCTGGGACCAGACGGAGCCCAGGCACTGAGCGGGAACCACCTTCTTGAACACGTCCTGGGGAGCAGGGGGAACGTCACATGGGTCTGACACACCCTGTCTTTGCATGCCCGGCAGGGTCATCACTGACAGTGGGAGCTCAGAAGTGGAGGATATAGCCAAGCCTGCCCATCTCCACTAACTGCCAGCTTCACAAGGCAGCTCAATTCTGCTCAACCCAAGGGAGCATCTTCCACCCACCCCGGTCACCCTTCTGCTCTAATTCCTTGTTCAAATGCACATTGCTCTGTGCAGCTACAACCAGGGGCCTTGTCTGTTTCTGTCCCTTGAGGTTAAGGGCACTTCAGATGTGTAATAGGTGCTGAGGCTGCTGAGTCTCTGGGCAGATTGTGGGGTGACCCGGGTACCTGGCTGCACACAGTGAGCTCTCCTCCCCCAGGCAATGGACAGGCTCTGCCTGATGTTCCCTCTGTTCTACCTCTTTTAATCTGCACAGCCACTGTGTGGGAAGTCCTCTCATTGTCCATCTCTACTGATCTCAGGTGGACAGTGAACTTGCCCAGGTTACGTGGTTGATAAGTGGTGGAGCTGGGGATCTGCACCCTGATCATAGGAGTCCAGGCCATGGAAAAGAAGGTGTGGGACCCCAGGCCCACCATGAGCGCCCACCTACTCCACATGCCCATCGGAGCCAATGGTCTTGGTGCAGCTGTCTAGCACTGTGTTGACCCTTCTTCTGACCCTTCAGCAAGAACCTTGGAGCTGGCACTAGAGCAGGATAAAGAGAAAGGTTCACCCACGTAACTGACTTTCCCTGTGCCTTTCCCCAAACAGAAACATCTACTGTCTTTAAAAGGAATACCCAGCCCCTAAACCCTAACGCAGAGAATCTTCCCTGCCCACAGTCCCTCTTACCCTCTGGCTTTGCCTCAGTGGACTCTAAAATCTCCTTCTGGATCAGGAAAATGGGGCATGGTGTTTCATGTCTGAGGCAGGCAAACTGATCTGCATGTAGGCCAACTTTAGCCTAAAAAAGGGACAGAGCAGGGGCTGCCAGGTAAGCTGCAGGTACTAACACAACCAGGTGCCTAGGATGAGAGACAGAGCGTGGGGAAAGTCACGTGTGGAGCAGAGCCGGATGCCTGGCCTCACTCAATGCTGTGCACCCGAAGCACCCTCCTTTGGCTCTTGGACCCAGATGATGGCCTCAGCCCACTTCCAACCCCACTGTGGTTATCCTTGTACTGGAAGGCCTGAGCCCGACAGAGATTGTGTGAGTCTGGTCTTCTTACTGACACTCTTCTCTCCAAGGTCATGGGCACAGCATACTCCATCCTCCATGCACATGAGCATCAGAACTGAGCTTGAAACAGCTTTGTGAACATGTTGCTCACCTCACCTCCTCTTCTGGTCCCCAGTTATGGGTGCCAGAGAAGGTTGATGTAGGGAGGGCAGGTGGAGTGAGATGGGGCTATGGAGGGGATGAGTCTCTCAGGGACTAACCCAACCCCTCTGATTCCAGGGAGGCTGGGACCCTATCCACAGCTTTCTGACTCATTTGCTTCTTTGGGGTAAACCTCCAGACATAAGCATTCCTATGGGAACTGAAAGGTGTGTGAGCTCCAGTGTTCTGCCTGTCCTTGCCCAGCACAGCCTCCAGACTCCCACTCTGTGCTGAGGCCTAGCACAGTGATATTTGGGTCGACAGAGGAGCCTGTGAGCCCAAGACCACTCAGAGTTTTAGTTGGTCCTGTGGTTCATATTTGTGTTGTAATATGGGAGGAGCACCCATATCCAGAGGCAGCCATGGGGGCATTACTTCTCATGCACTCTGGACATGACTACTTAAGATGTCTAGAGAGATGATCTGAAACTCAGTTTATAATTTAGCCCCAGGGATTGTGTCTGTTTTATTCTTTAAATTTAGTGTCTAGGAAAATGCCTGCATGTACTGGGTACTTAATCTGTATTGCTGAATGAGTGAATGCCAACCAGAACCATCCCAGGTATCTGGGTGGGCCTGGAGTTCCTCTGCCTGCTCCCAGAAATTCCTAATCTGTCCATACCAAGGACTAGGTCCAGAACAAGATGGATGCAAACACAAAGCTTCTTTGCAAATAGGAAATCAGGGTGATTTTCATGTGCTTTTCCAAACTCACAAAGACCACAGGCCGGTGCTGGATTAGGCAGAGAGTTTCTTCACTGGGGAGAGAGAAATATATATGTGAAGACACACAGCATGGCCAGCAGCCTTCTCTTCAGAGCCAGCCACCAGGCAAGCATCTACCATGACTTGCTACAGTAACACTAGGAGGTTCATACTTTTATCCACCTACTTGTGAGAAGAGCAAAGTGAAGCTCAGAGAGGTGCGGTGACATTCCAAAGACACACAGATAAAGGTGTGGCACTCCCCACCATGCTGTGGCTGGCGCAGCCCTCGCCTATGAAACTGATCATGCAGGACCTGCTGGGCAGTAGTGAAGGCCTGATTGGAGCAGAGGAACAGTGTGGTGTAGGTGATGTTTCTACCTGGGAAAGCTGGTACCAGGGACTCTCCGTGATTCTTCCTTGTGCCTGTTTTGAGGGGCAGCATTATTCAGGCATCATCTGGGGACAGGGTTGTCTCTTTTCACACCATGTAGACAAGGAAGGACATATACACAATGGCAACACCATAAATCACCAGTAGGATCAGGATGTGGAGTTCAGACCAGAAACCAGTAGCATAGCAGGAACTGGTGCAAGAGGAGGACCTGAGTGCCCACCCCGAAAAAGGTTCTATGTTTAAAAGTACAATTTAAGTGGAAGGGGGTAATAGACCGTTGACGCCTTCAAGACATTCTCTTATCTGAGGAACACCAGCACCTCCCGGTTTTAAGTGCATCATCCCAGTTAGACATCAGTAAACACCACTGTAGACATGAGAAAATAGAGGGTTAGGAATTACAAACAAGTACTCAAGATCATGCAGGTCAACAAACAGGGAACTGCCCAAAGCACGGGCTGCATGACATTCCCTCTAAGCTGCCTGAGGCTTGGTCTGCTCTTCATGTGGAGCAGAAGGCCCTGGAAAACCACATTCCTCAGAGGACCCCAGGCACTTACCAGATTCATGTTTGGGTTCTAGGCCAACCCTGATCACCTGTAAGTCTTGGGGTTTGAGACTCCTCTGCACCTGTTCTCACTGAAGACCAGAATTTGATGTTGTTGGTGGCCTGCTCCTTGCCTAGAAACGTGGAAGAGTTGAACCCATTGACCAGCTCCTCAAAGATCTCTGGGTGGAACTCTGCAAAGACACTGTCTGGTAGCTGGGTCAGGAGTGATCAGGAGCCTATCTGAACATCGCCACAGGGAGAGTCCCAATGAGAATTTCTATTCCTCAGTTCAGGAACAGAGAGGCATCTGTCAAATCCCCCAGCCAGGGGTGAAAGCAGATGAAAGCTCTAGGGATCAGGTTTAACATGTGCGCAGATGACCTGGGTCTCAAGCGCTCACCTCTCATCCTGCCAGCCACGAACTGGGTTTGGGCATGAGAGACCCCCCACCCCCAGGCTGCCGACACTTGACAACCTGCTCCTGCCCTGGAAGGCCGTACCCCTCCTTCCCTGGCCCCGCCACCCCCTTCACACACAAACAATGCTGGGCTGCCCTCTTTTACCTTTCAGTACCTCCTGCCAAATGGCCAGAGGTATCGGTGATGAGGGATGAGCAATGTCCACAGCGACAGAAAAGTCCCTCAGCCCAGAGCCTCTGAAAAGTGGGGAACAACAGAATAGATTGTTCTCTTGAGAGTCTCCAGTCGAGTGAGTTCTTGGGGGCTCTTCCTATAATGTGGGTGTCTCGTTACCAGTGTTTAAGTTCTGTTGGGGACTCTCACCAAGGAAGTGAGGTCACTTATTCAAGATTTTATTATCTGGGATCCTCCCTTCCATCAAATCTACACAAATCCGCTTCTAGGCTGTTAACTGCCCCTCCCACACAATGTCATCCTCTTTTTTTGTACACGATGAGAGGACACAGCCCTGGCCACAGCTGTCTGGAAATGTAGCTAGGGTCCTAAATTTCAGAAGATAGAACTGAAATCAGTCCCTTTTCTCACCAGTTCTGTGTCCTGGAAAACACCCTGCTCCTCTCAGCTGTTCCTCAGTCTTCCAACCTGCACAGTGGAAATCGGGCTAGAATGTCCTTTCTAGGAGCATCACCATGTGCATTGAGATAATATCTATAACAGCTGTAGCTAGTGTCACGTGTGTCTAAGGCACAAAGGAGAGACTGGAAAATTACAAGAAGGGGTGGGACACAGCATAAAATAACTCAAAAGATGTCTGAGTTTCAGGAAGGTGATATTGGAACTGTCACTTCCCCTCTTAGCCTCACTTTTAGGTCAGCAGCATGAGGGGGTTGAAATTAATGGAAATTCACACATTGTTACCCTTTGGAGTAAAACTGTTCAGTTGTTTCCTGTTATAATTTGAATGAGACTCAAGTGACTCAAATTGGCCTGTGTGGTGGGCAGCCTCCACATGGCATCCAGTGACACCACCTTTCCTATACATACCTCTGTGTAACTAAGTGGTTAGCAAATACCCCAATCAGTAGATTTTAGCCGAAGTGATGGAATGTGATGCGTACGCTTTAATTTCAAAAATCGCTCACCTTCCTTTTATTCCCTCTCTAATTTTCCACTTCTCTCTCTCTTATCCCTGAATTGAGGAATCAAGCACAGATGTTTTGAGCTGTCATATAAAGAACCCCACAAAGGAGAGAATCGAGGCATTGCCCAAGTCAACACACAGAAAGAAACTCAAACTCCAAATCCAAACTGCATCCTGAACACTGTGAGTAAAGTTGGGACCAAATCCTCTGTCACTTGAGTCTCAGTTGAGGCTGCAGCCCCAGCCTGTGAGACACGTTGATGCAGAGGAGTCCATTATGCTGTGCCCGTATTTCTTACCCACAAAAATTGCGAGCTATTAAATGTATGTAATTTTAAGATGCAAGGTTTGGGGTAAATGTTGTTAGAAAGAAACAGATACCTAACAGTCTAGCAGACCCCAGGATATGGCCCTGACTTCCTGACTCCCCCTAACCCCCGCAGTTTTTTCTCCAGTTCTACTCATCACTTTCTAGCATCTCTGGTCCACTCACCTCTGCCCACAGGTGTCTGCAGCAGTGGTGACTTCTCCCTGACATGCTGCTCCCAGATATGTGAGGGTTGGTTCGCTGTTGTCATTCTGGTCCCCGTAACTGTCACTCCAGTGAGGCCTCTGAGACCCTCCTACCCAGGGACTCACCAAACCTCCCTCAGAGCACAGTCTTTATTTCCAGTCTCACACTTGCTCTTTTCTTTCATATGTCTTGCTCCTGTACTTTTGGCCATCTCTGCTCCAGGCTGTGAGCTCCTGGAAACTAGGGAACTCTTGGTCATTTTGTGCCCCACACAAGGGCACCTGGCAGAGAAGGAGTGCATGGTGCATAGTTGCTGAAGGAATATGTGTGACTATCTTGGCGCCCTCCTCCTTTTTAAGCAGTTGGACTGTGGAGGTGAATGCTACTGACAAGAGTTTAAAGTTGTATGTGTAACAGGGGGGACCACAAAGCCCTCTATGTGGCCCTCAGTGGGCATCAGTGATGCAAAAGCCCGTCTGCTCCTAGGTGACCAGCACTACAACTGTGGTCCTGGGCCTGCACACTCCTCAAAAACTGGTACCTTTATTTGGGTGTCCTCAACACAGAAGCTCTTCAGAGTCACAGGGGCATAGAGTAGAACATACAGGCTCCAGGGCAGTGCAGTGAAAGTGGCCCCAGAAGCTTCCTTTTCCCCACCGTTTTGTCCATCACTGTGGTGTCTCTTTGCTCGTCAGGGATGACCTCAGCCAAAACAATGATATCCCCACATTCAAATGAGGACCACGAGGCACGAACTAAGACTGGTCTTCTTCCTAGAACCCTGGCTCCGGGTCTGAGGCTCTGCCCACTTGTGCTCACAAGGCCTCGTTTCCCCAGCTAATCCCTCCTCTGAGGGACCTCCGTGAAGTGGAAAGCATTTTGCCAAACTCTCAGAACACAGTGGTCAGTGGTGGAGAACCAAGTTTCTCAGCAGTCTTTCCAAGCATGCAGAACACTTGCAATCCGCCACGGCAAGCACACAATTTGTAGAGAAAGAAAGCCCTTCTCCTCTGCAGCACTGTCTACACTGGGGAATGGGGTGTGTGCTCAGCCTGGGTCTAGAAGATCAGAATGGTGGACTGTAAGACCCCAGGCCCTGTCCGCTGGAGAACACTAGGGAGATGGCCCACGCCCAGGCAGGACTATGGGAACTTGGAGAATCCCCCTCATTCTTTCGACCTCTGGACACACTGCCAGAGGGGTGGACGCCCCTGTTCCATGGCAGAGCTCTCTCCAACATCTTCTTGCTCTCCTCAACACTTACATATTGTTTTCTCTTCCTTAACCACCCTCGCATCATCCCCAGCTGTTAACCCTATTTCTATTTGTACATACATGTGTCTGCATGGAGATGCGGAGAGAGTAATGGCCCAAACTGAGCCGAGTTGGCAGGAATTCACCAGGATCTTAAGGGCTCTTATTTCAAAACCAAGCATGATGGGAGGGACTGAGTATTGGCTTAGGGAGCTGGATTCCTCACTTTTATTCCGGCCTCTGCTCACATATGGTGTCCTAGACAAGTCCCTGCCTCTTTCTGGGCTTCAGTTTTCAAATTATATAAAGAGGGTTTCGATGCAGAGTTACATAGGCACGTGCACAGCCAGAAAGTTTCTCAGGCTCCAGCAACAGTAGATGGGTGGTTGACGTGAGTGAGCTCAGGCAGGCACAGGTACACAGGCTTCCTAACACGGGCAGATGTAGGCGGACATGTAGCAGGAGTGACCAAGATACCTGTCGATGTCCTAGCACAAGCAAGAGACAGGGCGCCTGTACCCCACCTCCCTGCACCAGCATGAACACTGGAAGAAGGGCTCTCCTCAAAGGTGAGCTCTGTCTGATGCCCCCACCTGCTGTGTCTAAAAGGTCCACATTCTCTGGAGCCCTAAGGACGAAGATCATTCACAGTGGAGTGGTTCCCAGCAAGTAAATTGGGGATGGAAGTGATATTTTCTTTGTAGAGGCTCAGGCCCTGGAGACACGCTCCCTGATTTGCCATACATTTTCCCTTTACAACTGAGTGGAATAAACCCAAGGAACATACCCGTAGTTGAAAGCACATGTTGTTGTTGGACAATCCACAAATCGAAGGTTGCTGGGTCCCTGAATCTCTTATTGGAAGAAAATCAACAAGCAGAATCATTTGCTATTTCAAAGCCTTTGTTGAGCTGTTATATGATGTGAGTGTAAGTTTATGAAAGGTTCAAACAACTGATATTTTCATGTATATCTGTTAAGCAGCTAATTTTAAAGTCTGTAACAAAAGTATGTTCTGAAGAAATTTTTTCAAGAAAAATTACTTTCCAAAGTCTGAAAACAGAAAATCCCACATGAAGTTCTGAAAGGATAAGTTTTAAAATGTAATTCATGAGTTTGTTTAAGAAACTGATTATGAATTTTGTAAATAATTTTGGATATTAGAAATATGTATCTTAAATACATTATCATTTTGTTTTCTGATATTTTATATTTAACGTATTTTACATTACTTTCTTGTGCATAAAATATAATTGAATAAAGGTGGTCATAAGCAGAATGTTTTTTCTTGTTTCCTTAATTTTTGAGAGGATTTGCTAAATGAGGGAAAACACAGTTTGATTCCCTCCCTGACAAGCTCCAAGGTATGCCAGCTGTATTCCACTGCCTCAGATAGCTAACGGTTTCTTGGAATTAACTGTGGACTCCTATTCTCAAATGAGGAAAAGTCCATAGATTTTCTACTCCCATCTTCTGTTTCAGTTATTTGTGTTTGTGATCAACTCTGTATATTACTATAGAGAATTTTATTCCAAGCAGAGGAGCTGTCCTCTGTGTCTAACAGGTTGAAGATCCAGTGGAGAATCTGATGATGGAAATTGGTTGCTCTTTTCTAGGGACCTGAAATTGATGCTGTCATTGTAGCATAGAATAGAGGTTATTATCATTTTTGGGGGGATGACCTAAAAACCAGATAACATGGCTCCAAAGAGTGGGGCACATCCCAGGTAAGAGAGCCGGCATGGCTTGAACAGAGCATCACCGGTGCCATCAGCAGAGAGTCTGAGGCACTGAGATTTTGAGTAACTTATGTTCTCCAGTGAGTTCGAGCATCCTACACTTCCCCCAAGGGCCTGCAGGGGGGACACGAAGCCACTATGTCACAGGCGATGGGGCGCATGCGCAACTGCACCCGCACTTGATGGGCGGTCTTCCCTGAGGACGGAGTGGAGGTGCCATGGCGGTTGCGGGCCCGCGTGTGGGGCTGGCTGGTCTGCGGGAGGACGATGTTCCCCACCCGCGCCCCGGCCGGTGCAAAGGGGCTGTGCCCGTTCCTCGACGCTCCGCGTCTTCCTTTCCGGCCGCCCCGCGCGGTGTATCCCCACCTTCTCAGGTAACGTTCGATGTCGCTTGTTGTCCCTCGGATCCGGTCTCCGAGGGGCCGGCGGCGTGGAGGCTGTTCCCGGCGGGGCGTCTATTCCGGACGCGGGGCGGTTGGCGGGAGGAGCTCCGCCCAAGGCGGAGCGCGGGAAGCGCGTGCCCTCGTGGGCGGCGCGGCTGGGCCCCGGACCCTCGGGCCGCGGGGAAGGAGCTGGGGCGCGGGCGACCGGGAGAGTTCACCGTCGCGGACTGACTCTGCTGCGTTTCCTCAGACGCCCCCGGAAGGTTGTAAAAATGTCCCCTTTTTTTAGCGGCCAAGAGAAATGTTTCCGCCCCTTGTCCTCAACCGCACGGAATTATCCACTTATTCCTTTGTTCAAAGACCTTAACTAACAGACTATACACGGATGATGTGCAGGTAACGTGGATCTAGTTTAAAACGTATTGAAAGAGTAAAAAAACAGGGCTTCCCTGGTGGCGCGGTGGTTGAGAGTCCGCCTGCCGACGCAGGGGACACGGGTTCGTGCCCCGGTCCGGGAAGATCCCACATGCCGCGGAGCGGCTGGGCCCGTGAGCCATGGCCCTGAGCCTGCGCGTCCGGAACCTGTGCTCCGCAACGGGAGAGGCCACAACAGTGAGAGGCCCGCGTACCGCAAAATAAAAATTAAAAAAAGAGTAAAAAAAACAGTGTAGTAAAACACACTATGTTAAGTTTTATACTTTAAACATGTCAGAATCAGAATTTATTGTATTTTACTTTTCCATCTTAAAGGAATAAAATTATTTGGAGCGTATTGTCAGCTATGGATCGGCACTTGCCTTCTACCTCGACAAGGATTAAATCAGGTGCTGGTGCAGCTGCTGCAGCCGCTGACCTTCAACACCCCCTGAAAGGAGTTCAGGGTGGAGAGCGGAAATGACGTGCTCTGTGCTCGGGGGAAGCTGGCAGGACAGCTCTTCAGAGAGTTAGATACTTTCAGGAGCTGATTTTATGAGCCCAGTTCTTGTATCTCCTCGTGTCTAGAGAAGCACTGAAATCCTTCATGGTGACGTCACTAGCCGGAGCCTGCATGAGACGAGCAGAAACCTTCTGCAGAAATTATATGTGCTCAATTGCGTGTACTCCCCCTTCACCAAAATTACATATATACTGGCCTTCCCCCTGCCTCTTTGGAACAGTTTCTTGGAGCCATCTGAGATTCTGTCTCCCAGGATATAGTCTTTATTTTGCCCCCAATAAAACTTAACTCACAACTTTCATGTTGTGCTATTTTCTTTACGTCACCAATATTTATTATTTATTTATTTTTACAAATAATTCTTTTTTAAATTTATTTAATTTATTTTTGACTGCATTGGGTCTTCGTTGTTGCATGGGCTTTCTCTAGTTGTGGCAAGCGGGGGCTACTCTGTTGTGGCGCACGGCTTCTCATTGCGGTGGCTTCTCTTGTTGCAGAGCACGGACTCTAGGTGCGTGGGCTTCAATAGTTGTGGCTTGCAGGCTCTAGAGCGCAGGCTCAGTAGTTGTGGCTCACAGGCATAGTTGTTCCCCTGTATGTGTGATCTACCCAGACCCGGGCTCAAACCCGTGTCCTCTGCATTGGGGGGTGGGTTCTTAACCACTGCACCACCAGGGAAGCCCGACAATGAGCAATATTTAAGATGTAGTTCTTAGCTTTTTTCTCATTTTCAAGTCAAAATATTGCTGTGTTTGAAATTTTCTCATAATACAGTGACAGTCTTAAATATTTATACACATAAGCTCATTGAAAAATCTTCTGCAATATTCCAATGTGACTAGTATTATTAAAAATCATAATATTCATGTCAATACCAAATTTTTATAAGAATGTAATTTAAAAAATCGTGAATCACTTTTAGAAGTTCCAGGCACAGTGACGATTTTTAAAATACCAACCATTGCATACTTCATAAGACCATTTAAGATGAAATATATTAAAACTTAAAACTTCAACAGAATACTTAAAAGGTAAGACAGGGGCTGCTTTTTGTAAATTAAATACATTCATAGCAAATAAATTTTCTGCTAATAGAGAATATGAAGGTTTTTAGCTTAATGTTGTATAGCTCCATTCAAAAGGTGAAATTAGGATATCTATAATCTCCTTATTATTTATTTTAAGCCTCTTTCCCATAAGAATTTATATTTCTATCTGTAGAATCTTCGTAGCTTATTCATTTACTTTTTATTTTGGTTTATTTTCTACAACAGAAAGAGTATTCCTATGTCTTGTTAAAGTTTTTATTCTCCTAACCTAGTTCAAGGTTACTTTCTGACATTGGTTGTAAACAAGGGGAGAGGCCTTATAATAAGCATGCGATTTTTCCTATAGTCAAGATGTTTTTCTTGGACGACTTTCTTTACAATTTCCACTTTGCTCACAATATTATCCCATTGTGAAAACTGCATAAAAATTTGTAATCTACTTATACCTAGATGCTTCTTATTTCACCACAGTGCATTTGTTAATATGATTTTACATTAAATATTAATATAACATAGTTGATTTTATTCATATATGCTAACATGTTTTATATAGGTACACACATATATGAATATTTGCTACATGCCATTCATTTGCATAGAATGATAGCTGATTGTATCTGATCTTTCTGACTGACAGTTGGATAGACTTAGGTGTGTTTAAAGTACTACTTAGAACAGACATTAAAATATCACATCGTCTCATTATACAGTATTTTAAAGATCATATTTTAAATTGTGGGAGCAGAAATTTTGTCCATTAAGGTTAAGAAATGATCAGGTCACAATTTTGGCATCGTCACCCTCAGTGGAGGAACATGGCTTCTATGTCTTCGTACATGTGCCACAGTTACACCTGTATAATATCTGTGAGCATGAGCATTTTTATGTCAACATTATCTTTTCCCAATATACTCGTAATTAGCTGAGGTATATCATATCTAGTTTTTCCTTTTACTTCAGTACAATCAATAAAGCTTTCTTTTGCAGTGATGGCATTTTTTCTTTTTTAACATGAAGGTACATTGTCATCTGACATATTTGTACATGGTGGGCTACTGCTCTTGTACAAAGCAAAGTACTTTCATTTCATATTTTCATCTGTATTCCAGATCTAACCTGATTTCTTAGGAGCATTAGATACTTTTTTAAACTGTATTAAACACATAAGAACAGATCACTTTTTATCTTTACCTACCTCATGAGCTAAATGGATATAGACATTACAATAACATGTAAGTCTGACAAAATTGGGAAGCATTCCAGGGTTTGAGCTTCAAGTAATTTTATGTAATCTTCTAAGAGGCAATTTATTTCTGGCACATTATATGGCAACATCTATAATCACTTGCAAGTTTGTGTGCCATTTGGGCTTTCTGATATTGTCACTTTCAGCTATCCCCTAGGAACGGAGTTTGAATTTTTTTTTTTTCTTTTTGCGGTACGTGGGCCTCCCACTGCTGTGGCCTCTCCCGTTGCGGAGCACAGCCTCCGGAAGAGCATGCTCAGCGGCCATGGCTCTCGGGTCCAGCCGCTCCGTGGCATGTAGGATCCTCGCGGACCGGGGCACGAACACGTGTCCCCTGCACCGGCAGGCAGACTCCCAATCACTGCGCCACAAGGGAAGCCCTGAATATTTTAAAAAACACTTCTGATTAGAAAATATCAGGATGAAACATTGAATTTTTGTGGTCA
Organism: Pseudorca crassidens; assembly: GCF_039906515.1. NCBI lineage: Eukaryota > Metazoa > Chordata > Mammalia > Artiodactyla > Delphinidae > Pseudorca > Pseudorca crassidens. The sequence continues at coordinate 220,959 of NW_027136316.1, forward strand.
CAACTCAGTTCTCATTATTCTAATGTAATATTTGAGTTGGCACATAATTTGATTTTGTTCCATTAGTATGAAATGTAAGCATGGAAACAAAATTTTTTAAAAGCATTCTTGGAATAAATGAACCAGTCACAATGAATTATTAGTTATTTTATTTTTATTTTATAAATGGGCTGTTTGAATATGTTCAGCCATGAAGTGACATGTAGACTCACTTCTGAGTCCTGACAGACATCTCTGGTGAGTGACTTCTTAGAAAGTGACTCAGGATACAGCCATACCAGTAAAATGACTGCAGCCAAAAGAAAAAAAACAAAAACTCCCAAATAACATAATATATAATAAATGATTATACACATGTGCATTCTTAATTTAACATAAAATATGTAAAATTGGTGTTATTGGAAATTTTCTACTATCATGGGTAATTTACTTCTCTCTGTTATAAATTCTATTTAACAAGATGAAACAGTACAACTAGGTGACAAGGGAAATTAATAGTAATTACTGGTAGGACAGTTTAAAAATAATATGTGTTAGAAAAAAATAAAAATTTGTTTAATACATTTTCATTTTAAAATTGTTTCAGATTTATAGAAAATTTGCAAGAATAGTGCAGGATTTCACAACTAGCCCAGACTCAGTTTCCTCTCTTATTACAGTTTCATGTCATTAGGGTACATTTTTACAGTTAATGAACTAGTGTTGACACCTGATTATTAACTATAATCCACACTTTTTTCAAATTTTCGTAGACTTACCTTTTTCTCTTCTAGGATTGCATTCAGGATATCTCACCCTCATTCCATTTAGCTGCTATTTCTCTTTAGGACACTGTTAGTTGTTATAGTTTCTGAGACATTTCTTGTTTTTGATGACCTTGACAGTCTCGAATTGGGATTTACCTGTTGTTTCCCTCGTGATTAGCCTGGGGTTATGTGTTTCACTTCGTATCAAGGGCACATGCTCTGCAGATGACTTACTACTGTTGATGTTGCCCTTGATCACCTGGCTGAGGTGGAGTTTGTCAAGTTCCTCACTGTAACATCAAACTTTTCTCCCTTCCATTCAGTGTGTACCGTTTGGAAGGATGTCACTGCGTGCAGGACACATTTAGGGAGTTGGGAAGTTATGCTTCACCTTTCTGATAGTTAAACACCTATCTCTATTATTTGGGATTTTGCCTGAGCGATTCCTACACTCCCATATTTATGTATCTGTTTTTTCCAGAAATAATAGCCAGTAAGTTTATGAAATGATGTTCCATCTCAGAAGGATCAGAGAGATGCTGGGTCCAAACCTCTGTGCCTTGAATACTGTCCAGCACATAGTCTTGCTCAGTAAATACCTGTGAATAAGACTTAAAAGATATGAGGGAGGGCATATATAGTGTGCATAGGTGGCAAAAGCAGATTCCAGGCAGAGGGGAGAGCAAGGTAAAATGCTGTAAAGAAGGAACATGGCTGGCTTGTTTGAGGAAAGTTGGGAATGCTGGGTGGTTGAAGTTAAGTGAGCAAGGGATAGAGCCCTTGGTGTTGTCAACAGATTGTCGGCCATTTAAAGGACATTGGCTTTTACTCTGTGTGAAAAAAAGGACCAGTGAATGATTGTAAGCAGAGGAGGGCTATCATCTGACTTCCTCTGGCTGCTGTCCTACCAACTGACTGAAGGGGCAAAAGCAGAATTGGGGCGCCAATTAGGAGACTGCTGTAGTAACCAAGGTGGGAGCTCAGGCACGTTGTTAGCCCTGGTGATGGAGACCAGTTTTCAGATATTCGTTGTGGTTTTGCAGGTACAACTGGGGCCAGCCACATGGATATGACGCAAGGTTCTTCACTCAGAAACGCCCGTGCTTTGTTTCATGCTCTTGTGTCCATCTTGAAATTCTTATTTTTTTTTCTCCTCTAGACTTATTGAGACATAATTGATATACAGCACTGTGTAAGTTTAAGATGTACATTGTGGTGATTTGATACATATATATAATGTGAAATGATTACCGCAATAAGGATTCTTCCATAAACTCACATCATTAACTTTTTTGTGTGGTAAAATTTTTGAGATCTACTCCCTTAGCAACTTTCAAATATATAATACAGCGTTGTTAGCTATGGCCACCATAATGTATGTTAAAGTTCCCAGAACTTACTCACCTTAAAAGTGGAAGTTTATACTCTTTGATGCAACGTATGATTTGCAGATATTCTCTCCTAATCTGTATGTAGACTTTATATATATATATATATATATATATATATATATATATATATATATATATATATATATATATATATATATAAAGCTTTTTAGTTTGATATAATCCCATCTGTTGGTTTTTACTTTTCTGGCTTATGCTTTTGGGATCATATGCCCAAACCAGTGTTAAGTAGATTCTTCTTTATGTTTTCTTTTGGAGTTTTATAGTATCTGGTCTTATGTTTCAGTCTTCAAATTAATATTTGTGAGTGGTATAAGATAGGTGTCCAGTTTCATTTTTCTGTATGTGGTTTTCCAGTTTTCCCAACAGAATTTGGTGAAGACACTATCCTTTCCCCATTCAAAATTGCATTAAAACGAATAAATATTTAGAAATAAACTTAACGAAGGAAATGAAAAATTTGTCCTTTGAAAACTACAAGACTTTGATCAAAAAAAATTGAAGAAGACAAAACAAGTGGGAAGATATACAGTACTGTGTTCTGTGATCAGAAGAATTATTGTTGTTAAAATGTCCATACTACCCAAAGACATCTATAGGTTCAATGCAATCTCTATCAGAATTCCAACAGCATCGTTTACAGATATAGAGAAATCAATTTTAAAATTTTGTACGTGACCACAGGAGACCGCAAATAACCAGAGCAATCCTGAGAAAGAAAAAATTGGGAGTCATCACACTTCCTTATTTAAAATTATATTACAGGGGCTTCCCTGGTGCTGCAGTGGTTAGGAATCCGCTTGCCAATACAGGGGACACAATTTCAAGCCCTGGTCTGGGAGGATCCCACATACCACGGAGCAACTAAGCCAGTGCACCACAATTACTGAGACTGTGCTCTAGACACCATGAACCACAACTACTTAACCCATGTGCCACAACTACTGAAGCCCGCGTGCCTAGACCCCATGCTCTGCAACAAGAGAAGTCACCACAGTGAGAAGCCCATACACCACACTGAAGAGTAGTCCCCACTCGCTGAAACTAGAGAAAGCCCGCGCGCAACAGCAAAGACCCAGCACAACCAAAAATAAGTGAATAAATAAGTAAATTTATTTTAAACAAAAAGAAACAATATTAAAATCCTGTAGTTACACGACACTATGATATTGGCACTAAAATACACACATAGACTAAAGGAACAGAATAGAGAGCCCAGAAGTAAACCCCAGTGTATAAGTAACTAATATTTGAGATGGGAATAAAGCACACCCACTGGGCAGGATAGTCTCTTCAACAAATGGTACTGGAACAACTGGATACTACTTATAATTTTGGGGGGAACCTCCATACTGTTTTTCATAGTGGCTGTATTAATTTACATCTCTACCAACAATGCACAAGGATTTTCTTTTCTCCATGTTCTTTCAAACACTTGTAATCTCTTGTGTTTTGGCTGTAGCCATTCTAAAAGGAGTGAGATGATCTCGTGATTTTGATTTTCATTTCCCTGATGATTAAAGACATTGAACACTTTTTCATATATCTGTTGGACATTTGTATGTCTTCTTTGGAAAATATATCTATTCAGATCCTTTCTCCATTTTTAACCAGTTGTTTTTTGTTTTGTTTTGCTTTTGTGTGTGGTTTTATTTTTTTCTGAACAGAAGGTTTTTTAGGTTTTCTTAGTCCCATTTTATTTTTGCTTTTGCTTTGTTGCCTGTCCTTTGGGGTCATAACCAGAAAATCACTATTCCCAAGACCAAGGTCAAGGAGATTTTCCCCCAGGAATTTTTTAGGTGTTTTATGGTTTCAAGGCATATATGTTTGTCTTTAATCTCTTTTGAGTTAATTTTTGTGAGTAGTGTGAGATAGGGGTCCAATTGAATTCTTTTACATTCATTAGACTGTACCAGTTTACATTTCCACCAAATATACACACAAGTTGCCTTTTCTTCACATTCTCACAAACATTTGTTTTTTCTTCTCATTTTTAGAATAGCCATTCTAACAGGTGTGAGCTGATGTATCATTGTGGTTTTGATGATTATTGATGTTGAGCATCTGTTCATGTACCTGTTGGCCATCTGTATGTCTTTTTTGGGGAAAAATGTCTTTTCAAGTCCTTTAGCCCATTTTTTATTTAATTTTTGACTGCTATTATTTTATGTTACTTCTTATATATTTTGAATATTAGCCCCTTATCAAAAAAATGGTTTGCACATATGTTCTCCAGTTTTGTAGATGCTTTTTAGTTTGCTGATTGTTCATTTTGCTATGCAAAGTTTTTCGTTTGTTTGTTTGCTGTTCCACTTTTTTTTTTTTTTTTTTTTTTTTTGCTTTTGTGGCTCCCACATTTGGTATTATATCCGAAAAATATTTGCCAAAACTATATTGAGGAACTTGTTCTTTATGCTTTCTTCAAGTAGTTTTACAGCTTTAGGTCTTATATTTAAGCCTTCAGTCCACTTTGAGTTAATTTTTGTGAGTGGTACAAGAAAGGGGTCCAATTGTATTCTTCTGTAGGTTGTTATCCAGTTTTTTTTCAGCACCATTTATCGAAGAGACTGTATTTCCCCTACTGCAGCTCCTTGGCTCCCTTGTCAAATATTTGTTAACAGTAAATGACTGGTTTTATTTCAGTGCTCTTGATTCTGTTTCATTGGATTTAATCTCTATTTTTTGCCAGAATCTATTGTTTTGATTACTATAGCTTTGTAATAAAGTTTGAAGTTAGGAATTATGATGCCATTAGATTTGTGCTTCTTTGACCATGTTGATTTGGCTATTAGTGGTGTTTTGTGGTTCCATACAAATTTTAGGGTTGTTTTCTCTTTCTGTGAAAAAATCATTGGAATATTGATAGAGATTGCACTGAATGTATAGACAGCTTTGGGTAGTATAGATATTTTTACAATATTCTTCTGTTTCATAACCATGGAAATGTTCTTCATTTATTTGTATCTTCAGTTTTTTCACCAGTGTTTTGTCATTTTCAGTGTATGGATATTTTACCTACTTGGTTTAATTTATTCCTAAATGTTTTATTTATTTCTGATGCCATTTTAAATATGATTGCTTTTTACATTTCTTTTTCAAATTGTTGTTAGTATATAGAAGTACAATTGCTCTTCACATGTTGATTTTGTATCTTGCAACTTGACTGAATTTGTCTATAATTAGTAATAAATTTTTTTGGAATCTTTGGGATTTTCTCCATATAAGATTATATTAAATGCAAACAGAAATAGCTTTACTTCATCCTTTTCAATTTGTATTTCTTTTATTTAGTTTTCTTGCCTAACCGCTCTGGCTATGACTTCCAGTATTATGCTGAAAAGGAGTGGTGAGAGTGCACAAAACTTATTTTGTTTATATTTTTAGCAGAAAACCTTTCAAGCTTTCACCATTGATTTTAATGTCTGCTGTGAATTTGTTCAATATGACTTTTATTGTGTTGAGGTACATTCTACGTATAGCAATTTGTTAAGTATTTTTTATCATGGAAGGTTCTTTAATTATTTCACATTCTCTTTCTGTATCTATTGAGATAACCATATGATTTTCATATTTCATTCTCTTAATGTGGTGCATCACATGTTTGAATTACATAGGTTGAATTACCCTTGCATTCTAGGGATAAATTCCACTTGATCATGGTGTATGATCCTTTCAATATACTGTTGAATTTTGTTTGCTAGTATTTCACTGAGAATTTTTGCATCTATATTAGTAATACTTGACAGTTTTTTTTTTTTTTTTTTTCTTGTAATGTTCTTATCTAGCTTTGGTATCAAGATAATGCTGGACTCATCAAATGAGTTTGGGAATGTACCTCAAAGTTTTTTTAGAAAACTTTGACATGGAGTTGTTTTAATTCTATTTAAATATTTGGTTGAATTTCCCAATGGAAATTGGAAAATTTCCATCTGGTCCTAGCCTGTTGTTTTTTGTTTGTTTGTTTGTTTTTTGTAAATCTTTTATTACTGATACAATCTTTTCACTCATCATTGGTCTGTTTGGTTTGTCTATTTCCTCATGATTCAGTTTTGGTATTTTTTATGTTGCTAGGAATTCATTTCTTCTAGGGTATCAAACTTGATGGTATATATGTGTTGATGGTCACCTCTCATGAGCTGTTGTATTTTTGTTGCATCAGTTGTAATGTCTCCTTTTTCATTTCTGATTTTATTTGAGTATTCTCTTTTATTCTTCATTAGTATAGCTAAAAGGTTAATTTTGTTTTCATTTCAAAAACCACCTCTTGCATTGATGTTTTCTATTGTTTGCATGGTCTCTGTTTTATTTCTGTTCTCTTATCTCTTATTTCATTGCTCTGCTACTTGTGAGCTTAGTGGTTTTTCCTTTGTTTGCTAGTCCCGTGAGAAGTAAGATTGTTTACTTGTGATCTTTCTTTTTTCTTATTGTAGGCATTTGTTGCAATAAACTCTCTTATTACTGTTTTTCTTGCAGCCCATAAGTTTTAGCAAGTTGTGTTTCAATATCCTTTTAAGATTGTTTTTAAATTTCAAAGACATTATTGTAAAGGTGTTGTAATTTTCCCCCCAGTTTTATTGAGATATAATTGAACACAGTACTATTTAAGTTGAAAATGCACATTATAATGATTTCACTTCCATATATTGTGAAATTGTTATTGCAGTAAGATTAGTTAACATACATCGTCTTATATAGATGCAAGAAAAGAAAAATAAGGAAAATATATTTTCCTGTGATGAGAACTCTTAAGATCTACTTGCTTAACAGCTTTCAAATATACCATATGGCAGTGTTAACTCTATTCATCATGTTGTATATAATATTCTCAATACTTATTTATCCTATAGCTGCAAGTTGGTACTTTTGGACTTCATCAAATTCTGCCTCTTCTCACCTCCCTCCTCTGGTAACCAAAAATCTGACCTTTTTCTATGAGTTGTGTTTGTGTGTGTTTTTCACATATAAGCTTGGTCTGACTTCTCTCACTTAGTATAACGCCCTCAAGGTCCATCCATATTGTCACCAATGGCAAGATTTCCTTCTTTCTTATGGCTGAATGTTACTCCATTTTCTAAATATACCACAAGGTTTATATCCACTCATCTGTTGATAGACACACGTTTTTTTCCATGTTTTGGCTATTGTAAACACTTTTGCTATGAACATGGAAGTGCAGATATCTCTTCAACATAGTGTTTTTAATTCTTTCAATATATTTCTATAGATGAAAATGCTGGACCATATGGTAGTCATATTAAATTTTGAGGGCCTTCTCTAGTGTTTTCCATAGAGGCTGAACCAATTCATAAGACAAGCAAAAGCACAAAAATCATCCCTTTTCTCCACATCTTTGCTAGCATTTGCTAGCAGATATCTTGTCTCTTTGATGAATTCCATTCTAACAATCCTGAGGTGATATCTCATTGTGGTTTAGATTTAATTTCCCTGATGTGTAATGACGTTGAACACATTTTCATGTATTTGTTGTACATTCACATATCTTCTTTGAAAAAATGTCCGTTGGAGTCTTTGCAACAGGTTTTAATTGGCTTAATTTATTTTGTGTTACTGAGTTCTATGATGTATTTTGGATATCAACCCCTTATTTGGTGTAAGGTTTGCAAATATTATTTTTGATTACATAGGCTCTTTTCGTTATTTATTTATTTTATCTTGTTGTGTAGCAGATTTTTAGTTTGATATTGTTCCACGTGTTAGTTTTTTTAATTGTTGCTTGTGCTTAAGGTATCATCAAAAATAATATTAAAGACCTGTGTTAAAAAGATTTTTACTGTTTTCCTCCAGGAAGAAAAGCCTCCCATCTTACAGTTGTCTTTACCTTATCTTATTTCTATTTAATTGTCATGAGTGGTGTTAGACAGGAGTCTAGTTTTATTCTTTTGCATATAACTATGCAGTTTTCCAAGCACTGTTTAATGAAGAGATTATCTCTCCACCGAATGTTCCTGACTGTCTTATCAAATATTAGTTGACCTTATATGCATGGGTTTATATCTGGATTCTCAGTTCTATTCCATTGTTGTGTATGCCTTTCTACATGACAGTACCATACTACTTACATTACTATAGCTTTATAATACAGTTTGATATCATGGAATGTGATACCTCCAGGTTTGCTGTTCTTTCTCATAGTCACATTGCATATACAAGTTCTTTTGTGATTCCTCATACATTTCTCTGTTGTTTTTTTCTACTTTAAAAAACGCCATTGGATTTTGATAGGAATTGCATTATATCCATAGATGGCTTTGGGTGGTGTGGACATTTTAAAAATATTAATTCTTCCAATCATGAACAAGGGATAACTTTACGTTTATTTCTGTCTTTTCCAAATTTTTTCATCAGTGTATTGTAGCTTGTATTGTAGATATCTTTCATCTCCTTAGATAAATTTATTCCTTATTATTTTATTAGTTTGGATGCTCTTATAAATAGAATGGTTTTCTTTTTTCAGATCATTGTTAGTATATAGAAATATGACTGATTTTTGCATTTTAAGTTTTTATTCTGCAACTTTACTCATTATGTTGATTAGTTTTAACAGGTTTTTGGTGAAGTTTTTCAGAGTTTCTATATATAAAATCATGTTATCTTAAAATAGACACATTTTTACCTCTTAATTTCCAGTTCTGATGCCTTTTATTTCTCTTCTTTGACTGATTGCCCTGGCTAGGACTTCCATTTCTATGTTGAATGAGTGATGAGAGTGGACTCCCTTGTCTCGTTTCTGATATTAGAGAAAAAGTTTCACATTTTCACTCTTGAGTGTGCTTTGAACTGTGACCTTGTCATATTTGGCCTTTTAAAAAAATTATTTACTTTTGGCTGCATTGGGTCTTTGTTGCTGCATGCGGGCTTTCTCTAGTTGCAGTAGGTGGTGGCTACTCTTCGTTGTGGTGCGTGGGCTTCTCATTGCAGTGGCTTCTCTTGTTGCAGAGCATGCACTCTAGGCATGTGGGCTTCAGTAGTTGTGGCACACAGGCTCAGTATTTGTGGCTCACGGGCTCTAGAGCGCAGGCTTAGTAGTTGTGGTGCACGGGCTTAGTTGCTCCTTGGCATGTGGAATCTCCCCGGACCAGGGCTTGAACCCATGTCCCCTGCATTTCCTGGCAGATTCCTAACCACTGTGCCACCAGGGAAGTCCCGATATTTAGCCTTTATTATGTTGAGTTACATTCATTTTATACCTAACTTATTAAATGCTTTTTCTGTGCCTATTGATATTATATTTTCCTTTTGTTCAATTAATATGATGCATCCCATTTATTTGATATGCTAGTATTTATTCAGAATTTTTAAACCTATATTCATCAGTGTTATTGGCCTGTAATTGGCAGTGTCCATTTCAGATTATTATATCAAAGTAATGCTGGCCTTGTAAAATGAGTTTGGGAGCTATTCCTCCTCATTCATTTTTTTCTCTTTCTCTTTTGAAGACTTTTAGGATTGGCATTAATGCATTAAATATTTGGTAAAATTTACCAATGAAGCCATTTGATCTTGAGTTTTTCTTCATTTGAAGAGTTTTGATTACTGATTTAATTTCCATACTACTAATTGCTTCATTTAGATTTTCTCTTTCTTCCTAATTCACTTTTAGTAGGTTGTATGTTTCTAAGAATTTTTTCATTTATCTAGGTTGCCCAGCTTGTTAGCATGTAGTTGTTCAAAGTAACATGTTATCCTTCTTATCGCTGCAGTAGAGTTGTAATGTTTTCTCTTTTATTTATAATTTTGTTGATTTGGGTCTTCTCTCCTTTTCCTTGGTTAGTCTAGCAAAAGGTTCGAAATTTTATCTTTTAATGAACCAACTCTTAGTATCACTAATCTTTTCTGTTGTTTTCCTCTATCTCTATGACATTGATTTCTGCTGTAATCTTTATAATTTTCTTGCTTCGCTAATTTTGGGCTCAGTTTGTTCTTTTTCCAGGCCCTTGAACAAAAGAGTTAGGTTTTTTATTCGAGATATTTCTTAACTCGTAAGGTAGGCATTTGTTGCAATAAACCTCTCTCTTAACGCTCCTTTTGCTGCATCCCATAGCCTTTAGTATACTGTGTTTCCATTTCACTTTGTCTCAAAATACTGTCTTATTTCTTCTTAAATTTATTCTTTGATAAATTAGTTGGTCAGGAGAGTGTTGATCAATTTTTTGTATTCATTAGTGTTCCAGTTTTCATCGTGTTATTGATTTCTAGTTTAATAATATGCTCAGACAATATACTTGGTATAATTTAAGTCTTCCTGAGATCACTAAGATTTGATATGTGGTTTATCATGTGGTCTTTTCTAGAAAATATTTTTTCTGCACTTGAGAAGACTGTGTATTCAGCATATGTTGGATAGAATGCTCTGTATATGACTCTTAGGATCATTTGGCCTTTAATGTTGTTCACATCAACTGATTTTTTTAATTGAAATATAGTTGAGTTACAATGTTGTATTAATTTTTGCTGTATAGCAAAGTGTCTCAGTTATACACATATATACATCTGTTTTATATTCTTTTCCATTATGGTTTATCTCAGGATATTGAATATCCTGTTCCCTGTGCTATACAGTAGGACATTGTTTTTTATCCATTATATATGCAATAGTTTGCAGCTACTATCCCCAAACTCTCAGTCCATCGTTCCCCAACCCCCTCCCACTTGGTAACCACAAGTCTGTTCTCTATGTCTGTGAGTCTGTTTTGTTTCTTAGATAGGTTCATTTGTGTCATATTTTAGATTTCACATATAAGTAATACCATATAGCATTTGTATTTATCTTTATGGCTTACTTCACTTAGTATGCTAATCTCTAGTTGCATCCATGTTGCTGCAAATGGCATTATTTCATTCTTTTTATGGCTGAGTAATATTCCATTGTATATATGTACCACATCTTCTGTATCCATTCATCTGTTGATGGACATTTAAGTTGCTTTTATGTCTTAGCTATTATAAATAGTGCTACTACAAACATTGGGGTGCATGTATCTATTTGAATTATCGTTCTCTCTGGATATATGCCCAGGAGTGGGATTGCAGGATCATATGGCAACTCTATTTTTAGTAACCTCCATACTGTTCTCCATAGTGGCTGTGTCAATTTATATTCCCACCAAGAGTGTAGCAGGGTTCCCTTTTCTCCACACCCCCTCCTGCATTTGTTATTTGCAGACTTTTGATGCTGGCCATTCTGACTGGTGTGAGGTTGTAGCTCATTGTAGTTTTAGTTTGCATTTCTCTAATAATTAGTGATGATGGGCAACCTTTCGTGTGCCTATTGGCCATCTGTATGTCTTCTTGGGAGAAATGTTTCAGTCTTCTGCCCATTTTTTGATTGGTTTGTTCGGTTTTTTGTTATTGAGTTGTATGAGCTGTTTGTATATTTTGGAAATTAAGCCCTTGTTGGTTGCATCATTTGGAAATATTTTCTTCTAGTCGGTATGTTGTCTTTTCATTTTGTTTATGGTTTCTTTTGTTGTGAGTAAAGTTATAAGTTTGAGTGGGTCCCGTTTGTTTATTTTTGCTTTTATTCCTATTGCCTTGGGAGACTGACCTAAGAAAACACTGGTACACTTTATATCAGAGAATGTTTTGCCTATGTTCCCTTTCACGTGTTTTATGGTGTTATGTGTTATATTTAAGCCTTTAAGCCATTTTGAATTTTTTTTTTTTTGGTATGGTGGGAGAGTGTTCTAACTTTATTGATTTGCATGAACCAACTTTTCCAACACCTCTTGCTGAAGAGACTGTCTTTTCCCCCATTGTCTATTCTTCATCAGAGATGAATTGACCATGGGTCTGTGGGTTTATTTCTGGGCTCTCTATTCTGTTCCATTGACCCATATGTCTGTTTTTGTTCCAATACCAGGCTGTTTTGATTAGCATTGTAGCATTGTCTGAAGACTGGGAGGGTTATGCCTCCTGCTTTGTTCTTTTTCCTCAGGATTGCTTTGGCAATTCTGGGTCTTTTATGGTTCCATATACATTTTAGGGTTATTTCTTCTACTTCTGTGAAAAAAAGTCATGTGTAATTTGCTAGTGATCATATTAAACCTGTAGACTGCTTTGGGTAGTACGGACACTGTCATTTTAAACAGCTGCAGCCTGTTCTCACTGTCAGTGGAAGCAACTCCCCTCTGGACGCAGGTGTCCATGCAGGGCTCTTAGAAATAAGACAGACAACATCACCCACGTGGACTCTTCATACACACCTCTGACCACTGCGCCTTTGTTTTCTAGAAGTAACCTCCTTATTCAAGTGGGTGGCATCTGGGGATGCGGCAGCCAACACCCTCCAGTAAGAGTCGGTGCCCCTCCTACCACTGGGGAATGAGTGGTCCTGTGCCTCATTCCCACCAAGGGTTCCAGTTTCAGGAGTTTGGGGAGCTTTTGTTTTGCTGCTTTAGTGGATGAGAAATGACACGTAACCCATTGTCTCCTTTTCACTTATCTTCTGATGAGTGAGGCTGGACTTTCATCACTTTCAGTTATTTCCAGAATGCAGCCACTTTTCCCAGTTCTGGGGGAGACCACTGAACATGTCTTCCTGGGTGTTCCCAGCCACAGACTGTGATCCACATGCAGCGAGGAAACTCCACTCTTTGTGCAAGTACTAAGTAGCTAGCGACTGGCTTCTGACCAACAGAATATAGCAAATCAGGGGAGGTCAGTGTTAAGATTCATTGACAGAACCTCTGTCACTTACATCTCACTTGCTGCATCCTGTGTTCTCTCTCTGTTTCTGTCTGTCTCTCTCTTTTATCCCTGGACCTGGGGAAGCCTGCATGGGTGTTACTAGGTGCCATATGGAGAGGCCCACATAGGAGAGAACACAGGGAAGTCCCAGGCCTCCAGGCAGAGGCACTAGGCTCTCAGCTCAGACTGCATCCTGCCAGTACCCATCTCAGTGACTCTGGGAACAAATCCTCCCCTGTGGAGCGACAGCTGAGACCTCAGCCCCAGCTTCATAGAGACCTTGAGTCGAGGGCACCCAGCTAAGTGCTGTGGGATCTCAGGAGTAGCTAGGTGTATGTATTTTGTATGTTGGGAAACCCTCCATAATGATCTGCAGTAAATCAGACAATCTTTAGCATAGAGCAGGTCTACTCAATGTTATGTAGAAACAACCACAAAGATAATGCATATTAATAAAGGTAATAAAATGGACTAAAAACAATAATAGTGAGAATTATGATGATATTACCATTACTACTGTTAAAGAGAAAAATAAACATAGAAAGATTGCAGATTTGCGTACAGACTCCTCTAAGTAAATTTCAGGGTACCTATATCAGATGTCCTCTGGGATATTGTAGAGTCAGAATGCTAGGTTTGCACAAAGAAATTTGTTCTGAGAGGAGAAAACAGGCAGGTGATCCTGGGTCAGCAGGGAGGATGATATGTTGGCACAAACAGTGCAGGGGCTCCCTGGGGGACTTAGAAAAAGAAATGATTACTTGAGCAGGCACGTCACCATCTCTATGTCTGCCAGTGCTGCACCAGCTTTTCCTGGACACCTGAGTGAATTTAGAACATGTCCCCAGGTTCAGGCATGCCAAGGATACTCCCCTTACTTCTCACTTGTCACAATGTCAGCTCCTGGGCTGACTTTACTAATTCAGAGGACTGGACTCCAGGAGCGACACCTTCTCCAGCCTTCCCAGGAGACATGATATTAGTTCCTGGCACAGAGTTGAGGTGGAAAATCCTGTGCAGAGTCTGGCAGGACAAGGGTGTCTTCCAGGGCTCTTGCACTGGCACCACTTTCTGGTCACTTAAGAGGACTTAAACATTGTTCTAGAGGCTCAAGAAAGTCAAGAGTGTCCTCCCTGGGGCTCACAGTAACAACTGTCCCTTCCTCCACTGGGTAAGTCTGAGTATCTCAGGAGGCTCTCTGACCCACAAGGACCCATAAGTACAGCAGGAACCAGGAAGCACCATGTGTATGTAAGTCTGTTGAAAACCCTCCACAATACTCTTCAGTAAATTAGATACATTCATGAGCAGAGAAACTTAATAAGAAATGCAATAACAACAATAGTGATAAATAATAATATCAATAGTGATTACAATCATAAAGATATTAATTGTACTACTACCAATCATAATACTAATAAACTTAAGGACTGAGGGATTATAGACTTCCCTAATTGAATGACAAGTTTCCTGGGGTATTTTGGAGTCAGAGTCTTAGGTTAGCAGCCAAAATTGTAGGTTTGCATAGTGAAGGTATAAATAGAGCAAAACTAAACAGCAGCAGGTAAAAGAAATCCATGGGAGGGCGTGGGCTGACTTAAGTCTCATATTCCAAGCCCAGAGGAGAGAACTATGTAGAAGAGAAATGTTGATCCTGGGCTTTCCTGACACATGGAGCCAGCAAATCTCATGAGTTCTGACGACTGGTGTCTGCAGCTCTAACCCGGGAAAGAAAAGCAGGACTCCAGGTACACGTTCAATACGTGAAAAAAACACGTAAAATTTACATGGAGCTTCAGCTCTATCTCTATCCCCACTGCCTGTCAATTGAAAAAGTGACAGATCAGGGTTATTGATTGCCTTTTGATGCACCTACAGACTTACCTGGAATTGGGAGGAGAATATTACTTATGAATTTGCATGTAAAATTTTTATAATAACCTATCTGGAAGTTGAATTACCACTTTCTTGGGAAATTGATAGGTTATTTTACACAACACCTCATATGCTTCCTTTAGTAACGTTTTTTCACAATATATATATTTCTGAATATGTATGAAAGGCACATGCCATATCAGCCCAGAGAAGCCATTGACGGGGCTTTAGAGATCACTGACCTTTGAGAACGTGTTTGTAGAACTCATTCATAAAGAGTAGGAACTGCTGGACATATTGCAGAGAAAGATGTACACAGATGTGATGCTGGAGGACGCCCGTTGTCTCATCTTTTGAGTGCGTCTCTCAATATTTATTTACTTCCTTATGCATGTCTTATTGAGATAGGCTCTGCAGCTTCCACATATGCTGCTGCACTCTTGTCCCTGACTCATGCTTCTGTAGCACTTAGAGCAACCTGGAATGAATGTGTTCCTTTACTAATCACAGCACATGTGCCCCTTCATGGAGATACAGTCTCCATTACCACAATCGCATGTATTCCTTACTAGTCTGCCACCAACACGCAGAATAATGCTGGACACAGATATGGGTTATTTTATCTAACAGACAAGTGACTTTATGTTGCTAAGTAATTCTTCTGCTCGGGGAACTACCATGAGGTTTGAACACAGCAAAAAACACATAACAGCTTGTATCCCCCTTTCTACATGAACTCCAAGTAATAATCTCATGGGTCTTATGTTTATTGGATTCTGTTAGAAAACAGTGTTAACCACATTATGAAAACGTTGCTTCCTTCCTGGCTGAGACGTCTAAGCAGCCTGCAGCCTGTCTTTCTTCTTGGGCAAGAACAGCAGCAACCAGAGACTTTTACTGTCTTTGAGTGAAGTGTCGGG
This sequence comes from Pseudorca crassidens, assembly GCF_039906515.1. Taxonomy (NCBI): domain Eukaryota; kingdom Metazoa; phylum Chordata; class Mammalia; order Artiodactyla; family Delphinidae; genus Pseudorca; species Pseudorca crassidens. The sequence continues at coordinate 236,616 of NW_027136316.1, forward strand.
TGACAACCTTCAGTGTTTCCCCCCTTCAGGGTGCTCAAACTTGGGCTGCCATTGATACCCCCACACTTGAGCCTTGGCATGTTGTCCTGTGCTTGCATTGCATGCACTGTTCTCAGCACAGAACTTTAAATCCATCTAGCATTTCCCACACGTACCAGGGCATCCGCTCTGCAAAACAGATATAATTTCCCAGTTGGAGCAAGAAGAGTAGGTGTGGAGGGAAGAGGAGGGTTTCCCCAGGCTGGGGTCCAAGTCAGCTCCAGACACATGTGCTCTGTGTGGGGAGGGAGCAGGACACTTGGAATGTCAACTGGAGGTGGCTCGACTAAAGGATATTTTTAGAAATGTATGTGAAGCCATTGAGTCAAATTATCCAGATTCTGTCATTATGCATCACACATCAATTTCTCTTCACGTTTCCCCCTGTACTTTTCACCTCAGAGAAGCAAAATTCCTGTCCACGTGGGAGTTAAAATTTCATGTTTTTGTCTTTGCCACGGTCTCTTTAATAATGTTTCCTCTCATATTCCCTGTAGCGTCTGAATTTATTTTACTTTTCTTTTACCTAAACACTGAACATCTTATTAACATTTTTCTAAACCATGTTTCTATTCACTAGTGTATTCCTCAAATTCATGTTCTTTCCCCATGTAATGTACTTTTCAACAATTTAATCCCCAAATGTCACATGTGTCGTTTCTTATTTATTTATTTAATTTAATTATTATTTTTGTCTTATTTCAAGCAAAAACTGTGACCATTAAAAGCAAGAAATGATATCCAGGCAAGTTATTTTCCTGGTGGAACAATGTAGCTGTAAGAAAATAATAAATTTCTTCAGGTGTGAACCCTGGTCATCCACATGTGAAACCTGGGAATGAGGTAAGTTAGGAATTCAGCAGACTCATAGAACTCAGTTACAGTGCAGTGTAAACACCAGACCAGCATAAAGTGTTCACTTTATGGACTAAATTAGACTGAATTTTGATGATAGCTAGTAGAAATGCTACAAAGGGGGGATGTCCATTGCAGAAGATTTACATACTATGTGTATGTAACTGACATGGAGATCATTTTAACTGGAGAATATAATTCAATAGACTTACATACACATGAGTTTTCACAGCATAGAAAACACTTTTACTATAATGAATGAAGGAGAGCCCTGAGGGATTTTTAATTCCTTAGTCAACATTGAATCCTCACACTGGATCTATCAATGCTAAAATCAAACTGAAAAGCTGGAGTTCATATCAAAATTCTCAGACATGGAACAACGCTTATCAGGAATGTTTTACCACACATTTCAGCTATGAATTCATAATTTTGGCTAATAACCTCTTATTTTATAAATAAGTAGAATAAAAATATAGATTTGTTAAGTAATCTTAGAATGATAAATACAAAATTTTGAAACAATAAGTACTTTTGTAAATAGGTTAGCATTAAGAAATATATATAAACAAAGTTATATGTGACAATTATTATGATCCACTTAATTGTGATTGTCAGTAAGATTATCAGTTGCTTTCTCATCAGAAATTTTGCAGGCCAGAAGAGAGTGAAATGATATGCTTAAAGTATGGCGGAAACTACCTGCCAACAATTCTATATCTTACAATATTATTCTTCAAAAATGAGGAAAATGAGAGACAGTCTCAGACAAAAGCTGAAGGAGTTCAGTACCATAATATCTATCCTTCAAGAAATGCTAAAGGGAGTACTTCAAGTTCAAATGAAAGGACACCAGTAACTTGAGGCCATATGAAAATATATATGTCTCTGATAAAGATAAATAAATGGACAAATAGAGAAAACACTATAATTTTGACTTGTAACTATACTTTTTATTATTCTAGGATATTTTTTAAACCAAAATATTAAAATAATTATCAATTTATTGCTATTGCATGATTGTTTCCCCAAAAATTCATATGTTAAAAATACAACCTCCAAATGTGTTGGTATTAGGATGTAGGGCCTTTGGGGGGTGCTTAGGTTATGAGGACAGAGCCACCATGAATATAATGTGTGTGCTTTTATTTATTTTAAAATATGTATTTATTTATTTATTTGGCTACATTCGCTCTTAGTTGCAGCACGTGGGATCTTTGTTGTGACGCACAGGCTTCATATCTAGCTGTGATATGGGGGCTTGGTAGTTGCAGCACACAGGCTCTCTAGTTGTGGCAGACAGGCTGTAGAGCCAGCATACAGGCTCAATAGTTGTGGTGCATGGGCTTAGTTGCCCTTTGGCATGTGTGATCTTAGTTCTCTGACCAAAGATTGAACTCATGTCCCCTGCATTGGAAGACAGATTCTTAACCACTGGCCTACCAGGGAAGTCTCTTGTGTGCTTTTAAAAGAGACCCCAGAGAGCTCTCTAGCCCCTTCCTCCAGGTGATGATATAATGAAAAGTCCATGACTCAGAAAAGACCTTTACCTAACCACCTTGATCTCACACTTCAGCCTCCAGAACCATGAGAAATAAACTTCTGTTTATAAGCTACCCAAGCTGTGGCATTTTGTTATAGCATCCCCAAATAACTAATTCATAATCTACATAAACAGAAAACAATGTATCATATGTGACTTGTGACATTACTAACATGTAATTAATGTGTAAATATGTGATTTGTGACATTAATAACATGTAATTAATGTGTAATGTAATTGGAGAAGTAATAGAGATTTTGCGTGTGATTAAAATTATGTTGATATCAGTTTAAGCTAGTTTGATAGGATTTTATATGTAACCTCCATGGTATCCACAAATTGATTATCTATAGAATATACGCAGAAGGAAATTAAAAGTAAGTCAAGTCAGTGGACTTCCCTGGTGGTCCAGTGGCGAAGACTCCACGCTCTCAATGCAGAGGGCCTGGGCTCAATCCCTGGTCAGGGAACTAGATCCCACATGCCACAACTAAGAGTTCACATACTGCAAAGAAGATCAAAGGTCCCCCATGCCACAACTAAGACCTGGCACAACCAAAGAAATTAATTTTGAAAATGAGTACAAAAAGTAAGAAAAAAGGATGTCAGTATGTGAGAAAATGTGGGACAGAAAAGCTATATGATATTACAGAAAACAAATTGGCAATTAAATGTCATTCCATATCAGTAATTTTTATATATATATATATATATATATATATTTATATATATATATATATGGCTTAAACTCATCAGTTAAAAAACAAAGATGTCCCCAGCCTTTTTCCAGCATCTGGGCCTGGAGGGGCTGCTCTGAAGACGGGCGAGCAGCAGGGAGGCCCACGGCAAATCCCAGCCCGATGCGAGCTGTTCGTAATTTTCCGAGGTCAGCTCCAGGGTCTTGGTGTCCAGAGAGCTGCTGTTGGAGGGCAGCGGCGGCCACGGAGGTATATGGGACAGGTTGCTCATCAACTCCAAGCGTAATTCCAGAAAGAATTCCACTCTTCAAACAGGATAGAGAGGAGTCCCCTATTGGACCAAGTACAGAGCTTTCTCCCACAGATGGCTCAGGCAAACGAAAAGCTAAGGAAAGAAATGGCAGCTGCACCACCTGGTCATTTCAATATTGAAAATATTGACACTCTCGGAAAAGTTATGCAAATGGATATGACCTTGTTTGAGATGAATCAGTCTGATTCAAAGAAGATGACAGTTCACAAGAGAATTCACAAGACAGTTCAGAGGACAGTTCAGAATTTGAGGATGAAGATGATAGCACCTCTTCTGAAGGTGAAGTCACCATTGATACAATTAAGCTTCCTCATTCAGAAGATGGAAAAGACAAAATAGAGGTTCTGGGCCGTCCTGCCCGTGAAAAAAAAGAAAACAGGGACATAAACAATCTGAGAAACAGGTGATAGTTCCCGCTAATTCTGTGGAAAAGATTGTGGCTTGCTGGTTATTTTGCATTTCAGATACCTATGGTGTTTGAAAAAATGAATGTATTTTGCTTCTTGAAGAAACAGAAGCTAACTTTTAAAGAATTGGAAGAGATAGCATTTGGGGAATCTTCTAAGAGCAGACTGTTTTTGATCTCATGCTAAAGAGATTTAGTTTAGAAAGCTTAACTTTATGTATGGTGATGAGTGAATTTGTTGGCATCCTCTTTCATCAGCACAGACTTCAGAAATCTCAAACTTATTTTAAAGTAAAAATACAAGTTACCCATTTGTTTTTGTTTTAAATTGGCCTCTTGGGGCTTCCCTGGTGGTGCAGTGGTTGAGAGTCCGCCTGCCAATGCAGGGGACACAGGTTCATGCTCCGGTCCAGGAGGATCCCATATGCACGGAGCGGCTGGGCCCGTGAACCATGGCCACTGAGCCTGCGCATCCGGAGCCTGTGATCCGCAACGGGAGAGGCCACAGCAGTGAGAGGCCCGCGTACTGAAAAAACAAAAGAAACAAAAACTTAAGTTGGGTTTTTTTTAGGTTATTATGAAGTCATATTTATTTATTACCATCAAAATGGGTTCATTGAGGGAGAACTTTTTTTTTTTAACATCTTTATTGGAGTATATTTTCTTCACAATGTTATGTTGGTTTCTGGTCTGTAACAGAGTGAATCAGCTATATGTACACATGTGTGCCCATGTCACCTCCCTCTTGCGTCTCCCTTCCACCCTCCCCATCCCACCCCGAGGGAGAAATTTTTTACAAAGAAAAAAATTACTTATATTTAGATGCCCTCAGACATATCTACTTTAATTAAAAGAAACCAAATCCTTTCCAGTTTGAGCTGGAAAACTGGTGCTCTGTGGTTTAATCACTGTCAGTGACTCTGTAGCCTCTCAATGCATGTAAAATTTGCTGGTTGGAAAATTTTGTGTTTTTTTTGGTTTTCTTTTTCTCATAAAGGAATTTTTTGTTTGTTTCAGCTATTAAAATTATCCCTTCCAGTTGCCCACAGTTTTGAAACCTATTAATTGTAGAGAATAGGGACACCCAGGAAAATAGGTCACAGTACATAAAGAGGTAGTAACAGGTTTTCCCTTTCAAAAGGCAAAATGATCCTGCATTGGAGTTGCCTTTCTGCCACATTCTTGATCTTATTTAACTTGTTTGGGACCTCATCTGTCATGGGCCTGGCTTTGCTCAGGATATAGACCTGAGAATTTAAAGGACTGTCTCCAAGTGCATTGAGCTGATGAGACTTGGTTGCCTAATATTTTAGGGGTTTGTTTTAATTATTTTTTCCTACTCCTCTCATTAGCTTATAACATTTGTAAATACTCTGAAGATAATTCTCCAAGTTCCTTCTGGTATTTTTCATCGGGAATTGGAAATCGGCTGTGCACTCAAAGTATGCAGAAGTGAACAGATCTGGAAACGAGACTTCTCAGCTGCAAAGGGTATACTTTGTAGCACCAAACACAGCTGTGATGGATTATTGGTGTGAATATTTAAGGATTGGCTTCTACCAGATAATATTCATGCCACATTGTGGGAAGAGTTGTATTTGGTTCACTCCTTAGCTTGGTGCATGGTACACAGTAGGCATCGAATGATGTCGATAAATGAATTCACAGGTATATTGAGGATGTACAGGGCATTTTAAGCCATGCTATCCATGCGGATATGAAAGTGTCACTTCACTGGAAATACAAAGCCAAGTAGAAATAGTCTGATGGTCAGTGAAAGAGACTATTCAGTCTAGAATACATACTAGTGTGTAGAATTATATTTCTCTCCTGCCATGGCCTTCTCATATAATACGACTAGGTATTCTATACAGTTAAAGAAGTCAACTAAATTCAGTTCCTGGGGACATTCTTATGACATAGGAGGAAAAGGAAAAAAAAATTTTAATATGTGATAGGGATGTCGTTTTAAGTGTAAAATGGTTGAATTATTTAATATACAGAATCAGGGGTGGCTGTTTTTAAACCAATTTGGATACTAAGATAAATTATGTAGGTCTTATAGATTTAAATATAAAGAAATAAAATTATGTTTCATACTAAAATATAGGTGAGTATTTAATAACATTAAAAAAAACAAAAATGGACAAGATAGACATAAAAAGGGTCCAACTATATGTTGTCTACAAGAGACTCACTTCGAAGTAAGGACACTCATATGCTGAAAGTGAAAATATTGGAAGAGATATTGCATGAGAACACTAAGCACAGAGAAGAGGAGTGGCTTTTCTGCTTCTGCAGCTGAGCCTGTGGCCCCTACATTTCAGGGAGTAACCAGAGGCAGGGGGCAGGGGTAGGGGCTGGGGCACCCCTCCCACCCTCAGCCAGGGAAGTCAGAGGGACTTGGTCCCCCTCCCGAGTTCCATTCTTCCTCCAATGAGAATGGTGCTAATCAATAAGGACCAGGCTATAGAGCTGATTCACTTTGTTATAAAGCAGAAATTAACACACCAGTGTAAAGCAATTATACTCCAATAAAGTTAAAAATAAAGAAAAATAAAGACCTGGGGAAAAGAGATGGTCCCCGTGGAGAATGCCTATGTCCTAAGTTTATCTGCTGTCGGATTGGCTTGAGAGAGGGCAGGAGCTACATGATGTGTTCTCTCCCTTCAAATCCATTAAATTTTTCTTTCTTGATGCACACACACACACAGCCACACACACAAAAGGAGTATAAAGCCCATACATATAGAATGCTAAAGGGTTGGTCTATGAGCTTGAAAAGAGGGAAATAGAACACTTGAGGCCGACTGCAGCAATGTGTTTGTGTCTGTGCATGTGCATTACTAGGTGGAGGGTCCACAGTATCCATCAGATACTTAAGGGAGAACATATCTCCCAAGTGTTCTGGATTTTGTAAATTATCATAGGACGAGTCTTCAAGAAAAATCAGGTAGCTCTCTCCCACACCACTCACTAAAGTAACAAATATTTTTTGAGAGTCTCAAGGGATCCAGCATGTGGAATTTTCAGGAGACTAAGAGGTGAAACGTATAACATAACCACCTTCACCAAGTTTATAGCTCAGTGGAGGCAATAAGAATTAATATCTCACAGTTTTTCTATTTAAATATGACTCAGCGTTTAAGGTAATTTTTCTGCATCATGTCCACAGTGTCCCAGGACTGACGTCCTCCTCAAGCTCAGCACCTAGAACACAGATCTGATTGAGCTAAACTGGTGATGCACTTGCTTCCCAGCAAGGCTGTGGCCTCTAATGGCTGTCTCCTGTTCCTGTGTCCGTGGCCTGATCAGGATATGGGAGACACTTAGGTTGACTCCTCAGTGCGTTGTGTACCTTCCAAGGCCGAGAACTTGCTGAGCAAAACATAACTTCTTCACTTTTGTGAACACCTGGTCTCCAAAAGGCAGAAATATTTAGTGACAATGTACTGAGGACATAATTCCTTAGTCATTCCCTGACCTCCACTCTGTCACAGAGACATGCAAAACCACGGAATCAGGCTTATGGGTCATGACTTGGCTGTGTCAAGAAGTTCTAGGCCATGTGGGAAGACTCCTCTCTCCTCTGAGATTTCTGCTTCAACCAAAAGGGAGAGGCTTCCCTTCAGGTCTGAACTGAAACCCTATAAGTTCACATATTGAAGTCCAGACCCTTGTACCTCAGAATGTGACTGTATTTGGGAATAGGGCCTTAGGAGAGATGAAGTTAAAATGGGTCATATGGGTGAGCCCTAATCCAGAGCTGTGCCCCTATGAGAAGATTAGGACACAGCCATGCACACTCAGCTCATAGAGTTAAGTCCATCTGAGGATGCAGTAAGAATGCAGCCACCTGCGAGCAAGGGAGAGAGGCCTCAGAAGAAACTGAACCTGTAGACACCTTGATCTTGAACTCAAAGCCTCCAGAGCTGTGAGAAAATTAAGCCTCCCAGTCTCCACTTTTTCTGGCAACCCTAGCAAAACCCTAATACAGCTTTATTTCTCCTCTATCCTCTTTCTTGCAATAAAACTTATGAAAATAGCACCAAAAAACAAAGTGTATAAACTATTTGAAAGAAAAATGCAGGGGAGCCACTGCAGGGGCTGATGAACTACACATCCATTGATTCCCCTGGTTTTCTTTGTCTGTTACCAAAGTAAGGGAAAATAGTCAAAATCACCATGGAAGGCTTGAGTAGACATTTTAGAGAAGGCATAGCTCCATGGTAAAACAAACTTGACATGTACTCGGTAGAAATAGTAAATGCATTTTAATCCTTGGAGGTTTAAAAAATTCAATTTCTTGGATTTCTAGAGAGGTTGTAATCCATGTACATGGTTGAAGGTCCTGAAAATTGCATTACATTGTGCCCCGCACCGCCTCCCCCTCTTTGCCCAGGAGTCCCTGCCCTCCACAGGTAGCCATGTATCTGGTTTCCCACAGCAAACTTCCAGAGTGTCTTTATGTGCATACAGGCAAATATGAATATACATTTCTCCTTGGCACCCTAATTAAAAACACAAATAGAACACTAGGCACAGTGCTGTTATAGCTTGCTTTTATTCATTTGACAGTATTTTGCAAATTATCCTCTATCAAGACATCGTTTCCTGCACGACAGTGCACTGAATGGATGATGTACTATAATGCACTTTGCCAATCCACGTTGGGATGCACGCTGATATTCAATAATCTGTTTATATTACAAACAATGCAGCAATGCATAATTCTGCTGCTAGCAAATGTGTAGGGTATGTTTCTAAAGGATTTATAACCTAGAGTTTTTTTTTTTTTTTTTTTTGCAGTATGCAGGCCTCTCACTGTTGTGGCCTCTCCCATTGCAGAGCACAGGCTCCGGACGCGCAGGCTCAGCGGCCATGGCTCACGGGCCCAGCCGCTCCGCAGCATGTGGGATCTTCCCAGACCAGGGCACAAACCCGCATCCCCTGCATCGGCAGGCGGACTCTCAACCACTGCGCCACCAGGGAAGCCCCCTGGAGTGTTTTTAACAGCATTTGATAAGATACTCTGCTGCTGAATCCTTCTGTGGAGACTAGCAATGAGCCTTTCTCTTTCTGTAAACTGCAACTTATCATATCTATCCCCCCACATATCTTTAAGAATGCTTTCCAGCCTCTTGTACCATTCAGAACCCCTCCATAATCTTCTCAGCACCTCTCTTTATTCTCACACACGTCACAGCCTTACCTGGCACATACCTGCTGTCTCCACCTTGACCTCTGCCCATTTAGCAGCATTTAGAAATACTGAAAACCCCTCTTTGATCATCTCCAATTAATCAGCTACTGTGTGACTCAACTTTACTCAGTTTTATCACTAATTACAAACAATGGTAATTACAATGCTGTTGAGTAACGACAATAGTAATTTTCAGTTCTGTAGATCTCAGAATTTCTCACTTCACCAGTGTCTACACTAATGGATCTCCAAACAAATTCTCGTCACTGAATTGTTTCTTGCCAGGACAACGCTGTATGGTCTAGTCTTCCTTGCAGCAGCGGACGCCAGGTAACAACCAAATGGAGGAAAAACCACCGGTATAGATCTGGATGGCACGGAAGAGAAGGTGCGCCTCCACTCCTCCAAACTCATCCCCTCTGGCCCACCATAGGTCCCATTTCTCTCTCCGGGTTGTCTCCTCATCCACACGTGCGTTCAGAGGCCATTCCAGTACGAGATTCTCACGAGGAGCTTCTGACAACCGCGCCCACCCAGGACTGCGCATCGCCTCATGCCTCCACACGACCATCACCAGACGCCCCAGGCAGCTCCCCATTTCCCATTTGTTAGGCTTCTCCGACCACCAAGCCACAGGCGGAACCGTGGCTGCGCCTGGGGCGCCCTACCTCTCGCCCGCGACTTTCCTTGCTCTCACCTGTGGTGAGAGGACCTGGTCCACTCAAGCGCTTCGCCGACGTGGCCAACAGAAGTGGGACGCCGGTCACTCCCCCGTAGACGCAGCTCGGCCTGCAGGGGAATACCGTCTGCGCAGCCCCATGACCGCTTCTCGCGGATTTCGGAGAAAGTAGACGCAGGGGAGGAGCTCCACCACGGCGACAGGACCGGGACGCACCGTTTTCCCAAGGCGGCCAAGAAGCAGCACCGGGTGTCCTATTGGACGGGGCGTGGCGGTCCCGTGGGAAGGAGAACGTGGAGGACGTGAAGGCCGTGGTCCCACTTCCAGTGCCTCCTCGTTATGCCATTCGGGCCCTACCCACTGCGGAGAAAAACATATTTGGGAATAAGGGCAAACGGGATCAAGAGAGAAGGCCGGCGGAAACTTGTCGGCGTCCACGTCCGTAGGAGACTTTGAACCACTCCCAGGCGACACTTGTAAAGCGGAAGTACGACCACCGGGCCACACGGACGATTCCGGGGATGGATACCCTCTCTTGACCACGTGCTTCAAAGTGGGCGTTTCACGCGCAAGGGACACAAGGGAGTGGTGGTCGAACCGAGCCGACCCACCACTCAACGACTTCTAGGGAGCGCAGCGCCGGCCTCACACTACACATGTCTGCCCGTCCAAATCCCGCGAGAGCAGCAAGCGCCCATGCCCCGGAGACAGGGACCCAAGCGCGCCAGTAAACAAGCACATCGGGCCCTCCAACGGCCTCAACGCCCGTGCCTGGTGCGTTCACCACGTCCGGAGTGGGACGCTGGTGGACCGAAGTGGTAGAAAATGAACGCACCTAAAGTGACTCAGAAGGACGGACCATCAAGCCTCAAGCGCTCCGGAGGGCTCGCAAGAACCCCTCCCTACACAACGCGACGGGTGGCCCAGGTAGGGTCGAGTCCGCTCAGTTCCCGTGGCTGGAGGGCACGGGCGGTTGCTGGTCGACCAAGCCAGGCAACCCTCACAACTCACTAAGGAGCGCGGCAACGATCACAGCCTCGTAAACCTACACACCCAATCTCCAGCGACCGCAGGAGGAGCCCATGCCCCGCGACCACCGGGACAATCGCCACACGGATAGCCGGCGTCCCGGAACGCTGCCTCGCGCCCGGCGTCCGAATGTCAGCCCTCGCGAAGATCGCCGAAGCTCCGGAGACAAGGGACGTTATAAAAGCGGCCGCCAGGTGGCGCCCGACCACCGGCTCGAACGTCCCCGGGCCGGATCCCGATCGCCGAACGGCGAGGGTGCAGTGCCGGCCGCCCAAACGCCCGAGCTCGTCTCGGGGAGTCCGTCTCGGAGCTAGCGCCCGGCTCGGCACGACACGGCGCGACCCCGGCAGCAGACGGGAGACGAGGAGCTGGGAGGATGGTGCCGGGAGGCTGCCGCGAAGGAGACGCGCTCTTCACGCTATTCCTGGGCCGCCGGCCGCTGTAAACAAGGAAAATTCTGCAGGGGGATGGACTGCGTGAACTGTAAGCTGAAACCATGAACGTACCAATAGAAAACACGGACGACATTTTATTCTGTAATTGCAGAGTGGAGATGTTACTAAAACATAAAAACCAGAGCCCAGAAGCCATAGAGGAAATGATTGATAACTTGACCACCTTATTGATCTTTACATATTCCACAAGAAAAGTCAAATGACAAGAAGTGGGTAGGTGGGAATATTTGTGCAAATACATGTGTACTAAGAATATTGATATCAGTATTACTTAAGAACAGAACATTTAGAAAACAGCCATTGAGAGGGACCAGGTAAGTAAATTTCAAGTACATTCAGACAATACAGTATTATCACTTTGTGGTTTGGTTTATTGATATATTTTTTTTTAATGAGCTAGATGTATAGCTATTGACTTGGAAAAAATGTTGATGACAAGCTGTTTAATGAAAATAGCAAGTTTATATATATCTTTTGAAAAGAGTAAATGGAAAAGTAGAGGATTGGAATAGGTAAAGCGACTTTGCAAAACAAGAGTAAATTCCTCCTTACAGCCTGGAGTCAAGAACCAGAACGATGAGTGTGTCAGAAACAAACATGAGCCACACTTCCTGCTTTTCTGCCCCCTCCTTCCGCAGTCCTGGGACAGGCGGCTGGCATCTCAGCCCCTCAATGTCTCTCCTCCACCCACACCCAGAGCTACCTACAGGCAAGAAGAACTTTCACTCTGCAGGCCTGGCCTTCCTATGTCCTCAGCCTGTTTCCTCATATCAGGAACCCTTAGCAATTCACTTGGTTTGCCCAGTCGTCCATGCCAAGTGTTGCTGGTCCCAACCTACACCTGTACAGCCTTTCTCTCCAAAACCTTTGAGCTGATTTCCCAAGGGAAGAATATTCCCCTGGCATAGCAGGTATGAGCCAAGAGGAAAACTGGAAGTTCGCGCCTGGATCCATCATACAAATTTTGTGTGCACTCAACTCCCAAAGACACAAGAGCGACGGAGGGTCCACTGTATTGTTAGCGCAACATGGCCATTCTTTTCTTAAAACACGCAGGCTCAATCAGCAAGTCCAGCTGTGGCACGAAGAAAAAAGAAACACACACGCACACACACATATCGGCAGGTAATCCGTACTCCTGCCAGGTCTGAGGGTGGTGGGAGCAGAAAAGAGATCATTGTTGCCACTTCTTGGGTCCCCTGTGCTGACAAACCCTGGTTTTTGTATTGATGTCACTGGCGGGGAGTGAGGGCTTCGAGCTCCCTAATGTGTCATTTCCTGTCCAGTGCCCTACATTTCATTCTGTCTATCATACACTTTCTCCTCAATACACAGTTACAATTAAGAAAATAATAATCTGCATATGTTACATTCAATTTTCAAGTTTGAACAAAGGTGAAGAACACATAGGGAGGGACCTCCCTGGTGGCGCAGTGGTTGAGAGTCCACCTGCCAATGCAGGAAACATGGGTTTGATCTCTGGTCTGGGAGGATCCCACGTGCCGCGGAACGGCCAAGCCCGTGAGTCACAACTACTGAGCATGCGCGCCTGGAGCCCGTGATCAGCAATAAGAGGAGACACGGCAATGAGGAATCCGTGCCCCTCAACGAAGAGTAGCCCCCACTCGCAGCAAGTAGAGAAAGCCCGTGCTCAGCAACAAAGACCCAACACAGCCAAAAATAAATAAATAAATAGGAAACTCTTTAAAAAGAAAAGTACACATAGGATAATTGAGTTATTGTGAAGGAAGGAAATTTTATTTGTCTTCTTTTGTAGACTTAAAAATGTTCAAATATAGTCTATAAAAAGTTCAATATTTTAAAAATTAGAAATAGTAAACAATTCCTCATTACTCTTTATTGTCCAGCATCCACCTCCACCCCAGCACCTTTCACATCTGCTCCACCCCCCACCCCCCCACCCCCACCCTGGGTCTGCAAACTTGTTTCTCTCATTACTATCACCTGTGTTCACCACACACCTATGGCTGTTGTAGTCATTCACATGGTAATTAGGGAAGTTTTCTTTACTGAGGCTAAGGGCTGTATTTATTGTTTTTAGTGAAAATCTCTCCCATGTCTTCTGTGAAGTCACAGCATTAATGGAGTCTGGAACAAGTGGGTGTGAATGCCGGAAGGAGATTATTTCCACATCAGTCTCCCTAACAGGGTGGTGAACATAACTGGCATTAGTATTTCATGGGTGTACTTAGAAGATCCAAGCCAAAAGGAGAAACCTGACCATTTGGCAAAAGACGGACCAATTCAAGAATAAAAATAAGTCTCTTCTCACATGTTTCATTGTAAGGAACTCAGCCAACACTTGTCCGCCTCTGCATACTTATGCAGGGTCAGATGAAAAACTGAGCAGGTAAAGATGAGGAAAGGGAAAGCAACCAAGAGAATCCTGGCCTTTAAAGCATTGTTAGGCATTCCAGGCATGAATCCCCAGCCACTCACCTGGGAATGAGCTCTACCACCTAACCCCCAGGCATGTGTAGATATGGTGAACCCCCCTCTCTCCAGGGTCAACAATAAGGCAGTGTAGGCTACTGCACATAATCAAGACAGTAATATTTTCATTTACACATAAAACGTGAAAAACCTTGGGTGTTGTACTTTTATTAGAGCTACTTTTTCAGAGTTATTTCATTAATGTTCAGTTCCTAGGAGTTACACCAAACTGCAGGAAACCCGCACAATGATCAGTTGGGGAATGTTGACTCCACAGAAAGAACACCACTCTCAAATGTTTCATGAAATAATTCTTGATCAAACGCACCAGGATTTTTTCTCCAACACCCGCCCCAGTGCTTCAGAGGCCCCACCCTCCCTGCTGTGCCCTCTCCCCACACCCCGGATGCCCTTGCCCTCAGTCACCTTGGTTCCTCCCCATGTGGGAATCAAGCAACATGAGGGCCTCAACCCTATTGCTGCCCTCCATGGCCTTGGACCATGTGGCCAGGCCACTTTGGATCTACTTCATGGTGGGGAAAACAATCCAGGGACTCATGTCTTGTTGGAAGGTCTTGTCACACAAATCAGGGCTAAAAACCCCTTGCACAGGAAAGCAGCAGGAGTACGCACATCATAAGCCCACTGTTGGGTACCACAATCCACACAGAGCAGACACGCTCATCAAATATAGAGTGAAGTTTAATTTGGGGTGAAATTTAGTCGACACCTTCAGATACATTAGCGAAAGAGTAGGTGGAGTTCTGTCCTACTAAATGTCATGGGGAGAAATATTCTTCACTTCATAATATTTCTATAGGAAAGTATGTGTCAACTGTCAAGTGCTACCCAAGTCAATGTTAATCATTAACTACTGCATAGACAAATACTGATAATGTGTCATGAAGAGGGGTGGATCACAACCCTTTGATCCTGAGATTCTGAAAAGAGAAAACATTCCTTTTGAGACCATGTGATTGAGATTTACCTACGTTTGCTTATTTATCTTTAGTACAACCCTGTTACTTACAGATTAGTTACCTTTTAACAAGTAACATAAGCTAGGTTCTGAAATTTTGCTTATGTGAGAAGATCATGCAGCTAGAAAATGACAGAGCTAGAATTCAAACGTAGCTCAGGCTGTTTCTGAATCTCAAATTCCTAAATATACTGGTGTTGAGGTGTGGATCCCAGATTCAAATTTCACCTGGATATGTCGCCTATCAAATCAGTGGTTGGAATCCTCCCTGTTATCATAACACTTCCCCTCCAGTCTGTTCACACAATGACTACCGTGCTTAGGTTCTCCCAACACAGGAATCCTCCAGTGCATTGACCCAGCCTCCCGATCATTCCCATGTCTCCTGAGTTTTATGGAACAATTCTCAGGTCCCTCTGACCTCTCAGCACAGCTGATGATCAAGACCCCAATGAGAGATGACAAAAAACTCCTCTTCCTATGGCTGCATCTATCATACGTATCTCCCAATGAGTTTTATAAATATCTGCATCCTACCAGGACATGATCATAAACCATTCTCCCATGCTTTGCACACACTTTGAATGTTCCCCTTGTTTCTTTGAATCCCTGAAATTCTCACCTTCCCTCACTTTCAACAGTGTGTTCACCTCCTACAATGCAGATGAAGTAGAATATTCGAAGAAATGTGTCAGCTCACTGTCATGAAGTCAACACCTATTCCTGAATCTTCACCCATTGGCGATGCCGCTCCTGTTTAAACTGAAAGTCATTTCTACGCCTGGATAAGCCCATTTTTCTCAAATGAATCCCCTTCCCTCCTGTTCTCTGGAGGTTGTTTTATTATTAATTGTAAACTGAAGCTCTTCTACCAGCGAACACCCCTCTCTTCCCAGTCCATTCCCTTTCATCTTTTTCAGTTTCTTCATTCTTGAAACAAAATCTCTGAACCAATTTTTCTCTAGTTCCTGCCCAATGAATTTCCTCTTTCCAAAGTAAACTGAAAGAGCAGTGCAGGATTAGTGACAATCTCTGGGCGCCCCTCCCACAGTTTGATTTACTAGGGTTGATCTCCCTGTTACTGTTGACTTGCGTATACATAAACCTTTATAACATTATAGTTATCTCTCCGTGATTAAATCCAATGAATGTTTCTCAGTATTTTACTTGAACCCAAGCAGAATTGGACTATGACCTCCGTCAGGAAATTTATATTTCCAAGGTCCTCTGACATCACAAACTCCCCACTGCCTTTAAACTAGTCAGTTCCTGCCAGTGTACTGTGCGCAGTTCTCCTCAAACAATACTATTTCAACATCTCAAGACTCCATTCTAGCCCTCTTCTCTCTTTTTACTATATACACCATCTTCGAAAACTGTTATAATTATTCAGTCTTCTCCTGTTACCACTATGATAATAATGCGTAAAAACGAATGCTAGATTTCATTTCTGACGTCTCATCCATAATTGCATGGGAAGCGGACACCTACAATGAAATGTATATCAGACAGAAGCCAGGAACTTCCTCCCCAAATAAAAACTACTACTCCTCTCGTCTGCAGTTTCAGATAGCGGCTCCACTAATTATTTGGGGCTCAGTCATTGACATAACGTCCCAGAACCATACAAACAGAACCAAGCATCGATTTTATCTCTACAATGAGCGCTCTCGTCTCTGTTCATCTCCTCCCTGATATACACATACATAGTTCCAGCTACACTTATACCACTTCACTTTCAGGTTAAATGTCAGTGCCTCAGAGATTCCTTCTTTAAATTACTAGCTAAGTAACTCTCCTCTCTCTGTTGTCTTGAATAGAACCTACAGGCAACACCCGTAATATTTCATGATATCTCTACTCATCATTTTTTTTTCTTTTCTTTTTTTCCTGTTTTCCTCTCTGGACAAATTGCAGAAAAGTAAACCGTAGAGTCATAAAGCAAGTTTCTCTTGACTATTACATAAGGATTGTAAATGCACAGAAATTCCATGTACACAGTAACCTAATCTACTCTCAGATGGCCTGTGACCAATGTTCTTTAATCAAATTAAATAACTATCTTTAAATTAATAATTCTTTGAATAATAAATGACTTTGATTCCTCCTGGGGAAAATTTTATTTAGTCATCACCAGAAACAAAATGTGTAGGAAAACTGTGTTTGTGTCTTTACTTAAGTATGCAACAACCACACTCCTGAGTTCAAAGTTTTAGTCTCTTTCTATAGAATCAGGCATAGAATTGTCTGTGGGCTCCTGTTAATAGATCTGATAACCTCATATATTGTATAATCATAAAGAAAGAACTCCTTTAATCTGGATGCCAATCAGGATAAATCTAATCAAGGAACAACTTCCCTAACACAAACTTTTCCTTCTCAACACGTTAACCACTTAGATACATGTAAGGATAGTATAAGAGATTCCTTTAATTTGCTAATATTCTAAAAACCTCCAAAACCAGTCTTGATGCTTTGGCCGGAGATCTCACTGTTTTGTGAATTGTGGCCAGTTCTGGGAAGAGAATTGCAGCTGGAGGATTAGTCTTTATATAAATATGTTTAACGTACAAACAGCCCATCAGGCTGTTGGTTTTGTGTGGCTTTATATAAGGACTGGTGTTGTTTGATGATATCAAACATTCAAGGAAGATATTTTTAGGGTTTTATAGCATTTGTATTTTAATACCAAGGTAAATAATAATTAGATTATAATCAATTACATGAAGTTTCCAGGGAGGCAGGAGAGAAAAGAATACAATTGGAGAAATTGGGCTTGGTCAAGGAAGAGATGATTCCTCATTTCTTACTATGGGCTTGGGAATAAACCGTGAGGAATATTTGTAGATTTTGTGACAGTGAGCTGAAGAATGTCCTCAAATTATCTGATTAATGTGTCTAGTAGAAGGTGGTCCCTTTTGTGAAAAGTGGCGAAAGTACTGAGAATGATTAAAAATCAAAAGATATAGAGAATGTCTGAAATATTTGTGAGGCATAGAATAAGACTTAATCATCTAGATATAGTACAATGGCCAGCGATATTTGAAAGATGTTGGGAGATTTGTGAACCCTACCAGATTTAATATCCTAGTTAGATTCAGTCATGGAAGAAGCAGGTACTTGGAGCCCTCCAAGATTGGAATCTTGACCAGCAAATGTGATGAATTTGGAAGGAATATGGAAAGAGGAATATGGAAATTGTTGGTCTTCATAACGATATGTTGAAATTACTTGATTTGATTAATTTGGAATAAAAATGAAGACTATTGGCACACATGTTAGGAGAGTGGGGTCAGTGCACTGGAGGTTCTCCTAGCATTTGGGGCGAGGGAGGAAAGTGACTAATAACTTGGAATATCATGGGTTAATTACCTTTAAAAACTCTTTGATTTTTATTTCCTAATAAATAAATTTGGGATACTAATATTTCCCTTATGAGAAGGAGTAGCCAAAGTCTTCTTAGTTTGACCGTGGGAAACAAGATTACTCCTCTTTTCTCATAGGCCAGTTCACATTTGCAGTGGGGTGGTTGTTCACTCCCAGGTAAAGATTTATGGGTTCATGACTCTTAGGTCTGGAAACTCTAGATAGGGTTCAAGTCTCATGGCTTTCTTCTCTTTCCTTGGATTTTCCTGCTTAGAGTAAACAGTGTCTCTGAGAGAGAATACTAGCAGCTGAGTTCTTGGCAATGTGTCCCCAGGTGAGTGGGGACTTGTTCTTTCTCCTGAAGTGGTAACTCTCTTTCCAGTGGATAGAAGGGGTCACCACTTGGACTGAGTGCTCTAAGTGTATCCTGGTGGAAGTCAAGGCTCTGAGCACTAGTCCTGTCATCTGGCGTCTCTGTGAGTATCGTGGAGTAGGGCAAGGGCTAATACAGCAACCATCTCCTTTCCAACATTTACACTGACGTGCTCCAGACTCCATGAAGGCTGTGATGGTAAAGTGAGCACATGAGAGGTTGTATTTCTCTCCGCTCAGCCATGGGTTTGACGGGGGTGTGACTCACTCCATAAGCGAGTCTGCGATGCAGTGAGCTCTGTCATGTGATGGACACAAGTGGAAGGATGAGCAAGAACAGAAGTTCAAGGTCTGGAAGGGGAGGAGGTGTGTGGACAGGTGAGATCTATACGTCCAGGGTCAGAGCTGCTAGCTAGAGGGCTGTTCTGGGCTGAGGGGGCAGGAGAAAGAGAAGAAGCCCTTCAGCAGGACTGGCCCAGAGAGGACAGTGGAGCCAAATTTGCTTTTTTTTCTTTGTTTTTCCAATTTTTAATCTGTTTTCTGAGAATACAATTGACTATTTTGAAAACTCTAAAAAGTCACAACAAAATATGCCCTTTCATTCTTGTTCCAAACCAGCCATTTTCCCCCTGTTTAGGAACCTTTGTTCAGAAACTGGAAGCACTTTACAGAAATCATTTTTTCCTTAATTGGTGCATTGAGTAGGATATAGTAGGTAGAGGAACACTTAGGAAATCGTGACGATATGTGAAGCCCTGGAGAGCCCTGGACCATCGAGAGTCTCCGATTAGTCTCTGAGCAGGGAAGACAGGAGGAAACTACAGGAGAGACCATGATAGTCAAAGTGGTGAGGTCCCAGGAAACGAGGAGGGAAAGAGGGACCTCAACCCACAGGAAAGGTCAGTTGGGGATCATCTTACAGTTTGGCAACCCCGGGACCACTGGCTTGTAAAGTTGAGCCCGTCTGTCCTCATATCTGGTGATGAATGAATGGTCTCTGTCGAGGTTAGGTAGGCAGCAACTGCGGACCCCAAGTTGTATATACAGTCTGTTCACTCACACAAAATGGTGGACATTGTATCAAGGCTCTCTGACATTTTAATGACTCATTCACCTGTAGCTTTTATTTATTGGGTTTTGTTATGTTCAAACATGTCATGTCAGCTCATTTAATCACTCAGCTCTCTTGAGAGGTTATTAAAGTATTTCCCACATGAGAACAGTGAGGTTTGTATTGGGGAATACTTTGCTGTAGTCACTGCTGAAAAGTGGCGGAACATGTATATTGCCTGTCTTGTGCTAAGTCTGTAGATTTAACTGAAAGTAGTGGGGAGCAGGGATATTTATGAATCCCCAAGTACATGTTTTTTAATTGCCAGTCAGCTCACAGTTAACATTCTGTTGTGGACTGTGCAGGTTATTTCACACCACCCCTCATGTGATGGTCCTTTACCATGAAAGTCACTCTGTATTCAGAGTGTGCCCATCTCTGTGATGCACATGAAAGACATATGCCAAGTCAGCCCAGAAGAACATTGGATTTGATGTCAAACAGGTTTGAGCTTTTGATACACACAGCTGACTTTTCTCAGTACTGTCACCCTCGACCATCACCTCTGAACATTTGGGGAAAGTGGGCAGCCTGAACCAGAATGTCCTGCATGATTTTAGGAATCAGTGACTTTCAAGACCTGTGACTGTGAACTTCATCCAGAACTGGGGTAATGTCAATTGCAGGTTTCTTTGAGTGAAATGTCTCTGGAATCTTGTTGAAGTCAATGTGGAAAAATCCCTCCGATGGTGTCACAATTCTGTGAACGTATCAATCTTATTAATCTAACCTTCTGCATATTCCTTGGCCTTAGAGGAAAGGATGGCTCTGTGGCTACTGGTGCTAAACGTCAACGCAGCGCCCATTGTTTCAGTCTCTCCCTTTTGGTGCTTTTCCTCATCTTTATCTCGCCAACATCCCATCCATTTTATTTTTCGTTTGTTTTACCCTTAAAGATATATGCTAATTGTCAATATCTTATAATATGTTTCCAATTTCTTATATATTGCTCCATTTCATACTTTTTCTCTCTGTTAAAGATCAACATTTTAAAAATGTTCACAGACAGTAGCTTCAGGAAGAAGCCATTTATCTGAAGGTCAATAGTAAGTTCATGGGGATAAACCCCGCTGTCCACATTAGAGACATGATCTTAGGGTAAGAGGAATTCAGCCCAACCATCTGACTGAAAGTTGACTTAAACCCTGGCCTGGCAGAGGCTTTTGAATAGTTTGCATTTGGAACCATTTTTCCCCCCCAAAAAAACTGTACCTTGAGTTTCAAAAGGGCAGTTGCTTAAATGTAGCTCGTGTATATAGTGTTTGAAAAATAAAGAAGACCGAAAACTTAATCAGAAAACGATGGCAGTGAGAGGCTACAAAATAGAAAAATCTATGTGAATTCAGCAAAGTGAGACTCTATGTGAATATAAGTAACATGGTGGGGGGGTAGTTAGTGGAGACCATCACTGAGGGAGCAGCCTAGAATTCATGTGTAGAGAACTAAAGAAATGAATTTTATGTGAGCAAACTTTTAACAGTCTTTCCTTTCCTTATCAATAGCAGAGACTTCACACTGGAGAAGAGCCCACTGAATGTAACAAATATGAGGAGATTTCACATAGAATTCAACTATCACGCCACATGAGTGACCTCTCAGAGGACAGAAACCCTATGCTTGCAATCAATTTGGAAGAGCCTTCAGCCTTTATTCATCATTGAATTAACATAAGATAATTTATACTGGAGTGAAACCATGCAGGTCTCATCAATGTGAGAAGGCTTGTAGACAATGCTGTAACCTTAGATGTCATGAGAAAACTCACCCTGAAGTGAGCCCCTATATATGTTATAAATGTGGAAGGTAGTTTAGCTGGAGCCTCATATTTAAATACACCAGAAACTCACACTGGAGAGAACACTTAATGAGATAAATGTGGGACACACTTCAGCAGAGCCTTAACTTTTATTCACACTGATGAACTCACAAGGTGAGAAGGCCTGTGTCTCAAAACACTGTAAAACCTGGTGCCTCAATTATTCTATTCCATTTATATTTTCTATTAATGTGCCTCTCGTGACTTAAAATTGAATTACAAATACATTTAATTTTTCACAAGAGTCCTAGTCCTAGAGAATTTGTGGACCCGACCATGAAAATTCCAAGAATTCAGTCAGGCAGGGATTTATTCCTGCAACAGAATTTTTTATCCAAAATGTTTTCCCCCCACCTAGAACAGATAGATATGTCAGAATGAAGAAGGTGGAAGATCATTCCAGAAACACAATATTGTAAAGCAACTATACCCCCAATAAATAAAATAAGGTAAGATAAAATAAGATAAATCATTGGAGACATGGAGAGTTCCATTTTCAGATTTGGAGAGTGTAGGGGCTTCCTGATAAGGTCGGGCTCCTCTTCAGGTACATTGCTTTTACTTTGTTGGCCTAAAAACATTCATTATAACCCTAAAGTCCACGGATGTCTAATGGGTGAAAGCATGGTATTGTAGGGGTCTATAAAGCATGGGATGTTACCTGCAACATTTGTGTGTCTGTGCTCCTGTCTGTGTACATGCACACGCACACACACAAACGTGCAAGCAAGGCAGAGAACATATAGCATCCATCTGATCCTAAAGAGAAAATGTGAGTCTGGAATCAATGGTATAAATGTGTCATCAGGAGAGAGAGCATCTAAGTTACCTCAGTCATTAATTTATCAAATTTTCAATTATTAATGAATATTTACTGAAAGCTTCCAGGATTTCAGAACTTGGCTTGTTATGAGGACTAAATTGTAAATAATACAATGTTCCTATCTTCGTAGAACTCTACATTCTAACGCAGTCAATTCAAATACACTGCAATATAAAATTTCTGATATTGAAAATCAAACATACATAAGGGTTTACAAATTGTGTAACTAAAAAATGTTTGCTACTATTTACAAAGAAAAGTTGCCACTTTAAAAAATAAAATTGAGATTTATAACTGTCATTATAGATCTTTGGAAGGTCAAAAATTTTCAAAAAGACTGGGCTTTTAAAAAATATTTTACAAAATTCTGAACCTTTGAAAAGCTATTCTGCAAGATTTGGGAAGAATAAACATAGATTTCCCTTTCTAACAGCCAAGATAATTGTTCAAAATATTATGAAATAAGTATTTTAAATTAACTGTTCAATTACAAAATACACTTTTGAAAATCAATAATGTTTTTTATTAGAATACAAAAACTGCTGCACATGCCCACTAAAATTCCATTTAGCATCCATTTTAATCGAGATTCAATGGGGCACCATTTTATTTATTCATTTATCTTCTTCCAGTTTTACTGAGATATTACTGACATAGAGCACAGAATAACTTTACAGTGTATAATGATTTGACTTACATATGCTATGAAATGATTATCACACTAAATTTAGTGAACATTCATCATCTCATATAGATACAAAATTAGCGAAATAGAACAATGTGTTTTTCTTGTGATGGGAACCCTTATAATTTATTCTCTTAACCAGTTTTATGTGTAGGAGACAGAAGTATTTATTACCTTTAACATGTGCTATATTGCATCCCTGGTACTTCATCTCTCGGCTGGACGCTTGCAGTTTGGGCCACCTTCATCCAGTCCCACCCCTTCCCACGCCTGCCTCTGTGGACCACAAATTGGACTGTTATTGGATGAGTTTGTTTGCTTGTTGGTTGGCTGTTGAAATATAACTGATCTACAACACTATGTTACTTCTTGTTACACAACAGAGTAATTTGGAATTACTATACATTTCAAAATGAGCACCGGGTCTTCTGCTTGGGGAAGGGCCAGGGCACCGTCGCGTCTGAGGCCCTGGGCCCCGCCGCCAAGCTCAGGGACAGGCCACTGTCTGCGGAGGACGAGGCAGCCTCCGGGTGCCAGAGGATATGCTGGCATCACGCCCCTTCTCTCTGTCCTCTGACCCCAAGTTCCCTCGGCGACGGCAGAGACAGCGGGCTGAGATGTACGCCTAGGGAGGGAAGCAGGTGCTGTTCCGGCCCCGCGGGGCAGAGCCCGGCCGGTGGGATGCCCTCTGCCGGGCCGAGGACCCGCTCTACTGTCCGTGATGCTCCTATGACTGCCGCTTCCCCTGAGCGCAGAGAAGCGGGACAGTCTCCTGGGCCTGCAGGCCGCCACGCTCCTCTCCTCGCAGCCTCCAAGTCTCCTGCCACGCATCCAGCACCTGCGACGTCAGCGAGGGGGGCGGGAGCTCGTGCGGGGATGGACCCAGCCGCAATCGCCGCCCCAGCCCGGAGCCCTGTCGTGTGCTCCGCCCGACACACGGTCGCTCCTTCCCGGACCTGCCGACCGAGCTGCAGGAGGAGCCGTGGAGACACTGACGCCAGAGGGGCCGTCGGGTTTTCTGGACCGGTCCTGGGACACCAGGCCGCTTCCACTTCTGGCTCCACGTGCTTCCCGGTCTGTAACTTAATAGCCGAAGGACGCAGCGCCGGGACGCTTCGCTGGCTGCACGTTGCGCGCAGGGTCGGCACTGGAATAACAGCGCGGTGGTCAACTACACAGTGCACCCCGCGTGCTACTTCTTTGATCTTTGTCTCTGGTGTGAAAGGGCTCAGATTTCCCATCCTGGGCAACAGAAATGTTCTTTATAAATGTTTTGTAGAAGATGTTCTGTCCCCTACCAAAATAAGATATTTGGTGACTTGAACTGTCAGAGTCATCCGCTGATGTTGGCCGTGAGGTTGAAGAGCAGGTCACTGCCGCAACCACATTTGGGTGCACAGAACCCACAACAGCTGTCAGACTCTGGTCATTAGCCCTCAGAGAAGGTGGACCCGTAGCGGCTGGACTCCAAGCCAGGGGTGGGGCTGGAAAGGTGGCTTCTGTCCCTCTGGGAGCCACAGAAGTTAGCGGTGAATTGATGGATGAGGATCTGTGCCCAGCAAATAACTATTGCTCGGAACTCTTTGCTCCCATGCATGCGGCCGGACAGGGAGCACAGGGTCAGGACAGTCTCACTCACTGCTGGTGGCTGGGGACGCCAACAGGAGGGGACCATACATGAGCAGGGGGCGCACCCTGGGGGAGGAGTAAGTCCTCTCCCATCTTGGGCAGATTTTGGTAACTTGTTTTTTGCTTTGATTGTAGTTTTCATCTTTTGTGGCGGAGGGCTAGTACAATCAATTCGTTTTGAAATGCTGGTCTCCAAGGAGGGATGTTTGCACTGTAATTCGAGAGAACAAGCCATTGCATCCTACATCCCATTGGCCAAATTCCACACCCAGCTTGTGCTGGTAGGAACTGCAAGCTAAGAGTGGTTTTTATATATATATATGGCTGAAAATAATTCATAAAAACATTATTTGCAACCCACAAAAATTATATAGCATTCAAATTTCCTTGTCAATAAATAATGTTTTATTGAAACACAGTTATACTCCTTTATTTACGTTTTACTGTAGCTGCTTTTTGGCTACAATGACTGAGATGAGTAGAAATAACAGACATCCTATGACGAATCTAAAATATTTACTCTCTGGTCCTTTACACAAGTTTGCCAACCCCTGCTCTGGAAAAGCGGGAAAAAAATTTTTTTGACACTCATATGCTGGGATTTATACTTTTAAAACAGTTAAACTTTTAGCGAATTTTCTCCCTGGAAACAAACTTTAGGTAGATGTAAATATGTTAAATTACTCTCAGTAATCTCAGTTAGAATAAACACTAATTCACAATTATTCCTGCACTGAGGAAGGGAATCCACCTGCAGATAATTTTATTTTCATCTCAGAAATAATCACAAATTAGTGTAACTAAAACCTAGCACCCACACAAATTAACATCAACTGCATAAACTGCTAGATATTTCTGAGCCTCAAAATAGGACATTGTAAGCCATAAAAGTATTTACTTTAAATTTTGGTTTGGCGACATCTCTTGCCTGTGGCAGTGTTTACCAAAGTTAATTGATCACAGAGAATTTCATCAAGAATCATTTTCTAATAGAAAACTATCAAGAGTTAATGCACTATAATTCACACTGGAGTAAAATAAACCAGAAAACAATCATATTGATGAAACAATGAATATGTAATTTACATAAGAATATAAAAATGTATAACAACAAAAAAAATCACTTATTACCTTATTTTCTGTTATTAAATATAAAAACATATTATGCAACTTCCAGGTATTCTTGCATCTGGTAAGCCATTTCTTTCTTAAAAGGGCATTATTGCATAATGAAACATATAGGTAAATGCATTTTTAGATTTTTATTTTGTATTTAGGAATACATTTAACTTCAAATTTACCAATAGTGTATATAATCGCATTGGGACTCTATACACTACAGAACACCCTGGGAAATTCTAGATTTTATGATAATAATGTGTTATTTTGGATTGCTTTGGGTTATCAAAAAAAATAGAAAGAAATTAACAGCCCAATATAAAGAGGAAGATAGCAATCCTCTTGTCTGTTATCCTTTAAAATGGTATCCGGTTGAATTTTGAATAAAATGGATAATGAAAGGAATTTTAACAGGCACGTACAGGGAATTTTTATCCTTATAAAAATCGGTACTGATTTTCAAACATATAGTTTTGAATTCTGACAATTTAAAAAATACTTGTTTTGGAATATAGAGAAGAGCAAACCTGGTTATTAAGACAGGAAACCTAGCTTTGCTCTCCCCAATTCATGTAGAGAAGATTTTCCAAAATTGAGAATTTTGTAAAATATTTTTACTGACCAGTATTTCTAAAAATATATAACTTTTCAAAGTTCCAGAATTGAGACTGTTTTAAATGTCAATTTTATTTTATGAAGTGCCAACTTTTTATTGTAGACCAGTAGTGATATTTTGTGACTATACAATGTATGAACATGTCTTTTTTTAATGTCAGAAATTTTGTTTTGCAATTTATCCTTATTGCTTGCGTTAGAATATAGAGTTCTATGAAGAGAAAGGCGTTCTGCTATTTATGTTTAATCATCATAACAATCCAGGTTCTGAAATATTGGAAGTTCTCATTAAATATTTAATAATTAAAAGTTTATAAATGAATGAACAGGGTGATTTATCTTATTTTTCTCCTGCATGAATCCTTTATGCTAATAATTCCTGAATCGCATTTTCCCTTTATGATCAGATAGTTGTTACACTGTTCCTCCCTTGAATGGGTGTCTGTGTGTGCGTTCAGATGCATGTACACACAGTAATGTTGCAGGTAACATCATGGGTTTTTAAAAAAATTTTTTTAAGATTTTTTTATTGATGTGGACCATTTTAAAAGTTTTTATTGACTTTGTTACAATATTGTTACTGTTTTATGTTTTGGTTTTTTGGCTGCGAGGCATGTGAGATCTTAGCTCCCCGACCAAGGATCGAACCCGCACTCCCTGCATTGGAAGGTGAAGTCTTAACCTCTGGAATGCTAGGAAAGTCCCCATGATGGGCTTTATAGGCCCTAGAATACCATTTCTCAACCCATTAGACTTCAATGGACCTCTGGGTTATAACGAATGTTTTGGCCAACAAAGAAAAAGAAATTGAACTGAAAAAGGTCCAGAACTCATCAGGCAGCCTGTACACTCTCCCTAGCTAGCCTTCTTGAAGGTTTAATTGACAAAATAGACGTTGTCTCTATGGTGATCTTTCTCCCGGAACATTTTTTAGTACAATTTTTCTACATCAAAGAGTAAAGCTTTAAAGGTAGACTTACCAATGGCTCTGTGAGGGATCTCCTTTATGTTTACATGATTTACTATATGCACCCCTCAATGTTCTAATACATTCTTAAAGTAGAACTCTTTTTATGTCTTCAAAGATCTTTCACCTTCTCAGTCCTGAAGATATCTATCTGTTCTTTTTGGACAAAACAAACAAAGAAACCCTTGGCTACAAAATGCTATGTAGGGGTTAAACCACCATCTGACTCTGAATTCTTGAGTTCTTCCTGTCCATGTACCCACAATTATTCACCTTTCTTTAAATATAATTAATGTATACATTTTTTTAAGTCATACGAGAAATAGTAAATGAACGTTAAGTAATAGAATTAATTGAAGCAGCAGAGGTTAATCACAAAGTATGTGTGTATTTATTCTTGAAGCCATTCATCCGGAATGCGTATAAGGATATTTGGACCCTAATGTACGAGTTAACACACATCATACTATGTTTTATATTTTCAGTTAACATTCATCGTTGTTTCCTGATTGATCCCAGTCTTTGTAATTATGATTATAATTTTATAAAGTCAGAAAGTGTCTAACTGATCAACAGTGACAGAGTATTAACAGAAAATGGATTCATTCTTACTTATCACAATATTTCATGGTTTTGAATGACACATACCCACTCAGTAGCGCTTATGTATTTGCAAATCCTGATCTACTGAAGCAGGTTTGCTTTGTTTCTTCTTACTTGATACTGAATATTGCTTGCAGCACTTCTCAAAACCCTTCACCATCTACATCTTTATACTGTATATTTAATAATAAGACAATTGCTGAAGGACTGAATTATTGACTCAATTGCATGCTAACACATTCTTTATAGACTATTTTCCCAGTATGAGTTTTCTGATGAATAGCAAGTGAAAGATTTTCCACATTGTCTTTAGAATTGGCATCTCCTCAGTGTGAGCACATTCTTGTTCAGTCAGGAATGAGGAATCACTGAATAATGTCCTTCCTTCATTACATTGAGACTATTTTTTCGGTGTGAACCCTCTCACGTCTAATGACTCCATGACTAATGGAACTGTAGCATTCATTTCATTGGATTTCTTCTACAGCAGTGATTAGATGGCTTACACCAAGAGGGCTCTCCTCGTAGTAAACCTTGGGATGTCTTCTCTACTGTGTCAGGGATGCAGTCCACTCTGAGTTCTCTGTGTATACTGAGGCTGGAGCTCCAACTGAAGGCTCTTCCACCATGATTACAGGGTCAGGTTTTCTCTCCACATGACTTTCCTGGTGGTTTAAAAGGGATAATTTCTGGCTGAAGGCTCAATGTCCTTGATTACAGACACAGGGTTTCTACTCAGTATGAATTCGCTGGTGTTGATAAAAGTGGGAGCTCTGGGTAAAGGCTGCACCACATGGATTCCAGACATAGGGTGGCTCTCCTGTAAGTTTTCTAGTGCGTATAAGCGTGAGAGCTGCGTTTAAAGGCTTTTCCACATTCATTGCATTTGTAGGCTTTCTCATTAGTGTGAATTATCCCCCATGACTAAGGTTATGGCTTTGACTAAGTGTTTTCTCACATAAATGATATTCCTTGTGGTTTCTCTCCTGTGTGAATGTGCTCATGTTATTGAAGCGTTGGAGGGTCACTGAAAGCTCTTCCACAGTCATTCCAAACATAGGGCTTTTCTCCCGTGTGAGTTTATTGGTGTGAATAAAAGTCAGCTCTCTCGCTGCATTACCTTTATAAGGTTCGTCTTCTCCAGTGTGAGCTGTTGGTGTATAAATGCGAGGCTTCAGCTGAATTATTTCCCACGTTCAGGACATTTGCAAGAGTCACTCCAGAGTGCACTCTCTCGTGTTGTCTAAGGTTGGAGGGTGACTAAAAACCTTCCACATTCTGAGATCTGCATGGTTTCCCTCTAGTATAATTAGCTTATGTTAATTCAGTGGTGAATAACGGCTGAAGTCTCCCATTCAGGCTGAAAGTGTAACACACGTGGAGTTAAGGTTGTTGTATGTGACATGTCCTCATATTCATTGCATTCAGTGGGCTCTTCTCCAGCATGAAATCCCCGCTATTGACAAGGAAAGAGAGGCTGTTAAAAATTGCTCACATAATAATCATTCAGTCATCTCTCTACATGTGACTTCTAGGCAGCTTCTCAGTGATGGTCTTCACTGAAAATCTCCCCATGTTAGTTACATTCACAGGTAATGTTACTTTGCGGAATTCACACAGATTTTCTATCTGGTAAACCCTCACTGGTCATAGCTTTCTGATTAAGATTTAGGTCTTCTTTATGTTTCAAACACTATATCCAGGAGCTATGTTTAATCAATTACCTTTTCATTGAAGACCAGGTTAGTGTTTGACATGTAATGTCAAAAGACATGGGTCCTCAGATTGTTCCATCCTCCATTAAATTGATAGAAAATCTCCTGGCCACATGGCCAAGGACATGGAGAGCAGAGCTAGGGTTGAGTCTCTGATGTTACTGATTCCCACATGGGGAGGAACCAAGGTGACTAAGGGCAAGGGCATCCGGGGTGGTGGTGGGTGCACCAGGGGTGCTAAAGGCCTGTAATTGGTGTTGGAGAACAAATGATGGTGTCTTTCACCAAGAATTATTAAATAAGAATTTTGTGAGAGGTGTCCTTGCTGTGGAGACAGGACTCTCCAGGAGACCATGATAAGGGTTACCTGGGAATTAGTGTTAATCCTAGGAACTGAATATTAATAAACTAATAACTCTGAACAGTAAGTCCAATCAAAGTATAACACCCCATAACTTGCATTGTTTTCTGCAAAATGAGGATATTATATTCTCCCTACATGCCGAGTAGCCAATGCAGCCTTGTTCTTGACCATGGGAGGAAAAAGCGTTCCTTCTGTCTGCGCATGCCTGTGGGTAAGGTGGCAGGGGTCACTCCCAGCTGAGTGGTTGGGGATTGATGCTTGATATATCTAACAATACTCTGAAAGGCTGGGTTCTCATGGCTGTTTTCTCTTTCTTCAGATTTATCTGCTTGATTTCCGGATTGTCCCTGCATAAGGATGCAGAGGAGCGCAGATGGTGGCAGAGTTCCTGATAATGAAACAACAGGTGAGAAAAAAATTATTTTGATTCCTGAATTGATCCATCTTTTGCCAAGTGGTCAGGTTTCTACTTTGGGTCCAGATCTTCTAAGTGCACCCAGGAAATATTAACGCCAGTTATGTTCACCACCCTTTTAGGGATATGGCAGGTCAGGGACCAATGTAGAAACACTCTCTTTCCGAACATTTACTTTCACTTGCTCCAGCCTCCATTAAGGCTGTGACCTCACAGAAGACGGGAGAGGTTTTTACCTTCTCTTTTTTTAAAGGTCATCCCTTGGGCTCAGTGGCCTCCTTCATCATGTTACTGGCTGCAGTGGACTTAGGAATGCGGTGAACACAGGGGATAGAGAATGACTCAGAACAGAAATCTCTACGTCAGTGGGGAGCAAGCGTTTCATCAGGTGAGTCCTGTGTTATAGGTGCTGGGGTGAATGGACGCTTGGTGAGAGATAGCAATAAAGAATCAATTATTTTTCCTAATTTTAAAATGTTTAACTTTCTACAGACTACTCATAAACATTTTGATAGTTTTATAAAGATAAATGTAAGTTCCTTAGCAAAGTTATTCACATAACTCTGTTCCTTTGTGTTGTTAACCTTCATTCAAATTAGAAAGTTGAATGCAATGTCTGCAGATTCTTATTTTCTTAATTGTGACTGTGTATGGAGGAGAAGGGGCATAGTACATAGAACAAAGTGTAGAGCACTGGGCAGCAAATGACAGTCTGGGGAGCTCCAAGACCTCACTCCCACACAGATACATCAGTAAAACAACCAGGATCTGCCTGAATGAGCTGGGATTCTAGCCCAGGGAACCCCAGAGGTGGGAACAATGGGCTTTCTGCTCCCACCATTGCCAGCCCTGGTAAGTGTTCCTATTAGACCCGGGGATGTGTGTGTGTGTGTGTGTGTGTGTGTGTCTG
This sequence comes from Pseudorca crassidens, assembly GCF_039906515.1. Lineage (NCBI taxonomy): Eukaryota > Metazoa > Chordata > Mammalia > Artiodactyla > Delphinidae > Pseudorca > Pseudorca crassidens. The sequence goes on from NW_027136316.1 coordinate 267,779, forward strand.
TTTGTTTCTTCTTCCTGACACCCCTGGACTTGCCGAGTGTGCATCACTGTTTCATGAAAACTATGCTCATGTGGTGCTAAAGTTATAAGACCCTCTCAGTCTTGTATCTTCCTGTGTTGGATACATAAAATTTATGTAATAGGTCCAGCTGCAAATGTTCAGTTTTCTCCTTGGCTCCTACCTGCAATGGCATGGGGATGTCTTCTTTGGGAAAGCAGCTCTAGACTCATGGAGAGAAGAGCTGCACAGGTGTAGGGTGGGCAGAGATAATTGGAGCAACCAAGTGAATTGCTAAGGTCTCCTGATAAGGAGGTAACAGGCTGGGCACTAAGGGAACCCAAGTCTTCTGAGTCAGGGTTCTGACTGCAGAATTCTCCACATTAGCGTGAGGAGCGCCTCTCCTTCGCGGCAGCCTCCTGCCCAAATCTTCCCAGCCCCGCCCGCTGCTGGGGTCGCGTCATGCCAGGCCGAGCCTAACCAACAGGGAGCTCCTAGGCGGATGGCCCGAGACGATCTCGAGCGTTTGGGCGGTCGGAGCTGATCCCTCGCCGGCCAGCGATCAGAATCCATCACGCTGACGTACGAGCCCGTTGTCGGGAGCCACCTGGCGGACGCTTTTATATTGTCCCTTCCCTCCTGAGCTTTGGCGACCTTCGCGAGGTATGTGACTCGCCCGCCAGGCGCAGGCCAGAGTTCCGGGAGGCCGGCGACGCAGGCAGCGACCATCCCGGTGGTGCGGAGTGGTGGGCGCGTCCTGTCTTACCGGAGATTGAATGTGGAGAGAAGTGTGCTCTGGGGCCGACACTGAGCTCCCTCGAAATTTTGGGGGGAGGTCTGCGCCGGTCGACCAGCACTCCCTGATGCCCCTTGGCCCCCCGATACCTCCTACCCTTCCACGGGCAACCAGGAGAGGATGTCTGTGCCCGACGTCGTACTCCGTGTGGAACGATCCGTCGCTGCGTCCTCGCCGCCTTGGGGGCCCGGCTACAGCCCTGTGTTGTCGAGGCGGTGGGGCTGCTCAACGGGTCCACTTCATTTTCTCCGGCATCCAGGAGAGGCGGTCACGGGGGCGGTTCTTGCCCCGAGGAAGGGGCACGGGATGCGGCTCAACAGACGGGAGCCACCCGCCAGATTGAAACGACGTCTACGCAGGGACCTCCCGTCCCCACTCCTTGGTCGCCTCGTCAGCGTGGCGCTTGCGTTTCCTACCTGTTCAGGTCCCCTCACCGCCGACTGTCGAGGGCAAGCGTGTAGGGCGCTCATGGAGGGGCGGCAGTTCCTCCTAGGCTTCGGTGGTCCTAAGTCGTAGTCATTTCTATTTGGGAAACAGGGACTGGCCGGGGCATACGTGATGGTCGGGAGGAGACACGAGCCTGGCCGCGGTCCCGGGTGGGCATTGTTGTCGGGAGCTTGTCTGAAGAAGCTCTGCAGACAGTGAACGGCCTACAGACGCGCGGGCAGAGGGGAGGACCCTCCAGGGCAAGAAATGGGACCGATGGTGTCCTGGGTCGAGAACGGCTGTCATCGGTGTGGCGGTGCGCCTTCGCCCGTGTGCGATCTGGATACTTCCTGTTGAGGTTCACACGAGTTGCACGTCACTTGGCGTCTGCAGCGGCAAGGTCGACCAGATGGCCAGATTTCGGTATTGAGGCAAGAAAAAAATTGAATGAATTGACACTCTTTTTGTTGTGAGATTCATTACAATTGAACATTAGTGAAATAAAAAATCCTAAGATTTACAGTAAATTCACATTACTGTAATAATTACTATCGTTTGCAGTTTTTTTCACAAAATGTTTATGAACTTTAAAATATATTTAGTACAATTTTTTGTGATACAAGTCTGCTAATGAGAAAAATGGAATTCTTTTGCAAGGGGGATGCCATTTAGCTTATTACATGTTCTTATCATCAAAATTTCAGCTGTTAATGCTCACTTATAAGGAGATTTTGCCTGGTTTGCATATTTCATATTTGAAAATTCTTTTCACACAAATATGTACTACCAAATACTGAAGTTCAGGAGTGTGTGATTTTAATTGAGCATATTCATTTCTTGGAAGGAATTTATAAAATTCTGTTTGATTCTTCTATTGATATTTGCCTTTTAGTATGTCATTATATTGTACATTAGTCATTTATAATTCTGTTTGCAGTTAATTTTAAAAACATTGATTCAAGTTTCTCTATCCACAGAGTATCTGATTGCTTGAAGATGATGAAGGAGGGTTTTGGGATGCAGAATTTTCTAAATCCACCTGGAAGCCTGGGAAACTCTCCCTCCAGCCACAAGGCCCTGCCCCACACATGCAGCAACCAATCTGGAAAACCAGACTCCAACCTCTGCAGCAATAGGACCTAAGGGTCAGGACTTGGTCAGTGACTCACAGCTTCGAAATTTTCAGTCCTTTCCATGTAGAACCAAATGTGGGGAAGGCCAAATATGTTCCCCTAAGTAATCACGTAAGACGCCCCTCTTCCTATCAGCTTCTCTCAAGCCTCCCTTCATCACAAGCTCTCGGGAGGACATGGCTTCCTTTTTTTGCCACCACAAAGTGTCCCCACTCTTATGTGTGCCCTGAGTCTCAGCCTGATGTGAGTGGTGGTGGCTGACCCCCATGCTCTATAGACAAGTTCTCAGTAAATAGTGCTTGTTCTCATTTGGGTGTGTGTGTGTGTGTGTCTTTTTTCATATCTACAGAGCTTAGGATGGCAGGAAGCAAATAAAACTCATGATAATGTTTCCCATGTTATTTTAAAAATCACATTTATTAATCACCATTTTTTAAGTTGAGACATAATTCACATACCATAAAATTCACCCTTTGAAAAGTGTAGAATTAAGTGATTTATAATCTATTCACAAAATTGTGCAACCATCGGCACTAATACCAGAACATTTAATCACCTCAAAAAGAAACCCCATCCCCATTAGTCTCTTCTATTCCACCTATGCTCAGGCCGTGGCCACCACAAATCTGCTTTCTGTCTCCACGGATATGCCTATTCTCAATATTTCATGTGACTGGAATCATACAATATGTGCCCTTTATGTCTGGCTTCTTATACTGAATATCATGCTTTTGAGGCTCATGTTTTAGAATGTATCAGTAATGTACTCCTTCGTTTGGCCTAAGAATTTTTCTTTTTAATCCATAAGATTTCACGTACATTCACATGGCACCAGGGTTTTTGGAGGTTGTTTTTTTTTTTTTTTTTTTTTGGAAAATATATATTTTCAATTTTAACCATTTAAAGTCTACAGTTGACTAACATTAAGTACTGCTTCCCTGCCTGGCCCCAACATACCCCCACTCACCTGGAGCTTCCAGTAGGCCCAGAGGACACAAGCCCAGCCATGCTGCCCTTCCTTGGAAAACCGAACGTCATCCATCATGACCATGATCCCACTATTAGTGCCCCTCATTGTAGCAAAAAGAACCCCGGACATGGATAGACTCTAGTGAAGAGGGCAGCTGCCCCCAGGCAAATTGTTGTGCTTGGGACAAGGAAGCAGTGCCCTGGGACCTGCAGTCACCCTGGGGTCACATGAGGTACAGTGCTGGTCTCCTGAGGGCATATTCTGCTGAGGTCAAGGACAGGCCCCTATGGAGGAGAACCAGTGAACACTTAGGGACATCTCTTGTCATTCTTTTCTTCCTTCCTTCCTTTCTTTCTCTTTTTCTCTTTCCACCCGGAAGAGGTAAAGCTTGACAAGAAAAAAGTAAATGACTTTCTAGACCATCCATATTTCAGGGCTGCTTCATGGACCTGTCCTTATTTTCTCAATAAAAACCCTCCAAGGAACTAAGATGTTCTATGTGTTCCATGCACGCTCACCTGTGTGCCTGCCCCGCACAGTCCTCCATCTTCCCTTCCCTCTTCCAACACTTCACTTTGCTTATTCAATGGCAAAGATTGCTGTGAGTTCCAGCATGGTGTCTGCCTCACCCCCTTCATGACTGTCTTGCTGACTCAATAGCCTTTGTTCTGGCTGTTCGGGAACCCTCATCTGTCCTCTGCTCAGGGACACTGCTCATCATTAGCAACACCCACCTGTATTCCTCACTGTTCAGGCCCTGGGAAATCGGCTGTCCTGACCTGGGACAGCTTTAAATATAAGAAATTGCTACCTTCCACCGCTGGGGTCAGAAGGCTGGGTGTGTGGTCCAAGGCTCTTGGAGGTGTTTTGCATCCTCCCAGAATCTCCTCTCACCTCCCTAAGAAACTCTACTACCAGGAGACCTCCAACCAACACCCTCCATTAGGTGCTGAGCTGTCAATATTTCCAGCCCAGAAAGACCACAGCCTGTGCTTTGCAACAGGGAAAACCCTCCCCTCTACCTCCAGTCCATCCAAGTGCCCCCACCATTCCTCAGCTCGCACAGCCCACAGACGGTTTCTGAGTCTGTACAGCAGGGGAAGTCCCATAGGTGTCAGGTCCTGAGTCTCTTAGACCAGCTACCATGTTCCACTCAAACCTACATGACGAGTCCATGGTCCTCTGGTAGTGCAGGGGCCCCTCCCATGTTCCTCTTCTGGCACTGTTGCTGGATCTCCTTCCTCCTTAAGTCAGGGGAAAGAGCTTGGTTTCTCTGGGCCTGCGAGTGGGGAAAGGTAGGAGGAGATGAGCGGGCTAGAGTCCAGTCTATTCTGCATCCTGTGGGCCCATGACTCTGGTGGGTGGAAGCAGAGGGGGTAATGGGACAGCGAGGCTCTTGGCCTGCTTAGTGGCTCGGGATTTAGGGCACATTCAATTGGAGGCTGAACCTAGTGGAGCATGTTGGTCAGCAAGCAATTTCTGCATGTGTAGGAACTGAACCAGTTCACCAAGCTCTCTCAAAACTAATAAACACTCTTACTTCTGGCAACAGGGGAAGGGCAGACGATGTTCCAGGAAACTCCTCTTTAATCTCCTGGGAACATTCTGACAGGGTCTTTGAAGATACAACAAATGTCTGCTTTGGTTAAGAAGACATTGGGTGATTTGAAGGTACATTCTGGTAATGTAGAAAACTACAGTACTTCAAAATTAAAATCCTATTTTATGATTTAGAATCTACTGTACTTAGATGACTGATAAATTGTTTAATGAAGGCATTGGTAAAAATAAAAGCTGAGAGCTACAGAGATTTTTTGTTTTTGTTTTTGTTTTTGCATTACCTGGGCCTCTCACTTTTGGGGCCTCTCCGGTTGCAGAGCGCAGGCTCCGGAGGCGCTGGCTCAGCGGCCATGGCTCACGGGCCCAGCCGCTCTGCGGCATGTGGGATCTTCCCGGACCAGAGCACAAACCCGTATATCCTGCATCGGCAGGCAGACTCGCAACCACTTCGTCCCCAGGGAAGCAGGAGAGCTAAAGAGTTTTAACATTACTTTCTATTTTCATAAATTTTACATTATAGTCTAAAACTGTGGCATGCTTACCTATTTGTCCATCTATCTCTCCTTCTCCCTCTCTCCGTAGTGTCAAGATGTTCGTCGCTATTTGGTAGGTGCCAATTCTTCTGCAACACGCACACTTCATTGTGTAGGAGAAGTGGTAACGTTTGTTCACAGGAGTGTAAGTGAGGAGGTGATGTGCGGGCGGGCTGGGCCACTGCAATGTGGTGAAAGAAGGACAGGCATTGTCCACGGGGGCTGGCCCCTGGACCCTAGGCTCCTGCTTTTATCCAGACATCTGGGGCACCCTGATTCACTCTTGACCCAGTAAACAAGGAGCCTAGAATATCTCTGTGAGCAGTCCTGGCCAGGAGCCCTTCACATACTTCTCTCCATTTACATCGTGGGCATGGAGTTCTCTCAAAGATCTTCAAAGTTCTCAGTTCTTCTGATTTCTATAGTCTTCGCTTTTCTTCATGCCAAGGATGTCACTAAATAAATTAGCCTATGTATGATTAATATGAACATATAGTGTTGATATATTAATAAATATTATTATATTAAAATAATATTAGTATATCATATTTAACATTTTATTTACATTATATGTACATTTATTTATATAGTATTATTTTATTATAATAAATTAAATTAATATATATAAATAAGCTATTAATATGAATATATATTACACCTGTGAGTCAGGATTTGCCTCCTGGGTGCTCAGCTCTTCCCACTGAGCCAGACTGTTTGCCTGAAAAAATGAAGACTTCAGGGCAAAGTGAAATGTGAGGGGGAGGTGGGCAGAGAAGACCCAACCTGCAGTCACAGTGAAGAATGAGGTGTGTTCTCAAGACCAGCTTGAAGTGCACATTCTTAGTGAGGAGAGTGGATGTAAACACTGTCGCCCGCCCCGTGTGCCCCATCTGGAGTGGAGAGGGGAGGAAGCCTCCTCCAGGTATTTCTTCACCGGCTCCTCCCACCGGACCCCCTCTCCTCCCCAGTCTCTGCTGTGACACTTGTTTTTGGACATCTGGAGGTGAATTTAACCCTCCCCCACTGTTCTCCTCCCTCCTGTCTCTCTTTTCTTTCCCTTCATTGAGACTCTCAGGCCTGCTATCAGGTTGGCTGGGGGCCACAGCCAGTCGTAAGCACCTTCCCTGCAGCCAGTGAGCTGGCCTTGCCCCATCTTCCTCCTTTTAGAGCTGTGATAACTGGGTACCTGCTGTCACTGGAGACTTTCCCTGCTGTTATTCTCCCCTCGCCAGGTGGTCGGATGTGCAGGACAACTAAAGGCGACTCTGACTTTCCCCGGGTGTGCATGGTAGCACCTATTGTAGTTTGCTAAGGCTAGCCACCTAAGCACAGGCTGTGCGTTGTTTTAAGATATAGCCCAAAAATACAATAAGAAAAAAGCTCTCCTGATAAGGTTGGCGTGACTAAATATATTCAGAACTTCATTGAGCCTATTCTCATACACTCAATTTACTACAGCTTTAGAGGTTTCTAATTTCTACTCAGATTTGCAAAGATTGGTCACTGCGAAATTTATTAGCTGTCATTGTATTCCAGATGGCAGAGTAAACAGGGACTAAAGGTAGAAACACCTGCAAAATACCTAATATGGTCAAAAGTGTCCGACTACTTTTAAAATGTTATTGATTAACCATCCAGACAAATGAGAAATGCCAGAGAAAAGTCAAATAGAGACATGTATTCATTCAGCCAAAAAGATGAACGAAGTGAGAGGTGAGGTGAGGAAGCTGGCCCAGTGTGGGCGGTGGGACCAGGCAGCTGTGGAGGCAGCTCTACCACATCCTTCACAGGGCTGCTCTCTCAGCCCCCCAGACGGGCAGCTTTTCTTGGTAAACTCAGTGTAAGGATATCAGCCATTCATCAGGCACTTCTTTGGCTTCACACGTGAGCAGGACCCTTGTAGCTGCAAGGTTTACAAATTAGATCCTCTGCAGTGGCTAGTCTGTGTTCTGTGCTCTCCTCAACTGAGGCTGCTTCTGGTGTCTATCACAGAACCTATAACACGTCCTGAGTGTCCAGGCTTACAGCGGTGCTGCTTGAGACTGGGCTGTGACATATCCATGTCTGGCATGTAGCAGGCATTGAATGAATATTTATTGGGGACAAGGAGGCTAAACTGCACAAGCATCTACTCCTAAGCTGCTTCACACAGCTTGTGACTGCAGCTGAGCTCCGGAGACCTCACTGCCTGTGGTGGGGGCTAAAGCTCTCACAGCTTGTTTCATCTGCATGTTGCTTTCCCCCTGATAATATGATCCTTTTAGCGTCTCCTCCTAGAGTTTTGCATTGACCAAGTGAGAAAGACCAAAGTTGTTCCAGTCTTGTGTCAGGCTTTTAAAGCTCAACTACACTGAAAGCTCATGAGAGGTATAGTATCACGTGGGGGTGACTTTCAACAAGAGTTGTCACAGTGGCACTAACCTCAACAAGTCTATTCACTTTTTGTATAGAGGTTTTAGTCCAATACTCTGCTCAAAAAGTTCAGAAGGCACACTTTGTGATATTTAAGCCCTTTGCTCTTGCTCTAGGGCAAGATTTCTCAACCTGGGGATTAACGACATTCTGAGCTGGATAACTTCTCGCTGTGGGAGCTGTCCCGTGAATTCTGTGATGTTGAGCAGCAGCCCTGGCCTCTACCCACTAGCATCTCCTCAGGCGTGACAACCCAGAATGTCTCTGGTTACATCCATTAGTCCTCTGGAGATAGGGGATTGAGGAAAAATTCCTCAGCTGAAAATTTTTTCTCAAGTGGCACCAGTAGATTGCAAGGAGAACAAAAACGACACCAACAAAAGACTCACCAAGACTTGCCCAGTGATGGAATTATGACAAACTAAAGAATAGGCTTTCCTTGTGTAGTATATTCAGGCTATTTTTGGATACTTCTGTGCAGAGCTGACTCGAAGTCCTCCATCCCTTAGTGGTATTTGGCCCAAGGCCCCAAGATGTCTTTACCTAAAGTGTGTTTAATGTCACGTTTGTTTAATATATTCCCCCAGATGTGCCCCTCTGTGTGCCTGCATCAACAGCGTGTATCTACTTAGATTATACAATGTGAGAAAATAGAATCCTCATTATTTCAATAGCCTCCAGGGTAACAACTCACAATGAACCTAAACTAATTTTACTGATAATAGTGAGATTTTGTTACAAGAATATGTAGTAAATATTAGGAAACAATCTATTTTACAATAATAATTCAAAATGAAGTTAAAGAAATTTAATCATCATGACTGTTTACCACCAGAATCAGGTAGTGTAGCATGTTAGGTGGTGCAGCAGGGTGAAGATGACAAGACAAATATCTCTAACGTGTTCCCCACTTACTCATCTCTAATATATAGAGCACCACACAGGGTGCACACAGACGTGCCACCCACACATCTGGCCCAGAAAACACTCACTGCCCAGGTGCTGGAGTGCCATCAACAGGCAACTTCCAGCCAAGATCCCCTCAGGCAGCGTCACCCATGCATGGGTCCCTCTCAGGGCTACCACACCCAATGGTCAAGTGCAGAGAGGCACTTACAACACCTGTGATGGCCACATATGCTTCAGAGCCCCCATGGGCTGAGCCAAGGCTTCCTCGGGGCCGGACACCTGTTCAACTATGTCATCTGGCCAATACGGCTCCCTCTCTGCCCTATCACAGAGGTTGACACTTAAGTTGCACTCTGCTTGCCAAAATCCATGTAAACATTTCCTTCCAGAGAAACTGACATGTGACGGTGGGGAAGCAGTGATGAGAGGGAATTGGGAGCTAGACTGCTCCACAGTTGGAAGTAGCAAGGACCCCTCCACGGGCTAGGTGGGGCACCCATAGTGTCTGGAATAGGCGATGGTCCAGGTGTGCAAACTCTCACAGGTGACAGGGTAGTAATTGCTAGTCACCATCGAAACAAGAAGAGGACCTTCCGGGTAGAAAGAAAACAGAAAAAGTTGAACCCCCCACCCAGACCCAGGATTTTGACAAAGATATTTTCACATATTGAGGTATGGGGACGTCGTCTGGCTTATACAGGAGTTAACTTGAGTGTTATGCATACTAGAATAGCCTGCGTGTGGCCTATCAAACATACATTGTGCTTCTGCTTTAATTATTAAAGAAAAGAGTGCATTGACCAGAAGTAAAGAATGTACATGTTAAAAATAAAGATGAAATGCCTCCCTTCCTGGGACGCCAATCCTGAAGCTCCTTCAATAATAAGCCTCATTTCCCAGGTGCCAAGGCCATGCTGACTCTCTGTGTATGAGCTGATCTGTTTTTTGTTTGTTTGTTTTGTTTTTGTTTTTTCCCTGAAACCTTAAAGGAAAGTATCCCTGACTTGTTTAATGTTCTTTGTTCTGACAATATATAAAACTTTGCTGAAAACCATGCTTACCTGAGACAGGTCATCAGAGCTATTTTAGCGGTTGTCTTCCAGGCTGTAGTCCACAGTTTGGCTCAAATCAGATGCTTTTCTATTCCTATTATAGATTGTTTATTGATTATTTTCATCAACAATTTATTAGTTAAAGTAGCCAGGCTCCAAGTCCCAGACGAGGTTAGTCAGCCACTCACCAGAGGTCTGCTAGCCCGTGGGACGTTAGCGCCGTGAGAGGGACCCTAACTTGGTACTGGAATTCAGGAGGATGCCCCTGAGCGTTGAAGCCCACACTCTTCTGATCCCTGTGAGCCTGCAGAAATGGCCAACCGTCCCTGTGTAGACCAGGTGCCGCCCGTCCATCCTGTTCTTGCAATGAGAATGAGTGCTTGGTCCCTTCTTACTGCTCAACTTCCACCCTTTCAGCTACCAGCCCTAGGGAGAAAGTGGTAACCCCAAAGAACACCACAAATTGCCTCAGTGCTCATATGAATAGTCGGAGGAAGTAGTTGAAGGAGCAGAAGGAGTGAGATTTCACCAGAGCTGGAAAATTGCATCCAGATGCGTCACCTGTGAGTAACGACCCCAGCTGCCACCATCCCTTTTGCCTTCCAGGTGTAGGGGGTCTGCGGGATCCTTGCTAAGTCTATTTTTCGCCATTCCCGGCCCTTCCCTATCATCACCCCTTCACCTTGAAACATATTCAAGAAATTTGATTAAAAAGAAAATGTGTTCAGCTACAGCCAGTGGAAAACCTGCTATGATGGGTATTAAGAACAAGTAGAACCATTCCCAGGCATTGAACTATGGCTTCATCCAATCGTGCCTAAGAAGGAACCAGTTAAAAGAGTGGTATGCTATGAACAGAAAGAAATCTTTACAGTGACTGGAGAGTTATTCTATTTAGAAAAAGAGAGGGTCTTTTTATCCAACCCCAAGGTTATTCCACACAGAAAGAGATAAAAAAAGACCCTTTTTCCACACCAACAGGTGGATAAAGGAGCCATCAAATTTGTACTCAAAGGAGTTGATATCACGTGTCTACACTTAGCTTCTCGAGGAGCTAAGCTTTGCTCCGCTTCAGCAGATAGGATTGTTGCAATTGAGGCAGAAGGAAAACAGCTTGCTCTGGGTGCTGCAGTCGTGAAGATGTCTGCAGATGATGCTGAGAAAGTCAACACAGCAACTGGCATTGAAACATGTATTATATAAAAGGTGGGCTGTGGCACATAAAAGCATATAAGTAAGTCTCAGATGGAATGCACTTGGGCTCCACATGGATGTGGTGCAATATCTGTGTTTGTGTGTGTGTGTGACAGCATGACTACAACGTCCCTGTGATTATGCTGAATAAATTCTACACATGCAGAAAAGAGAGCCCAACAAATAAACAACTGTTGCCGCCTTGCTCGGAAAGAGTGCAGACCAGCTGCCCCTGTGTCCTCTCCTGGCCATCAGGCTATAACTCTCCCAAAAGAGCTTCATGACCCAGCCAGTGTGCTGGTGGGACTGTGAGAAGACAAATGGGACTGAATTCTCAGTGTGTCACCTGAGATGCCCTCATGTGAGCGTCTGGACAGGACCGAGCATGGAAGAGTCAAGTGTAGGGGCACTGAACTTGCTGGAGGGTTTTCCTCTCGACATCCCTGCGGAGTCATAGCCCTCTCAGCCCTTCATGGTGGAGAAGGGAAATGATGAGACGCCTTAGCCCCTACACATGGACAGGCAGCTCCCGGCTCTTGCGGACTTCCAAAGCCTCATGCTAAGAACTGACTTGTAATAACTTTGTTTTTGTCATTAATGTACTAGATATTTTTAGTAGCATTAATCTGAAAACGGGTTATTACCACCGATGTCAGTAATGGAATTAGCTGCGCTAGAGATAACCTACAGTTTAACCTAAAGTTTACAACGAAGTTTTCGCCTCAAAGTTTTAAGGAATTCAAGACGAGGCTAGAATAAGACAAGACACCACAGAAACTGCTTGGTGACTGGGCTTTATATTCACTTTAAAGAAAATTATCTCTGAAAACTTAGAAACGTTTAATTATGCATATTGTTATTAGCATGAAGGTGAGAGATAGAAATGAAATATGAACCTAGATATGCTTATAGCAGTGTTATGTGGTTCTGTGGAAAGCTTTCTGCAGTGTTCTCAAATAGCAGTGGAAAACCCCAAAGCAGGAAATCGTGACACCTCAAAGTCATGCTGTTACCCGACAAAAGCAAGCTGCAAGGCAACACACAGTATTTAAGACAAGTAAAAATGAAACTTTATTATCTGTGAGTAAATAAAAGTATATTTGAAAAATTTTTTTTTAAGTTGTCAGAATATATACAAATGAACCATGGATACCTTGATACGTGTGAATGAGAAATTGTACTTTTCCTCTGAAGTATTCAGGGGTTTTTTTGTGTGTACTTGGAACTCAGGATGAACTTGAACAAGAGTGTACACTGTTTGTATTTTAAAACACGCGCACACATGCACAATTTTACATGTGATAACAGAAATGTCTTGTCATACAGCCTACAGTCAAGTCAAATAGTAAGTTACGTGGAAGAGAATGGGTTTTTATTTAAGGATTAGAGACAGAACACACTCGAAGCACAAATAATAAAACCCTCACTGCACAGTAGTCACTAGAACATTCCTTGAGCACTCGCTGGGTTTAAGCCAGCTTGGAAATCAGTTATTTGTCTAAACTAAGTGAGAATTTATGCCCGGTTCCTAGAAAGCATATGTTTTAATTAACTTGCCTGCCAGTGTCTCTCCAGGGAAGAAAATATACATTTTATTTTCAAAACTCGTCTGGGCCTGTTCTATCATGGATTGGTCCATTAAAAACAAAACACCCAAATCAATATTCTAAAATACTATTTTTGCTTACCTGAAACCTTCCTCCTTTTTAGAGCTTTTTATTTTCTGTCATCTGTTCAACACAGTGTAAAGTAAATACAGTCGAGTCCACAGCAGGGGCCGCTACTCAGGGGGCTCGGGGCTTCGGACATCACTAGGAGTTGAAATGGCAAAGAGCATGTTTGATGCAGAGCCCTAAAAGCATTTTGGTACTGGATAATCTGCATCTACAGAAAGCACATGATAGCCTGATACTGTTTCCTACATCTGCCACAATTTAAAATAATTTTCTAATGTTTTATTTTCTGTAACCTGAGATTGGGAATGTTGGGGAGAGGGTATAAATATAACTATTTATGTAACTCATTCTAAATAGAGTATAATTAGAAAGTATAATTAGACTTGAGTCTAATTCCCCTTCATATCCTAGTTTCTGTGGCTCTCAGTAGATAAGGCTCAGGTTCCAGTCCCAGCTCATTTCTACAGAGAGGACAGTAGGTGGCACCATCAACCAGTTTAAAACACAGTTCACTGGTTTGGTTTGTTGTTAACCAGTTTACCACACTTGAGCAGGAACCTAAATAGTTTTGTGCATAAGTGCATTAAGTCCTGGCCATTGTCACGGGAGAATAATCCTAGAAGAGCACAAAGCCATTTAAATAGATCTGTATGAAGTATTTACAAATAACCACAGGAAGAGACTTTGCCTCTCTGTAGATCGAGATTATCCAATAATTAAATGCGTTTAGGGTTTGTGTCATAAATACTCTTTGCCACTTTAATTTCTGGTAATGAGAAAAGTCTGCCTGTGACCATCCCTAAACTAGTTTGTCCTTTGACCCTGGCCAGACACATAGACTTTATATATTTAGGTTTTCTTGTCTGGGGGAACAAAAAAACTTGACCTAGCTGCTCACAAGTGGAAAACAAAGTATTAGACCTTAAAATGTTCCAGTAGAGTGCAGATCAAACACTCCCGATTCTAGACACTTCATAGGATGTTTTTAAACCTTTTCAGCCACCACTCGCTCTTGACTCAGAAAGCTTACTTTACTAGGTACTGTTCACAATGGAAATGTGTTGAAATCACTGCAGCTATGTTCTACTCCAGTGCACAAGGATCTCTACAGACTAGGAACAGTGTTAAATATTCTGAAAGGGTAAATCCAGGGCATTTAATTTTATTTGAATAAAAACCTGTGCACAAACACATTTTATACATGACTTCAGGGAGGCCACAGGCTCCCTGGGCTCCCTAAGCCCCTCAGATTAAGATCTCCTGACCTGGGAGTGAAAGAAAACAAATGCACCCCTACCACCTTCCCCATTCAGACCTCTGGTCCCACCCCAGCCACACCCGTGGGAAGGCAGGTCGACACTCAGCACACATACTGTCCCAGCTGCAAGGCGGTCAGACGTGTTATATGAAGCAGATCCGCCACAGAGCACCTCTGCTTCCTACATCCTCCTGGCCCAGAAAAAGATTTAGAAAAAGCACAGAGGAGAACATCAACTCAGCAGAGCAGTCTCGAAGCACAAGGGAGCGCAGAAACAGGAAGCACAAATAAGCCCAGGGAATGACTGACTTCTGACGTTTTTGTTGATAACAGATCTGAGTGAAGTTTTCCTGCTCCCTGCTGATGGCATCTCTGTATCTGCAGGCACTTTCTCTTTGCCTCGCAGTGAAATGCAACTGCTTGTCAGAAGGCCGATCTCTTCTGTCATCCATAGGTCGCCTTCTCGGGGCTGTCATCCCTGTAACCCTGGACTGTATGCTGATTGTTCCATTTGTTGTTAACACTTCTATAAACGGAGATCTAACTGCCAAGAGTTCAAAATCCCAGTGGTCTGTCAGGTCCCACCACCAATTCACTCCCCAGAGTCATCTCTGAAGTGGGTAAAAATGCCACAAACTCAGGACTGAAGATACTACTGTGGGAACATGAAATACATTTAGAACCTTAGAAAGTCTAAATGTAAAGGTATTTGTTTTCCTTTAAAGTCTGATAAGAAGATGACCCTCTTGCTTATCTTGTCTAAAGAATAAAGATGGACAGGTACTTATCTGAAGATAAGCTACAAAATTTGAGACTGAAGAATGGAATTAAAAGAGAATTGTCTCATGCAGAATAACTACTCGGGTTTGAGAATTTGAGAGCAAAAAGAAAAGGATTCAAGAAAAGATCTTATTATTAGAGCTGAGACCATATGCGATTTAGTCAAATTTCTTTTTCTGAAGGCCAGATCGCCTTGTACAGACTTGTACAGACACAAGGCTGCAACTTTCTTCTCTACTGATCTACAGAGGGGTCCACAGCCACCACTCCAGACCACCGCATTGTGCAGCACTCGAGATGCTCAGGACTCTCTCCTATGTATCCCTGGGGAGTGACTCCCAAATGATCCATCCACTGGGCCTAGCTCTACATGCTTTTAAACACTCTTTAAACCTCTGAAGAGAGCTCTCCTCTCTTCCACATGAAATATCCCCTCACATCTCCTCACTGTTAACATGGCTGCTGGTTTTACAATCAGTCTTAAGATATGGTCTCCTGACTAATGTTTCTTATTATAATAAAGTCAACGGTTTTATACAATATCTTACTGGCATTATTAATATGTCAGATGCAGAGAAAGAATTCAAGTATTAAGGCAAATAATTGTCCTCCTAGCCTTATGAATTATCTAAGTATTGTCTCAACTGATAATGAATGTACAGAGCCTTTTCATAGGGAAAAATGGGGAAAAAGGTAAGAAAATTAGATCAAGCTTAATTCATAAAATTAGCAGCGGTAGATGTTCTTTCTAAGGAAGAACACAAAGGATTATGAATCAGAAAACTGCTTCCAAAGTGAAAGAAAAGAAGCAAAAGCCACCAGAAAATTCTCATGAGTAGACATTTTAGGGAAGCCGGATAATCTTTCTGGAAAAACAAATTGGACTTTCATTCAGTTGGTAGAAATCGTGCTATAATTTTTAATTTTTAGAGATTTAAAAAGAATTTAATGTCCGCATTTATGAGAAGTTGATAATATGTGTAGAAGGTTCAAAAACCTATAAATATTATATACTTTATGTTGTATTCTGCCATCCGCCCTTGCCCAGGACCCCTGTCTTCAAAGTCAGCCACTGTGGTTGATTTTCCAAGTATCATTCCAGAGTGTCATTTTATGGGTATACAAGAAAATGTGAATATATATTTTCCTTCACTCCACATTTTAATACATAAGTAGTTGTATAATGTTTCATTACATCTTCCTTATATTCAGTTGAAAAATATCTGGGGAAAAAAACTTCTATCAGGACGTTGTTTCCTACAAAGCAGTCCACTGAGTGGATGATGTACTATAATGCATATTGCCAGTCCATATTAGGATAAACACTAATAGTCAACCATCTTTTGACATTACAAACAATGCTGCAATGCATAACTTTGGTCTATGTTATTCTACTGCTAAAATCTGTATAGGATAGTTTCTAAAGGATTTGTAGCCTAAAGTATTTCTAACTGAAATAACATTTGATAAGATGTTACCAGTAAGATAGCAGGTACTGAGTTTTTCTGAGGAACCTAGAAGTGGTCATTTCTCTTTATTTTATTATAAATTCAACCTCTCCTCTACCAGATTTCTCCCCGATCTGTATTTGAAAACATTTTCCAACCTCTTCTACCCTTGTGACTTCTCTATAATCTGTTCCTCTTCTTAGCAGTGTCATTCATTCTCATGCCCACCACAGTCTGACATGGTCTCTAACTGCTGTCTGCTCATCTCTCGTTGTCCATCATTGCTCAACCCACTCCACTGGAGAAACACTCAACATGGCCAGACATCTTGTTGAGTATGAAAAAATGGATCATGGATGATTCTGACTCACTGAGCCTGGATGAGAGGAGACATCCAGAGGGGAGTTTAAAGTAGCTGGGGAAGGAGAAGAGGATTTAGGTTTCATCCATGGTCATCATTCAGGGGAAGATGCTACTGAGACTTTACATAGGAGCAGGAGAAGACAGAGTTAGATGCAAATACTTTCAGTGGCCCAGAAATTACAGGTGAACTGAGAGGAAGGGACTCCAAAGGAAGAACAAGGGAGAGAACACAGTGAGTTGGGAGGCCCAGGGGGCGATAATTTGTGTGGCAGGGCATCCAAAAGGAAGGAGCTACCCAGAGAGAGACCTCCACCACTGCCTGATTATCCCTCTGAGTCTCTGTCGAGTACTAATCTGAGCACACACAGGTGAAATTTCACAAGGCTGGGAAGGAACAATTTCTGCAGAAAGAACAATTACTGGAGAACTGTACATTAAATAATTTCCAAAGTTCATGTATGGCTGAGAATCCTCACCAGCCAGAGTGAAGAAACCTCCTTGAATACATGGGGCATTCAATTAAGACACCAGAAATTGTGCATATTAGAAGTGGAACTAATCACAAGCCCTAGAATAAAGGATACTCTAGGATACTCTAGAACTGCACTAACAAACCTTAAAAATGAGACTTTAAAGGGTCTAAGTGATATGCAAGTAATCGTTTCCTACCAGAAAAAAAAATTTAAATTAACACTTTAAAAAACATAGAAAAAAGCCCCACTTCTATCACCCAGGAAACTTCAAGGGATTTAGGGACATTGTGTGAGACCCCAGGTCAGATACACACACACACACACACACACACACACACACACATATATATATACTGCAACTACATTAGAATATTCAAGAAATTGACTACTTTCTGGAAAAATATGAATTCTCAAGAGCAATATTTAAAACAACTAAAACGAAAGAAAAATAAGCTAGAAAGCACATAAAGTTTTTCAACAATTACTTCTGAAAATCGTGTATGGGTTATACAAGTAAAAAAAACAAAAAACAGCTGACTACAAAAGTAACAACTAGTTTCAGAGAATCAAGAATAGAAGAATAGAGGAAATCTGTATTTTGTGAAAATAATTTAACCCTGATATCAGACATAAATGGTGCAAAACAAAACCACACACCAATTTTATGTGTTGGTGGGAATGTACATTGATACAGGCACTATGAAAAACAATATGGCCATTCCTTAAAAATCTAAAAATAGAACTATCATGTGACCCAGAAATCCCACTACTGGGCGTACACCCTGAGAAAACCATAATTCAAAAAGACACATGCACCCCAATGTTCATTGCAGCACTATTTACTATAGAAAGCGCATGGAAGCAACCTAAGTCTCCATCAACAGATGAATGGATAAAGAAGATGTAGTACATATATAAATGGAATATTATTCAGCCAGTAAAAGGAATGAAATTGGGTCATTTGTAGAGACATGGATGTGCCTAGAGACTGTCAAACAGAGTGAAGTAAGTTAGGAAGAGAAAAACAAATATCGTATATTAACGGATATATGTGGAATCTATAAAAATGGTACAGATGAACCTATTTCCAAAGCAGAAGTAGAGACACAGACATAGAGAACAGATGTATGGACACCAAGGGGGGAAAAGGGAGGTGGGATGAATTGGGAGATTGGGATTGACATATATACACTACTATGTATAAAATAGATAACTAATGAGAACCTGCTGTATAGCACAGGGAACTCTATTCAATGCACTGTGGAGACCTAAATGAAAAGGAAATCCAAAAAAGAGGGGATATATGCATACATGTAGCTGATTCACTTTGCAGTACAGCAGAAACTAACACAACATTGTAAAGCAACTATACCCCAATTTTTAAAATCCTATCTTATTAAAATACTAATTAATAATATATGAATTGTTGAATGCTAAAGGACATTTTCAGAAATTATGAGATTTCCCAATAGTTAATGAAACGGCACTGAAAATCCTTAAAAATGTAACAGTTCAATGGACAAGAATCATAAAGAGTGCACAAAACAGCTGACTTTCTACTTTTAAGATATAGAAAACATATGTATAAATCTCTTTCATAAAAAAGCAACTAAAATTTAAAATAAATGTATTTTAAAGGAATATAGAGAATGAATAAGTAGAAAAAAATCAAATTTACAAAATACCATTTAAAAAGACCAAAAAAAAAAAAAAAGAGAGAGAAAATACTATGATTCTGTAGAGCACCAAATATTATAGAGAGATCTACCTTTCTCGATTTTAATTCTAATAAACTTCCAATCAAAATCCTAGTATGTTGTTAAGAAAGTGATTAAGGTTTAGTTGAAAGTCAAGCTAGAATTTTTTTTGAAGAGAATGAGTGAAATGTGCCTTACTAATTATATATATAAAGCTAAATTAAGAGAGTGGTTCTAATACAGAAAATGGTAAACTACTGTGGACTTTAAAAAAAATGCACAACGTGAGAGTGGCAAGTTCAGATTTATTTGGGGCAAAATGAGGAGTATAGCCCAGGAGACTGCATTTCAGAGAGCTCTGAGAAACTACTCCAAAGAGGCAGGGAGGAAGATCAGTATATATGTGATTTTGGTGAATGGGGAGTATATGCAATCGAGAACATATATTTTTTGCAGAATGTTTCTGTTAGTCTCGCGAATGTTGCTGCTAGTCTTGAGAGCAGACCTCACCATGAAAGATCTTAGTGTTTTTCTAGATATGAGGGGATACAAGAATTGGGCTCATAAAATCTTCTCCTGAAAGTATCTAACTCTCTGAAGAGTTGTCCTGCCAGTTTCCCCCGAGCACAGAGTGCCTCATTTCTGCTCTCCACCCGGAACTCCTTTCAGGGAGTGTTGAAGGTCAGCGGCTGCAGCAGCTGCACCAGCACATGATTTAATCCTTGTCGAGGTAGATGACAAGTGCCAATTCGTAACTGAGACTAGCGTTACCCTAAATGTAGATTCTAGGATGAGAGCCTATATGATAAATGTATTACAGTCAATAGAAGCCATTATGGAGCATACAATAAGTGGTGATGAAAAACTGGGTAGTTAGTTTTCTTTAAAAAGTATTTACATCTTCACTCAAAACATAAAAAATAAATTTGATATACATTCAAACAGGGTTTTATTTTTAAAAAATATATAGATGTATATGGTTTCTAGATGGGAAAATCTCAAACACATAAAGGATAGAAGAAAAATTACATAAAAATGGGAAACTTCAAGATGTTAATATTTGTATAAGTTAATATTTTTAAACTATTTTTTTAAATAAACTATTAGTTTTAAAATATTAAAACATTAATGCAAATTGATTTAAACTGAAAGAATAAAGCAGATCTAAAACGCACACACGAATGATGTGCACAGAAAATTCCTTTGATTAAATAAAAATACCAACATAAAACGTTGATCTCACAAGTGAATAATAATACAATCTTTTCTACCTTTAGGAAAACTTTCAAAACATGGCACAATTAAATCAAAAGCGGTGAACAGCCACATACATAAATTGGTACATTTCTAGAAAGCAGTTTTTAAAGAGGTGATAATAAACCTCTTGTAATTCCATCCTTAGAATTCTACTACTAACGGGGGAAAAATGATATGGCAACGTGTTTGTACATAGAAAAGGTATTCAAATAGTTTACTTTTAAGATGGAAAAATTGTGAAGAGCCCTAAATCTAGACTCTAACTAGCAAGGAAATGGTTAAACTATATTGCCCAAGTTCCTGACATAACATTATTCAGGCATTATCATAATGTCTATGAAGATACTTAAATACAGGTCAATAAATGTATCACAGCAGCTACTATTTACATTATGTGTTACATATGTTGAACCCTTAACTTTGGGAATCTAATTTAAATCCTTAGAGCAGGCCTGGAAGATGGGTTGTGTCATCTGCAAATCAGATGCCCCATCTTGCATTCTTTCAATGCATTGCTCCAAAAATTATATATTACATTACATTATATATATATGGAGAGAGGGGGAAATCAACAATATTTACATGTGAGTTTATGAGGAGTGTAAATATATAAAACTCTTACTAGCTCTTTCTTTGCGATAGAGATGTGCATAATTCTTATTTTCTTGGTACTTTATAAATTTTGACCACACATTACTCACATAATCAGGGTAAAAACCAATTTAAAAATGCTGAAGCATCCAAAATATAGATGAAAATTTCTGGGATATTATTTTTAATTAGGTAAAGATTTATTGATATTTCTTGAAGTGCATTTAGTTTAGAGTTGTTTAATCAATGTAAGTTGAAGATGTTGTTAAGACAGTGTGGGGCCCCACCACAAGAAAAGTTGAAAAACTGGCTTTAACCATCTCAGATAGTCAGGGTCATTATTTTTCTAAATCTAAAGTTAGACAGCACAGACTATGGTGCCTATGGAAATACTAACCCTGCTTTATGGATTTTCATATTTCAAAATGTTGTTCTCCACACCTATTGAAGCTCATACTACATTAGCATTATATTATAATATTCTATATTTAACTATACAAAAGCCTAAAGATTTTTGGTTGCATAATCTGAGAACTGAATTCATTAAGAGAAAATGACTCAATGGAACATGGAAGCCAAGGTAAGCTTTAAACCTTAGTACTCCTTTTTACCATAATGTGTTACATTAATTATTTAAAAATAATTGTTTAAATCCCGTTTCTTCAATTCCTTCAACCTGCAGTTCGTGATCCTTAGGGAGCCCCAGATTAAAGGTCATATATGCTGTTTCATAGCCATCTTGGAGAAAGATATTAATACATTGTCAGAGTTGCAATAAGTATTGCTCTAACATGCCTGACATACAGGGAACAATTTGAACATATTCTGAATCTCACTTGTGTTCACATGTAATTTTGTCCAGAGAAACAGTTGGTGAATGAATGCACAGCTGCACCCAGAGGAACCTAGCCAGGTGGAAAAACACAAAACACACACTTGCACACACCTCAAACAGCTACCCCACTCACATCAGACGTTACAGCTTTTTATGGGATTTCAAATCACCCTTCTCTCACTGCTTCACAATCACCCACAAGCTGCAACCCTTCTGCCACCCAGATTAACCAGCAAACTGCAGGCCCTTTTCAAGTTAAAGTGCCATATTGTTGTGGGTGTATATTTAACCATTTAGCACATATACTTACACTACCATTTTTATTAGGGTTTGTCTTAGTTTGGGCTGCTGTAACAAATATACCACAGACTGTGCGGTTTTGACACAAAGATTTATTTCTCACAGTTCTGGAGGCTGGAAGTCCAAGATCAAGGTGGCAGCACTTGTCTGGTGAGAGCTGTTTCCTGGAGAGGCATTCTCTGGGTGAAAAGCAGAGAAAGCAAGCTCTCGGGTGTCTTTTTATAAGGGCACTAATCCCATTGATGACAGCTCCACTCTCCTGACTCAATTACTTCCTGAACTAACATCACGGAACTTCCAAATAACATCACATTGGGAATTGGTCTTCAAAATAGTAATTTTCAGGGGACAGAAATATTCAGTCCCTAGCAGGCCCTTATTTTTTAATGTACCAATGACAGTTTTTGAGTATTGGACTCTAAACCCATTTCCCCACAAGCCCTGTGGTTTTGCGTTTTTTTGTTGTTGTTTTTCATTTTACAATAGATTTTTTTCAGCTTTATTGTGGTATAATCAAGAAACCATCATACTCTTCTCCAGAGTGGCTGCACCAATTTACATCCCACCTACAAGTGCACAAGGATTTCTTTTCACCACATCTTAGCTAACACTCATTCTTTTGTGCTTTTTTTTTTTTTTTTCCAGTACGCAGCCCTCTCACTTTTGTGGCCTCTCCTGTTGCGGAGCACAGGTTCTGGACGCGCATGCTCAGCGGCCATGGCTCACGGGCACAGCTGCTCCGCGGCATGTGGGATCTTCCCGGACTGGGACACGAACCCGTCTCCCCTGCATCGGCAGGCGGACTCTCAACCACTGCGCCACTAGGGAAGCCCTCTTTTGTGCTTTTGAGGGCAGCCATCCTAACGGGTGTGAGGTGATATCTCACTGTGGCTTTGATTTTTATTTCCCTGATGATTACTGACGTTGAACATCTTTTCATGTATTGTTGCCCATTTGCATGTCTTCTTTGGAAAAATATCTATCCAGTTCTTCTGCTCATTTTTTAACTAAATTGTTTTTGTTATTGTTGTTTTGCTATTGACTTGTGTGGGTTTTTATACAATCGGCATATTAACCCCTTATTAGATATTTGCAAATACTTTCTCCCATTACATAGTGTGTCTTTTCACTTTGTTGATGGTTTCCCTTGCAGTGTAGAAACCTTTTAATTTTATGTACTCCCACCTGTTTATTTTGGCTTTTGTTTTCTTTGTTTTTGGTGTCAAATCCAAAAAAAAAAAAAATTGCAAAGACCGGTGTGAAGGAGCCGGTCCCCTATATATTCTTGTAGGAGTTTTATGGTTTCAGATGTTAAATGTTTCTTTAATGCACTTTCAGTTGATTTTTATAAGTGGGACAACATGCACATCCAGTTTTATACATTTGCATGTGGCTGCCAGTTTTTCAAACACAATTTATTGAAGAGACTATCCTTTCTCCATTGAGTATTTTTGGCCCTGTTGTCAGACATTAGTTGACTGTACATGCAGGGATTTATTTTAGAGCTCCCCATTCTGTTCCTTTGGTCTGTGTGTCTATGTTGATGTAAGTATTATACTGTTTTGATGACTGTAGCTTTGCATTGTAATTTGAAAGCAAGAAGTGTGATTCCTCCAACTTTGTTCTTCTTTCTCAGGATTGCTTTAGCTATTCAGAGTCCTCTGTGGTTCCACACAAATCTTAAGATTGTTTTTGCTATTTTTGTGAATAATGTCATTGGAAATTTGATACATTACATTAATTATTTTTATTACATTAAATCTGTGTGTAGATTGCCTTGGGGAGAATGGAAATGTTGCCAACATTAATTCTTCCAATGTATGAACATGGAATATCTTTCCAGTTATTTGGTAAACACTTGTACCTAAATCTTTGTCAGCATCTCTGATTATTATCTTTATATGAATTCCCAGAAGTAAAATTACTAGCTCAAACACCATAAATATTTTGCAATCTTTAATGCATATTACCAAATGATGCTCCAGAAAAAAGTGGTACCATCTACATTTTTCCAATCCAGCATCTAAGAGTGCTGGTCTCACTGCATCTTCACCACGTTTACATTTGCATTTTTTTCTGACACCTTGCTAATTAGATATACCAAAAAAAAAAAAAGTTACTTTCACATCTGGATCAAGTGTTTATGGAGATTCTGACTAATGAAAATTCTAAGAGAAATTCTAAGGAGGATAATTTTAAGTGTTTAGATATGATTTTACTTAATTGTAGCTGTTTCTTCCCTACAAAATTATTTTGAGGGTTGAATACAGGAGTGTGTCTGTGTTTATTTTCCTCCTGGGGTTTGAAGCCTCTGCCTGTCCCCCTGTTGCTCCCACTTTGTACTTTACTATTGTTCTGCCACTACCCTTCCCTGTCGAGTCCCCTAGCCAGAGACAATGTTAGTAATGGAGTTCCACCAGCAATTTGCCAGTGAGCCTAATGAAAAGCACCCACAGGCTGATGATTTTCAGCTGGGTCCTGAGCTATGATTTAATGTGATTTGTCTGGAAAAACTCTCATGAAACTTGAACTCTGTTAGGGAGGGGGTGGGTGATGAGAGAAAACATTGAAACCTGTGGGGGCGGGGGGCAGAGACAACCATTTGGCTCCCAACACCCTGGCCCACTTCTCTCTTAGAGCAACTGAACATTCGATATTTAACTAAGTGCAGGGCTGCCCGAGACTACAGACGTTCCCGGCCTCCTGTGCAGCTGGGTTGTTTGTGAGACTAAGCTCTCCCTCCAAGATGGAAGGAAAGAAATTTGTGCAACTTCTAGGATATTTCCTACATAGGACAGGCAGGCCTTACTTTCTCCTTCTCCCTCTGTCCTACTTCACACTGAAACTATAGCTCCATCCTGCCCCACGTCCACCCCGGAGGAGGCCAATTCCCCTAGGATGACAGAGCAACAGGGATGACAGAGAAGCTTCCTGAAGTAGCCTTGCGAGAGCAGCACAGGACTGCCTGCCTGCAGATCAGAATGTGAGAGAGATGCAAACTTCTATTTGGCATAATTACGTGGGGGGGTGGTGTCGGTGTGTTATAGCAACTGAATTCTAACCAATACAGGAACCGTGGAAGGGGCTCCTCTCTGCACTTGCCATGGGTCAGGCTGCTCCAAGGACTACAGCTGTCTGATACTTTCAGCTCTCTGCTCCATGGGGGTGGGGGGGAAGCCAAGCTCAGCAACAATCCAGTGTCCTTTCCCGGTGCTTCTCTGGAAATCTAATGGGTGAAGATGGATGCTCCCAACAAAAGGAATCTGGAGCTAATATTTTCCGGGGATACGGTCTTGTTCTTCCCACCACAGCGTGAACCCCGGCTCTCTCCTAAACACGTAGCTTGTTTTGAAATGTGCTGTGCTGTTTCCCTGATGATACGTGCAGATTCTAAATAAATAACTCAGGGCACAGACCATCTTACGTCTGTTGTCACTTGAATGTTGCTGGAAAGATGAGTTTAGAACTAACTCCTCTGCTAAACCAATACATTTAAAAGCTTAATTTGGAAAAACAAAAATTTCCAATTGCGTCATCCACCCACAAAGCGGAACTCAACTCAAGTGTTGGCCTGAGCTCCCCATTCAAGTGCAGGTGTATGGGAATTCCCAGGTGTCTTGTCTTGTCCGTGTAACTTCTCATCTACTCTCCAGCCTTATGGACTCACAATTTTATGTTGAAAAGACAGCCTAATATATAATAAAATATTAAAGTTATTGAGAACATTATAACAAGTTCCATAGTTCATTTGTTCTTTATTTGTTCATGCTTAATTATGTACAGAGTGTCTTTTCTTTTGAGACTGGTTTAAAATATAGTTTATTAATAGGGAATATGAGGTAAGGTAAGGTCAACGGATCACTAGACGACTGTCTCTAAAAAGATGGTTGGTTACTTGCAGCTCCCAAGAGGAGGGGACAGGCCGCACATTGGTCAGCAGGCAGAGGGAGGGAGGGGAATTCGTGACAAGTGCTATTTCTGTGATTCCCCAGGAAGGAACAGGGAGGATGGCGAGTAGATTCAGGACTGAGTAGCCTGTAGGATGTCAGGGGCTGTCCCTGGTGTCTGGGTGTTAAGGGAAGGGAGACAGTGGCCCCCAGTGTGAGAGCCACAGAGGAGGTGGATGGTGAGGGCTCTGGATGGATTGCTTTGTATTTGAAAAGCAGGCCTGGGAGCAGTTCTGAATCCAGGGAGTCGGGAGAGTACGGACCCAGGGGCCGAGGCAAGGGGACCCAGGCTTGGCACTGGCTTGTCTAGAACAAGGCGAGCCCAGCATGTTCATGTGAGGAGATGTTAAAGCGTCAGGTTTACAGAACATAGATACTTGGTCCACACTAGGGAGCAGCTTAAACGTCCCGTCCTCAGAGACACGTCCCCTCCTGTGCATCTGCAGTGTTAGCCTCCCCCGCCCATGTGTCCCAGTCATCACCCACCTCATTGCTGCGCAGCACCCAGGGCCGGCCCTGTCAGCACCCACTGTGGCTGCCTCACCCGGAGGAACTCTCCTCACGGGGTCCCAGTCCTACGAGCTCCTCTGCCACCGCTGTCCCCTTTCCCTGCCACCCCAGCCCCTCCCCCGCCCTGCTCTCCTGCTTCCCCTGAGGCCTGCTCTTCCCTGCACAGCGCCAACCCTTCTACACGCTGTTCTGCTTACTGTCTGTCCCCCTCTGCAGCGTCAGCTCCATGGGAGCAGCAGCAGGGTTGTTTCTTTTTAAATTGTTCTTGTTTTTGTATATTTTATTCTCTGCATGGCCTACAGCCCAGATCAGTGTGGAGCCCGAGGTAGAGACTCCATAAGCACTGAATGAGCAGCTGGTATCATAGCCCGGAACACGCCTTTTTGTGATTTCCTTGTTGAGAGAGTCTCTGTCTTCTCGGGACTGGGAATCCCTTCCCCCAGCACAGGCCTGGCACACAGCAGATGTTGGATCAGGATTTTGACGAATGAATATGCCACTCACTGTGCTTAACACAAGGACTCAACAATGATAAACCTTGTTGCTGCCCTCAGGGGACAGTTAAAATCAAGACAACAGCCCCAAAGGGGTTGCTTAGTAAGAACAATGTCATCAAACTGCGACTTAAATGCAGTTTCGGCTCCTCCAGAAATGGAACCGTAATCCAGAGGGTCAGGAATCCTGTGATCAGCACTAGCTAAGCCATCCGCCTGGGAGACCGCTGCCATCCGCTAATGCAAAGAAACCTTGCAATAACCCACACGAAGCTTTGCCCAGAACAGCTTCCTTGTTTCAGCTCCCTTCTGCCTATAAGCGTCTTTCATTTTGTGCAATTCCTCAGAGCTTCTTTCTATCTGCTAAATTGGATCCTGCCTGATTCATAAACCTTCAAATAAAGCCAGTGATTTTAAAATTTTACTCAGTAGAATTTTATTTTACTTTTTTTCTTTTAATGGAACTTATAGTTGATTTTCAGGTTATATTTTGCTTCAAGGGATTGTCCTAGAAATAGTCGGGTTTATTACTGCTATGTAACAAACTATTACAAAACTTAGTGGTTTGAAATATAATTTATTATTATCACTGCTAGTTCTGTGGGCTGTCTGTGTTTAATTGCATGCTTCTTGCTTAGAGCTCCTCGTGCTGCTGCAGTTGGAGGGCAGATGGGGCAGTGTCACAGAGAGGCTCCAGCAGGCCCCTCACAGGGCTGGCTGGGGGTCACCTGTGCTGGGGGCCAGAGTGTGCACGTGACCTCCGCACGTGGCTTGGTTTCCTCGCAGCAGAGCCTGTGTTTCCATGGACCACATTGTACGAGCAGCAGTCTGATTAAAGAAAGGGTCAGTGGTCAGATCTCTTATAAGGCCGGTTAAGGACTGGCCCAAAGTCACCTCTGCAACTCTCTACGGGTCAAAGCATTCACAGGCCAGGCCAGATGTAGGAGTTTGGAGAAACAGACCGCTTGTCTCCTCGGGGTGGGGTGCCTTGTTTTGTATAAGGAAGGAAGGAATTGAACGTGGCTGCCTTTTTAGATAAACCACCACGAAGATTCTGTAATGAATGCTACAACTGAGCAACAGATGTCAGGGCCCAATACAGTCTCGCTGCGCTCTCGGAGTCCAGAAGGTGAAGCACATGAAAAAAGATAATTCCAGAACCTTCCATGAAGGAGGAAATTGTGTGGGAGTTGTCCTCAATATAAACAATTAGAAACTGTGCAAAACACATAGAACAACTTTTTTTGGTCATTGGACAATAGCAAGCAGAGGAGAATGACGCTGGTAGGGACCAACCAGGGACAAGATTGCTGCTTCCTTGGCACTGTATTCCTAAGGGCCTTGCGAGTCTAAGCAGGATCTGAGTTTTGTCTAATACACTAGAGCATCTCTGTGACGTTCAGAGTGAGGGGACGGGTGGGTAGGAGTTAGCAGAATCAGGGCTCAGCTTTGCGGCATTCATAATCTGAGAGCACAGAAAGATAGGAGGCTCCTAGCAGTCCCAGAAGACGCCCACAGGTTTCTATCCACACACGAGGACCATTTACTCATCACATGAGGTTTGGGTCCCTGGATGAGCCCTAACCCCTAACACCTAGTGGGGTCTCATTTGCTGAATGAAGATGCAGAAACTCTCTTGCAGATGCAGAATGTGAGGAATGGGTGCTGTTTGGATGGACTCAGTTGGAGAAAAGGGCTTTTTAAAGAGGGGAATGAGGACTTTCAGGTTGGCAATCCTGCTACCTCAGCCCTGCCTCCATCAATTGAAAGGTATTGGTCACAGGTGTACTGAACACGGCGTTTCTTACATCAATGGGAGGAGAGATTGGGAGGAGGTGAAATGCCCCTGAGACGCTTGGACCTGACACCCACCCATGTGACCTCAGCTCTGGGAAGTAGCAGCATAGCATATCTAGGGCTGTCCCCAAATCAGGACAGCAGCGGCTTTCCCTGGGTCTAATTTTGCATCTTTACAATAACAATGGGAAATTTCCAGAAGAACAAGGTACGAAGACCTTGAACAGATTGTCCTTCTGAACACTTCATTCTCAATCAAGGGCAATTCTCTATGACCCGCAGCTATCCCCGCTATACATTCAGTGCTCACTCACCCAGCACATGACACACATTCACTGAGGCCCTACTGTGTGCTGACCTGGTCCAGACACCAGACAACAGCAGTGGGTGAAACAGGTGGAGGGAGATCCCAATTCACATGCAGGTGACAGACTCATGGGGAAAACAGATTAAGAAATAGAGGTACACAATATCAGGAGGTGACATGTACCATAAAGAAAAGGAAAGTAAACTTTTGAAAATTCCTGAAGAAGTTTAGGGAGCAAACATGTAGAGGACACAGTGTTCTAGGCTGTGAGAATAGCAAATGCAAAGGCCCTGAAGTCACCATGGGCTGCATGTTTGAGAGACTTAGCTTTTAGCTGGAATACTTGTCTTGTGCTCAGTCTGTTTTGCTTTTATTTGTAAGCCTTGATTTCATTTTCCTAGCTCATTAGCTTGAGTTTGATCACACCAATCTGGTAAATTCAACTCCAGTGATCAGCAAATTCTACTCCAGAGTTTCAAAATGGAAATATGTGAACTTGGGCCCAGCACTCTGTTAGCAGCTAGCAGGCTGTGGACTGAACCCCCATGATGACTGCAGTTAACAAACTTCCCCAGTGTCCTCAGGCCCCTTCCGCTCCACTTCCTCCCCATCTCATCTGGGTCAAAGCTCTGATCCTGCCCCTCTGCCACACCTTCATTTTCTATGCGTAGCTCACCTGTCATCCCCGCTCGAAATTCCCACAGGCTTCTCAAAGTCCTAGGTCCCAAACTGAGTTCATCCCTTGTCTCCTCTTGTGGAATCACTATCAGTGAGGGAACCCCTTGATGGCCCCACCCTCAAGCTCTAAGACACGACCTCTGCCCCCTCCCCCACTCCCTTGCATCCCACCCCATGATCCCATTGATGCAGGACTCCCTGTCATTTTCTCCTTCCACCTTTCTATCTTGAGCTGCCCACCACCCTCTCACTCGTCAATAGATCCCTTTGAAATGAGCACAATTACACATGGAATCACTGATGACACACAGGAAGGTGTTGCTGGGAATTACAGACAGTATCCCATAGCAGAGGACAGACAAGGGCTCCCTAAGAAGGCAGAACACAGGGCATCATGGTGTCAAGACAGCCATAAAGGGAGTGAGGCAGGCATCACACTGTAGCCTTTCCCCACTGATCCCCCACTGTTTCATGTTTCCAAATTTTGCACATCCTCAGTGGGCCAGGCCTCCTTGTCTGTGTTACGGGGATGGCATGCATTAGTGTATCTATCCACTCATTTATTTATCTTGTACTTGGGTCCTGCTCAATGCCAGTCTTTGGCTAGATGAGAACTCATTCTTGAAGAGCCTCTTCAGATGTCACCTTCTCCACGAAGCCCTTCTTGATCTACACACCTACTCCTGCTTGCCTCTGGCCTCATCTGGGACCCCACCGACCCCAGTGTTGTGATCATTCTTTGAGAAACTCTCCAGCCTGTGAGCTCTGTGAACACGCTGGGCCAGAGAGAGAAACATCTTGAAAAACTGTGATGACTAAGTAACTGAATAGATAAAAGGATTAAACACAGGCCATGTGTAGAGTAAGTTCACCAAAGTTTAATTCTTTCTTCCTCCTCCTTCCCTCCTTCCAGGACTAGGAGCTCAACGGAACTTATTTCACCCTTACCTCATGTAGAACTTCAATGGCCTGGGAGATTTTTATATTTTGTGTACTTTAACACTTTGAAAACATTTCATGGCTGTACTAATCAAAATTGAGAAAATTATACCTTGAGGGGCAGGCATCCTCCTGTGGTGTCTGAGTCAAAACAGGACGATATAATAATATAGGATATTGAGGAGGACTTGGCTTGGGCCCCCCGGGCAGCAGCAAGTAGGGAAACAGAAGCAGAGGGGGGGAAGTTTCCACCCCGTCCCCACCGTGACACACCTGTCCCTCTTTGTACTGAACTAGACTGATTGTGATTACCTGGAGGTGGACGTGTCTCCTGGCAGATGGCGTCACCTTAGGGGACAGCATTCAAACTCACTAGGCTTCAGTTCTAAGCTCTCATCCTGACCTACGACAAGTCTCCTGTGTCTTGGATCCCTTGTTTTTAATATTAAGGAATGTGATAGCGAGGCTACATACATGAGCGTCCAGAGATGGTGGAGGCCGGGTGCCTGGCGTTGGTCACTGGGGGATGCTGCTACCCTATTAGTGCTTCCCCTGGCATCCCAGCCTGGAATATGGCTGTGTGGGTGGAATATCCGGAGGGAGCCATGAAGGCATCAGAGAGACACTGTCAGTCAGTGTCAGGACAGCATTGAATTACAGAAGACTGGGCATTCCTCCAGTCACTTCCAGCTGCTCAGGCCCTGTTACCACTGGCCACATACCCTGACTGAGAACAATCTCCTGGGAACTCAGAGTCACAGCTGGTGACCTGGCCACCAGATGGCTGAGGGTGTGTCAGGAGCAGTTTTCCACAGGAGTCTGGGGACACAGGGCTCTGACATGGGCTGGGGAGTGGAGGTGGCATGGCAGGACTGCACAGCATGGGGTATTGGGTGCCTGGTCTGGGCTGCCACCATCCAGGTCCGCATCACCATGAAGTCAACTGCCAGCTTCTGAGCTCAGAAACTGAGCAGGGTTGAGGCTGGCTAGTACTTGTTGCTGAGACCGACTGGGATACCCGGTGCTGTAGGCTTTGCCACTTGTCTCTCCTTTCATCTCTCTCTCCCTTTGCCACTCCTGCCTCCCTCCCCTTGAACAGGTGGTCACCTCTTTGGCCGCTGGGTGGTGGCACAAATTGGTGGAGTCTTGGAAAGTGTGTGTGGAGAGTTCTGAGAAAGGGCAACATGGCTGGGCTGGTGTCCTCTGTGCTTGCTGGCAGCTCTGGGTTGGTGGGGCAATTTTGGGCCCTGGAACTGTCTGCATAAAATGGTTACAATAGCAATTTCGGTACTCTATTTTCCACATTAAAAAAAATGGTAGCATGTGTGTGTGTGTATATATATATTTTTTCTTTTTGCTGCACTGTGCAGCTTATAGGATTTTAGTTTCCCCACAAGGAATCGAACCTGGGTCCTTGAAAGAGAGAGGCTGGTGGAGTCCTAACCACTGGACCGCCAGGGAATTTCCTGTGTGTGTATCTTAAGGACTTACAAAGGAAAGTTCTGGGCCAAAGAGAGGAATTAATCACATGATAAAACATGGATGAGCCTGAAATACATGGCACTGTATAAGAAGCCAGACATAAAGGCCACAGTTGTATAAATCCATGTACTTGAAATATACAGAAAAAGCAAGTCCACAGGATTGAAAAGCACACAGTTAGTTGCCTACGGCTGTGGGGCAGGGAAATAGGAAGTGACTGTTTAAGGGGTCCTAGGTGTCTTTGTAGGGAGATAAAATATTCTGGATCAGATAGTGATGATGGTTGCACAACTTTGTAAACAGACAATAAATCACTAAACTCTAGAGTGTTCAAAGGGCATTTTATGGTATATGATTTCTATCTCAACTTAAAAACCGGTGAGTAATCAATAATACGTTTTTGAAGAATAATTGGAAACACAGATTATCCTCATTGCTTGATTTGGTTCCCACTCTAAGCTCTGTACAAATGAACAAAGACCCTCCCACTCCCAAAATGAGACAAGCCCTATTTACTCAGAATTCGTCTATAGAGCACAGGAATCAGCCACCACCAGTCACATTCGGCTGAGACTCAGGGAAGGCATAGGGATAGGGATGGCTTCTGGGGGAAAAAAAGGGAGGCATGTCCTGATCACAGCTTGTCAAGTGGGGAAGTTGGAGGCGGACTGATAGGAGAATGGGCGTCCCACATGATTACTTAGGGGACCATATTGATATATTTCTTTCCCCCCTTTGGTTCTAAATGGAAAGGATGAAAAATGAGGAAGCTGTGAGTCACTGACTAAACACTGACCCTTGAGGCCTATTGTTGCCGAGGTTGAGGTCTGGTTTTCCACGTTGGTTGTTGCAGGGTGTGGCATAGGGCCTTGTGGCTCGAGGGAGAGGTTCCCCGACTTCCAGGAAGATTTAGAAAATTCTGCATTCCAAAATCCCTCTTTCATCATCTTCAGTCACATACTCTGTGCATACAGAAACTTGAATCACTCTTTTCAAAATTAACTGCAAACAAGGGTAATAATTACTGTAATTTTGAGTAACACTGACAATGGTAATTTTCATTACTATAAATCTCAGGATTTCTCATTTAACTAATGTCCACATTATAGTGAATCGAGCTTGTAACAGAAAAATATCATTACTTTCTTTTCTTTATGCCCAGTATCGCCGTCGGACCATCTGGTCGACCTCACCTCAGCAGCCACCTGGTAAAGCGTCACTAGTGCTAATCTCATCCAGAGGGATCCTTGTGGCACAACGACGAAAGCGCACCTTGACACTCCGGCTCCACCCAGTCCACCATTCTTACCATTTCTCAACACGGGGCAAATAGAAAAGGGGACGACGGACCCTCCCCGCGTACACGCAGCTCGAACTGCGGGAAATCTGGTGTGCGGAGCCCCGTGGCCGCTTCGCGTGGAACCTGGAGAAATGAAAGTGGCCACCGGGGAACAGCCCCACCTCCGCGACGGCACTGGGACGGACCCGGACCCCAAGGAGGCGAGAACGTACCGCCGGGCGGCCTCTGGGACGGAGCGTCGCGACTCCGTGGAAAGGAGGACGGAGAGCCGCGGGGTCGCCCTCTCAGTGTCTCCTCCTTTCGGCCACCAGGGTCGATCCCTACTAGGGGGAGAAACGTAAACATTTGGGGGTGAGGGCGATCGGGATCCACGATGGGGCTGTTGAAAACTGGGCGATGTCTGCGTACATCCGTGTTGTTCTCAACCTCCAGGCGAGTTGGAAAATATGAGAAAGTACGACCACCGGGACACACGGAGGACGACGCCGGACACGGACACCCTCTCCTGGTCACACACACCTGTCTGGGCTGTCCTCGCGGCCCGAGGGGCACCACGGCGTGCTGATCGACCCATCCAGTATGCCCAACACTTCCCAAAACTTAGCGCCAGCCTTAGAAGCTAGAGACCTGCTCGGCCAATCTCCGGCGGCAACATGAACCGCCCACGCCCCGGCGCCACCGGAACAGGCGCCGCAAGCGTCGCCGGCCTCCCGGAACTCTGCCTCGTGCCCGGCGGCTGAGTCTCAGCCCTCGCGAAGGTCACTGAAGCTCCGGATGGAAGGGACGGTCTCCAAGCGGCCGCCAGTTGGCGCCCGACAAGCGGTGGGAAACCCCGAGGGACGGATCCCGATTGCCGGCCGGCGAGGGTACAGCGCGGGCCGCCCAAACGCCCGAGTTCGTACCGCGGCTTCCGCCCCGGAGCTAGCTCCTGTATCACTACTGCGGGAAGCGACCCCGGCAACAGAAAGAGGGCGGGGTACTGGGAAGAGGTCGCCGGGAGGCTGCAGCGGAGAAGCGCTCCCCACGCGATTCCCGGCGGGGCGGGCGTACTAGCGGCCCACAGCGCTCGGGCGGGTCCCTGCTCCTGGGAGCACTTAGGGATTTTGCGGGGACTTGGGTTCCGTGGACTGTAAAACTGAAACCATAAAAGTACACGTAGAAAACTTGTATGAATGATTTTTATTATGTGGGATAAAAAATGGAGTCCTTGTAAAGAATCTTTTTTTTAAAGTCCAGAAACCATCAAAGAAATGAAAGATAAACTTAACCACAAATTCATCTTTATATATTCATTTTTACCTATTCCAGAAGCAAAGTCCAATGATAAGAAACCGGTGTGTGAGGAACATTTGTGAAAATACATGTGTAATAAGATTACTGATTTCAGAATTACTTAATATAAAAACAGAACATTCAGAAAACTTAGCCATTAAGGGGGAAAATTAAAAAATTTTTCTACTAGCTTACAAAGAAAATTTGGCACTTTATAAAATAATATTGAAATTTAAAACATTGTCAATTCTGGATCCTTGATTAGGCTGTGTGTTTTAAGAAAGGCTGGATTGGGCTTCCCTGGTGGCGCAGTGGTTGAGAGTCCACCTGCCGATGCAGGGGACACGGGTTCGTTCCACGATCCCGGAAGATCCCACATGCTGCGGAGCGGCTGGGCCCGTGAGCCATGGCCGCTGAGCCTGCGCGTCCGGAGCCTGTGCTCCGCAACGGGAGAGGCCACAACAGTGAGAGGCCCGCGGAACGCAAAAAAAAAAAAAAAAAAAAAAAAAGGAGAAAGACTGGATTATTAAACATACTGTCTAAAATTCTGAACTTTTGTAAAATTGTTCAGTAAGATTTAGGAAGAGTAAAGCAAGATTTATTTTCCTAAGAGCCAGGTTTCCTGTTTACTGTATCATGAAATAAATATTTTTAAAATTAATTGTTTGGGTTCAAAAGTAAACTTTTGAAAATCAATAATGGTTTTTATTAGAGTAGAAAATCTGCTGCACATGTGCCTTAACATTCCATTTATCTGCCATTTTTTTTGAACATCCATGGGGTATGATTTTCAAGAACACTGTACAAGAGGATCTCTATTTTAATCATTATTTTGGGCTCCTAATTTTCTCTTAACTTAATTTTAGATAAGCCAAAACACCCCAAATAACACACTCTTGCCATATAGACATTTCCTGAAATGTGCTATAAACTATATACATTATTGATAAATTTGAAATGAAATGTATTGATAAATACATAATAAAAAAACAAAATGTATTTTGTTTGTTTTATTATTATGCAAGAATGCACTTTTAAGAAAGAAATGTTGTACCAGATGCAAGAATCTCTGGAAGTTGCATGAAAATATTTTGTATTTAATAACCGAAAATTGTGTACTTCTAGACGTTGGTTATTTTTGTTAAGTTTTCAGAAGCATATTAAATTATGTATTCATTATTTCATCATTGTGACCATTTTTAGAGTTTGCTTCACTCCCAAGTGTAAATTAGAACTCATTAACTCCTGATAGTTTTCTATCAATAAATTATTCTTTTTCTAAAAATAAATAAATTTATTTATTTGTTTAAAAAGAATCCTATAATGGAAGAAGCTTCTTTTTTAAAAGGCAGTGACGGACAGGGGTAAGAGTTCTTGTGCAATGTGCAGATAAAATAAAAATGAAGTTGGTTGCTATCGTCATCCTTAGTGCAATTTCACTACTCTGTTTTTTTCAGTATACCTGGAAAATTAAATCTGTGATCACTCTTAAAGTCATATCATTTTTAAAAATACATCTTTATTAGAGTATACTTACTTCACATTACTGTGTTAGTTTCTGTTGCACAAAAAAGCGAATCAGGCATATGCATACACATATCCCCATTTCCCCTCCATCTTAAGCCTTCCTCCCACCCTCCCTATCCCACCCCTCTAGGTCAGCACAAAGCATCGAGCTTTACATTCGGTAGTGTAAATACATCAATGCTACATTCCCTTCGCCCCCCACCCCGTGTCATCAAGTCCATTCTCTATGTCTACTTATTTATTTCTGCCCTGCAACTATGTTCATCAGTACCTTTTTTGTTTTTTCAGATTCCATATATATGCGTAAGCATATGGTATTTTTTTTCCTCTTTCTGACTTACTTTGGTCTGTATGACAAACTCTATATCCATCCACCTCATTACAAATAACTCAATTTCATTTCTTTATATGGCTGAGTAATATTCCATTGTATATATGTGCCACATCTGCCATATCCACTCATCTGTCGATGGACATTTAGGTTGTTTCCATGTCCTGGCTATTGTAAATAACGCTGCAATGAACATTGTGGCGCATGTCTCTTTTTGAATTATGGTTTTCTCAGGGTATATGTCCAGTAGTGGGATTGCTGGGTCATATGGTAGTTCTATTTTTATTTTTTTAAGGAACCTCTATACTGTTTTCCATAGTGGTTGTATCAATTTACATTCCCACCAATAGTGTGGGAGGGTTCCCTTTTCACCACACCCTTTCCAGAATTATTGATTCTAGAGTTTTTGATAATGGCCATTGTGATTGGCGTGAGGTGATACCTCATTGTAGTTTTGATTTGCATTTCTCGAATACTTAATGATGTTGAACATCTTTTCACGTGCCTCTTGGCCATCTGTATGTCTTCCTTGGTGAAATGTCTGTTTAGGAGTTCCACCCATTTTTTAATTGCATTGTTTCTTTTTTTGATATTGAGCTCCATGAGCTCTTTGTATATTTTGGAGATTAATCCTTTGCCTGTTGCTTCATTTACAAATATTTTCTCCCATTCTAAGGACTGTCTTTTTGTCTTGTTTATGGTTTCGTTTGCTGTGCAAAAGTTTTAAGTTTAATTAAGTCGTATTTGTTTATTTTTGGTTTTATTTCTGTTACTCTAGGAGGTGGGTCAAAAAAGATGTTGCTGTGGTTTATGTCAAAGAGTGTTTTCCTCTAAAAGTTTTGTACTGTGTGGTCTTACATTTAAGTCTTTAAACCATTTGGAGTTTATTTTTGTGTATGTTGTTAGGGAGTGTTCTAATTTCATTCCTTTACATGTCGCTGTCCAGTTTCCCCAGCATCAATTATTGAAGAGGCTGTGTTTTCCCCATTGTATGTTCTTGCCTCCTTTGTCATAAATTAGGTGCCCATATGTGTGTGGGTACCTGTACCGTCCTGTACCATTGATCTATATTTCTGTTTTTGTGCAAGTACCATACTGTCTTGATTATTGTAGCTTGTGGTATAGTTTGAGGTTAGGGAGCATGATTCCTCCAGTTCCGTTTTTCTTTCTCAAGATTGCTTTGGATATTCGGGGTCTTTTGTGTTTCCATAAGAATTGCAAGATTTTTTGTCCTAATTCTGTGAAGGACGCAATGGTAGTTTGACAGGGATTGCATTGTATCTGTACATTGCTTTGGGTAGTAGAGTCATTTTCACAATATTGATTCTTCCAATCCAAGAATATGGTATATATCTCCATCTGCTTATGTCATTTTGATATATTTCATCAGTGTATTATAGTTTTCTGAGTACAAGTCTTTCACCTTCTTAGGCAGGTTCATTCCTAGGTAATTTATTCTTTTTGTTGCAGTGGTAAATGGGAGTGGTTCCTTAATTTCTTTTTCTGATTTTTCATTTTTGGTGTATAGGAATGCCAGTGATTTCTGTGCATTACTTTTGTATCCTGCAACCTTACCAAATACAATGATTAGTTCTAAAAGTTTTCTGGTGACATCTTTAGGATTTTCTTTGTATAGTATCATGTCATAGGCAAATAGTGACAATTTTACTTCTTATTTTCCTATTTGGATTCATTTTATTTCTTTTTCTTCTCTGATTGCCATGGCTAGGACTTCCAAAACTATGTTGAATGAGAGTGGCGGGAGTGGACATCCTTGTCTTGTTCCTAATCCTAGTGGAAATGCTTTCAGTTTTTCACCACTGAGTATGAGACATGTGGTGGGTTTGTCATATATTGCCTTTATTATGTTGAGGTAGGTGTCCTCTATACTCATTTTCTGGAGAGTTTTTATCATAAATCAGTGTTGAATTTTGTGAAAACATTTTTCAGCATCGATTGAGAAAATCATATGGTTTTTATTCCTGAATTTTTTAATGTGGTGTATCACATTGATCGATTTGCATATATTGAAGAATCCTTGCATCCCTGGGACAAATCCCACTTGATCATCGTGTATGATCCTTTTAATGTGCTGTTGGATTCTGTTTGCTAGTAGTTTGTTGAGGATTTTTGCATCTATGTTCATCAGTGATATTGCCCTGTAGTTTTCTTTCTTTTTGATATCTTTTTCTGGTTTTGTTTGGTATCAGGGTGATTGTGGCTTCATAGAATGAATTTGGGAGTGTTTCCCCCTCTGAAGTTTTTTGGAAGCGCTTGAGAATTATCAGTGTTAGCTCTTCCCTAATGTTTGATAGAATTCGCCTGTGAAGCTAGCTGGTCCTGGGCTTTTGTTTGTTGGAAGATTTTATATTACGGTGTCAATTTCATTACTTGTGATACATCTGTTTATATTTTCTAATTCTTCCTGGTTCAGTCTTCAAAAATTGTACCTTTACAAGAATTTGTCCATTTCTTCATGGTTTCCCATGTTATTGGCATATACTTGTTTGTAGTAGTCTGTTATAATCCTTTATATTTCTTTTTTAAATTAATTAATTAATTAATTTATTTATTTTGACTGTGTTGGGTCCTCATTACTGTGAGAGGTCTTTCTCTAGTTGCGGGGAGCGGGGGCCATTCTTCATCGCGGTGCGTGGGCCACTCACTGTCGTGGCCTCTCTTGTTGCAGAGCACAGGCTCCAGACGTGCAGGCTCAGTAGCTGTGGCTCTCATGCCCAGTTGCTCTGGGGCATGTGGGATCTTCCCAGACCAACGCTAGAACTCGTGTCCCCTGCATTGGCAGCCAGATTATCAACCACTGCGCCACCAGGGAAGCCCAATCCTTTGTATTTCTGCAGTGTCAGTTGTGATTTCTCCTTTTTCATTTCAAATTTTATGATTTGCATCCTCTCCCTTTTTTCTTGATGAGTCTGTCTAAGGGTTTATGAATTTTGTTTATCTTCTTAAAGAAGCAGCTATTAGTTTTATTGATCTTTGCTATTGTTTTCTTCATTTCTATTTCATTTATTTCTGCTCTGATATTTATGATTTCTTTCCTTCCACTGATTTTAGGTTTTCTTTGTTCTTTTTTCTCTAGCTGTTTTAAGTGTACAGTTAGCTTGTTTATTTGAGACTTTTCTTGTTTCTTGTGGTGAGATTCAATGGCTATAAATTTCCCTCATAGAACAGATTTTGCTGTGTCCCATAGGTTTTGGGTCAGTGTGTTTTCATTGTCATGTTTTTCTCTGTATTTTATAATTTCTTGTTTGATTTCTTCAGTGATCTCTTGGTTATTTAGTAGTGCACTGTTTAGCCTCCATGTATGTGTGTTTCTTACAGTATTTTTCTTGTAGTTGAATTCCAATCTCATAGCAGAGTGGTGAGAAAAGATGCTTGATATGATTTCAATCTTTGTAAATTTTTCGAGGCTTGATTTGTGACCCAAGATGTGATGTATCCTGGAGAATGTTCTGTGTGCACTTGAGAAGAAAGTGTATTCTGAGACTTTTGGGTGGCATGTGCTATCAATATCAATTAGGTCTATCTGGTCTATTGTGTCATTGAAAGCTTGTATTTCATTATTTATCTTCTGTTTGGATGATCTGTCCATTGGTGTAAGTGTGGTGTTACAGTCCCCTACTATTATTATGTTATTATTGTGTTACTGTTGATTTCTCCTTTCATGGTTGTTAGCATTTGCTTTATGTATTGAAGTGC
This sequence comes from Pseudorca crassidens, assembly GCF_039906515.1. Classification (NCBI taxonomy): domain Eukaryota; kingdom Metazoa; phylum Chordata; class Mammalia; order Artiodactyla; family Delphinidae; genus Pseudorca; species Pseudorca crassidens. The sequence goes on from NW_027136316.1 coordinate 307,740, forward strand.
TCCTATGTTGTGTGTATAAACATTTATAATTGTTTTATCTTCTTCTTGGATTGATATTTTGGTCATTGTATGGTGTCCCACCTTATCTCTTGTAATAGTCTTTACTTTAAAGTGTATTTTATCTGTTACAGGTATTGCTACTCGAGGTTTTTTTTTTTAATTTCAATTTGCATGAAATATCTTTTTCCATCCCTTCACTTTCAGTCTGTATGTGTCCCTAGGTCTGAAGTGGATTTCTTGTAGACAGCATATATATGGGTCTTGTTTGTGTATCCATTCATCCAGTCTGTGTCTTTTGGTTGGGGCATTTAATCCATTTACATTCAAGGTTATTATTTATATGTATGTTCCTATTACAATTTTCTTAATTGTTTTTAGTTTTTTTGTAGGTCTTTTTCTTCTCTTGTGTTCCCAGCTTAGGGAAGTTTCTTTAGCATTTGTTGTAAAGCTGATTTGGTGGTGCTGAATTCCGTTAGCTTTTATTTGTCTGAAAAGTTTTTGACTTCTCCATCGAATCTGAATGAGATCCTTGCTGGGTAGAGTAATTTTGGTTGTAGGTTTTTCTCTTTCATCACTTTAACTATAACCTGCCACTGCCTTCTGGCCTGCTGAGTTTCCACTGAAAAATCAGCTGATAACCTTATGGGGATTCCTTTGTATGTTACTTTTGTTTTTCCCTTGCTGCTTTTAATATTTTTTCTTTGAATTTAATTTTTGTTAGTTTGATTAATATGTGTCTTGTCTTGTTTTTCCTTGGGTTTATCCTATATGGAACTGTCTGTGCTTTCTGCACTTGGGTGACTATTTCCCTTGCCATATGAGGAAGTTTTCCACTATAATCTCTTCAAATATTTCCTCAGACACTGTCTTTTTCTCTTCTTCTTCTGAGATGCCTATTATACGAATGTTGGTGAATTAGTGATGTCCCAGAAGTCTCTGAGATTGTCTTCAATTCTTTTGACTCTTTTTTCTTTATTCTGCTCCTGAGCAGTTATTTCCAACATTTTGTCTTCCACCTCACTTATTCTTTCTTCTGATTCTGTTATCCGGTTATTGATTCTTTCTAGTGCATTTTTTATTTCAGTTATTGTGTTGCTCATCTCTGTTTGTTTGTTCTTCTTCTAGATCTTTGTTAAACATTTTTTGTATTTTCTCAATCTGTGTCTCCATTCTATTTCCAATATTCTGGATCATCCTTACTATCATTACTCTGAATTATTTTTCAGGTAGGTTGCCTATTTCCTCTTCATTTATTTGGCCTTGTAGGTCTTCATCTTCCTCCTTCAACTATGACATAGCTTTTTGCTGTGTCATTTTTTTTTTCTATGATTCGGATTGTGTTCCTGTTATACTGGTTGTTTGGCCTGAGGCTTCCAACCCTGGAGTTTGTAGGCTCTTGGCTAGAGCTTTGTCTTGCTGCTGAGACGAGGAGCTCTATGAGACCTCACTCTGATGAATATTCTCTGGGGTCTGATGTTCTCTGTTAGTCTAGTGCTTTGGACTTGGATCTCCCAGTGCAGGATTTTCCACCCAAACCCAGGGTCGAGAATCAAGATCCTGTAAGCCACGTGGGGCAGAAAAAAAAAAAAAAGAGAGAGAGAAAACAACTGTGACAAAGTAAAATTAAAATTAGACTAGGAAATTAACAGATATGTTAGAAAGAATATAAAATTAAACATATAGATGAATCAACAACTGGAAGGTACAACAGTACCACAATAGTAAAAAAGAGGAGGGGGAAAAGCAAAAAAAAAAGGGCGGGGTTGAGGGGGAGGACTTGGCTATGGAGAGCGGGAGCTAAGCAATGGTGAAGTTTGGGCAGTGGGTGGTGCCAATGCTCAGGACCCACAGGCTGGAAAGGGCCCTGAGGGCTGTGGGGGTTGGGGCTTAGGCTCAAGAAACAGAAAGGGCCCACGCTGCCCCCATCCCTGGTCTCAGAGGGCAGGGGACCTCACCTAGGAGCACTTCAGGCTTCCTGGGCTCGAGTGGGTAGAGCAAACGCCCTCCTTTCCTTGCCTCTCCTCCTCGTCCTGTAGGGCCTTTTCCACCTATCTCTCCTAATCACCCTGGCCTCCTTCCTATGCCCCCAGGGCCCATCTGGCCTGCATGGGGCTTTGGAAGGGGGGAAGAGGCTTAGGAGCTCAGCAAGCTCTCCGGCCTAAGTGGGTCAGGCGATCGCCCTCCCCTCCTCTCTTACTCTTCCCAGAGAGTCCCTCCCACCTGCCTCTCCTGGCTTCCCTCGCCTCAGGGACGCTGATCTTGTCTGGTTTACACTTCTCCTCCCCCTTCAGTCTCCATATGTCCTACCAGTTCACTCTGGTGTTCCTCCCGTCTCCTTGGGTTTCAGAGTCCCCCACAAGTGGCCGGCATGTGCCCTAGTTGTGGGGAGACACTAACTCCGTATCTTCCCACACTGCCATCTTGAATCCTCCCCCTATTCTTTAAAAAACTTTACATATTCAATGAACTCTGGCAAACACTTTCACAGTCAAAAGAGTTGTCTCCAAATCAAAGTTCAAACTAAATAGTTTTATGGTTTATGATGCCCCGTTTTGATACTCAGAAAATACCTGGTAGTTTTTATAGTTGAAACTCATGCAGATGGGAGATGTATTTCAGTAACAGGAAATTGTGAACTTTTTCTTAGATAAGAGAAGGCAGCAGGTGGATTCCCTCCCCAGAGCAGTAACAATTGTACCTTTTGTGTCTTACTGTTTATTCTAACCAAGATTACTGAGAGTAATGTAACCAGTTTTATATTTACCAAAGAAAGTATTATTTCACATGGCAAAATTTCCTAAGTTTACGTGTTCTTTAGGTAAAACTCCAACATGTATTGTTAAAAAATAATACTTTCCTAACCCATGTCTGGCATAATGTTCTAAAGGGCAGATAGTAAATCTTTTAGGCTTTGTCACATGACCTGTGTTGCAACTACTCAACATTGTTATCGTATCAGGAAAGCAGCTGCAGATAAAAGGTAAATGAATGAGCATGGCTGTGCTCCAATAAAAATTTATTTATATATAGACACTGAAATTTGACAGTCATAGAATTCTCACGTCTCACAAATATTTTTTTAATATCTTAACAATTAAAATTATAAAAACCATTTTTAACTTACAGGTCCTACCAGCACAGGTTTGGGCAGAATTTGGTGCACGGGATGCAGGATGCCATGGCCTGATCTATAGAGCCACAGTGGAGCCAACACTTTTTAGAGATCAACATTCCAATATTAACTGATTGCAGTACACACATGCCAGAAAATATTAAAACCAAACAAATACCAAATTACCAAAGGCTCCCCCTCAAGTCCTCCCCCAAGAGGCCCCAGCCCCCCATGCACGGCCTCCTCATCTTGGCATCCCCAGCCACCTGCAGTGAGTGAAACCTGTCCTTTCCCTGTGCCCCATGTCCTGCCGCGTGCAGGGCCCCCATTAGTTCTGAGCAGCAGCTACTTGCTGGGTACATATCCACATCTGTCAAGTCACCAGTACCTACAGTGTCTCCCAGAGGGTCATAAAGCTGCCTTTCCAACCCCACACCTGGACGTGGAGTCCGGCCACTGAGTCCTGCTTCTCTGACGGCTAATGGTAAGCGGAGCGTGGCAGCTGTTTTGCGCTCTGTGCACCCAAAGGTGGTTGAGGCTGCGACCAAATCTTGAGACTCACAGCCAAAGCTTAAGGATGACTAGCATTTCGATTCATGAACCGTCTTGTTTTGGCAGGGGACCGAACGCCTTCTACAAAATACTTTTATAGAACCGTTATTACCAGGATGGAAACCTGGGACCGTTCACACCAGAGACAAGGATCAAGGAAGGGACGCGCGGGGTGCGGCGTGGACTTGGTGCCACAGCAGCGGCCCTGCGTGCAGCACGCAGACAGCGGAGGGGCCGGAGCATCCCATCCGCCTGCTCCCTGGGCGCCAGGTCCGCAGGCAGGCGGAGCGGGAAGTGGCATCGTCCCTGCGCCCCCAGACTTACACGGGAGGCCGGGCTCAGATGCTCGGGCTGTCGCTGGGCCGGAATATCCTGGGAAGGAGCGCGGGAGGAGCAGGGGAAGCAGGGGACCTACCGCGGGTTCGGGACCTCGCACGTGCTTCACCGGCCTCGCCGCCCTCTGCGAAGGGGACACGGGGAAGCAGCTCCAGGACGCGCAGCGTCAGGTGTCTGCGGAGTTTCCGAAGGGCAGACCCCTGCACTTCCAGACTCACGGCTGTGCCCCCAGGGTCCCCTGATGCCCCCGACCCTGGACATGCGGATACAGCACAGGCAGGCTCCGACTCCTCTGTGTCTGAGTTGCTTGGTCGTTGAAGGTACCCCGCGCCACGCCGGCTGTTTCTCCGCCCGAAGAAGCAGTCAAGCTGCCCACCCCGTGGCCCCGGAGCGTGGAGTCCTCCCTCTCGTCCTTCTTTCCTTCCCCAACCTCGGGGCACCCGGACTCCCGTTCTAGGAACCCGACCTGACCCTGTGCGCGGGCCCTGAGACACTTCTGAAAGGAGGCGGCCCGCGCTGTCCGCCACCCGCAGGGGCGGCGATGTGACCGCCGGAGGGTCTGGGCAAGTTCTGGTCTGAGAAGTGGAGGCAACCTGGGGACACATGCTCCAGGACATGGGCACCTGTCAGGAGCGCGTCCTTGCTCTCTGCCCTTGTTCCACCCTGTGTGCCCTCAAATCAAAGTGGGGTTCACCTTTCTTCACTCAAGGCCTTTGCTTTTCCCTGTGCTTCTCCTTGACCTCAATGGTCGGGAAGTCACTCTGTTGTCCGAACACTGTGCTGCGTTGTGTTTTGTGTTGAATGGACTCTACATCGGGACACAAGGGTGAGACTAGGTGTTAAAGAGGGCGTGGTACTTGTGCAAATAACTGAAGTGAGCAGTGTCAGCATCTCAGGGGCACCCACACCCACAGCTGCACTCTGCCCACCCAACCGCCACCCTAATGTCTTGGGCTCCTCCTGCCTAAACCCCGCAGCAGGCCTAGCTGTGCATTGCATTCTGTGCCTGTGTTTCCCGGGGACCCTCCTGGCTCATCCCTGGCTGTGCACACCCCACCTGACCTCGCCACCTCGTCCTCCACGAAGCTGCCCTGACAGGCTGTCACCATATAGTGTGCACGCCTTGCTTCTTGCTGGTGATAAACTAACAAAGCATTATTCTGTATCCATCTATTATGACCCAGTCTGATTACCCCCATTGTTTGATTATCTGTAACTCATATTTTAGTACTTAGTTGTATTGTAAAGTGTTGTGAAGAAAATTTTCAATTATGTAAAATAATGTCCTTTCAAATGACGCAGAAGGGAGTGTAGCCAGCAGAAACATGGACCCTCAAGTTGTCCAGGCCCCAATCCCCAGTATGAAGATGTAAATTCATCTGGCAAAAGGGACTTGTGTAGAGTGATTAAGTTAAGCATCTTGAGTTGGAGAGAGCATTCTGGGTTATTTGCGGTGGTGCACTGGGATCACATAGATCCTTGGAAGTGAAAAAGAGAGTTAAGAGTGTCACAGGTGCAGGAGATGGGAGGACGTGACCGAGGCGGGAGTGCAGTGCGTCCTGGGGCCACAAGCAAGGAGTGTGGCGGCTTCTAGAAGCTGGTGAAGGAACAGACCTTCCCCCAGAGCCTCCAGAAGGAACACAGCCCTGTTCACACCTGATGTCCGCACAGTGAGACCCATTTTGGACTTCTGACTCCAGGACTGTAAGAGAAGGAAACTGTGTTATTTGTTATATCAGCAATAGGAAACAAATACATGTAGGGAAGTGTATCTTTTCTTATTTTTTAAGCAGGTTTATTATAACACTGGTAAGTGAAATTACCTTGTATCGTGAGTTAGAATGAAGAGGGGTGACACATAATGTTTCCTCAAAAAAATCATTTCGGAAGCCCCTCTCTTGTGAAGAAAGAGTGGATCAGGAGCAGGCGAGCCTCAGGGCACCAAAGGGAGCAACTGTGTGCCCAGCACCTAACTGAGGAGGTCTGAGGGCCTCTGAGTGGGACAGGGAGATGCGGAGAGGCCTTCCTGAGGTCTCTGCATCTGCACCTAACCAGCAGCTGAGCGCCGGGCGTTCATGTGGAAGCAGGGACGATGCCTCACTGTCCTTACTTCTAAAGCAGAGATGACAATACTATCACGTCATAGAGTTGTGTGGAGAATTATATGAAGTAATGTGTGTATTAGCACATATCTCAGGGCACGGAGCAATCCCTGATAAACCATATGAATGACTTCAGATAATTATGTGCTACTGGTCTAAATGGGCCAAAAGGTGGTCAGTCTTTGCTTTGGATTCTGGTCCTGCTTTCGACCCTTCTCCTTGCTCCTGACTTGTTTCTACTTCTCCATCCCCCTTGAGCCACACGGACATAATGACTTCCAGCTGAAACTCCACTTTCCCTTGTATGTGGTTGGAGGGTGGGCAGGAAGCAGCCTTCTTCTGTGCCCACCTGAACCCTTAATTTCAGGATCTTATTTAATCCTTGTAACAAATCACTGAGGCAACACAAATATTCTCCTGATATTCGAGAACACAGAACTGAAATTTGGTGCTTTAGTAACTTGGCCAAGATCTCAGAGTGAATGAGTGAGTGACCAAGATTTAAATCCATGCAAGTCTGATTCCTGAGCCCTCACAACCACAGGAAGTTCACCTCCTGTGCTACTCAGAGCTCAGTGATTGTACTGGTGTTTCTTTTGAAGTAGTCTTCAAATTCTGGTCACGGATTTCTCTTATTACCAAAACCCTTTATATTTATTGTAGCAAGCTTTAAAAATATTGAGAATCACGAAACGAGATATTTAAATTCACCTGTAATTCACAACCCAAAATATCTACCTGTAAGAGAGAATCTCTCTTTTTCCATTTCCTTTCCATTTTAAATATTTTCCTGATATAGAAGTTACTAGATTTGTTTCACCAAAATTCTTATTGTTGAACATTTAAGATTATTTCTCATTTTAGACTAAGTGTTCTGATAGTTAAAATATTATACCTAATTATGTATCTGATATAATTTCCCAGAAATGACAACAGAAATTTCTACGTCAAACAGAATCCATTTTAAAGGCTTTTGATTTGCATATACTGCAAAAGGGCCAAGCAGAAAAAAATTGAAGAGATGCAGATCTTAATGGATGAAAGCTAGAGTCTTTGTTAGTGGGTAAGATATTATATAAACAGATTTTTCTCTTCAGAGAAAGGAAAATATTTCAGTCTAAATTTATACAGATAGGTTGTTTTCCTTTCCTGTTTTCTAGTAACACTTTGTATTTCTTCATTTGAATTTTCCCACTTATATATCCTGCCAATTTTTCTGCTACAATATTTATACTATTATATATTTGTAGGAATTATTTATCAGGAATATCAGACTTCCATGAAACATGTTATAAATAACATTTTGACTTTGTAGTTCAAAGTCAAACTTTGTAGTTCAAACAAACTTTGTTAGTTTGGTTTGGTTTGGTATTCTTAGTGATAAGAACGGTCAGTCCTCAGTAAATATTGAGTAATGAACAAATGAGTGCAAAGGGGTGATGGCCACAATTTCTTCTGACCTCACCTTGGCCCGGTAGGAAGCCAGTGTACATTTAGAGCTGCTGCTAAACAGCCTCTAGAAATGGTTACTTCTGCTTTTTGCCATGACGAAGGTTTTGGGGAATGAATCTCAGGCCACAACCTCCTGCCGTGTTCCCTTAGTGAGGATTGGTGACTTGCAGCCCTCTGTCTGTCTCTGCTTCCCCAGCAGGTGCTGATGGCTACAGGCTAGGTGGGCTGTGACCTTCTGCCAGGTTCGGCTCTCCTGTGTCCCTGGCTGGCTGTACCGGACTCACAGAAGCCCACCTGCTGGAGGGGACAAAGATCTGAAACCATTACCTGCTGGGGGTTCAAATTCGGGATGCTGGTTGATTTGCATTTGCTTCAATCAACAAGGGTGTCAGCCTGTCCCTGAACAGAGGGCTGGCCAGGCTACGCTGTCACCTTCCCCTCACAGTCAGCCTCCTGTCATTCCACCTTGACTCTGCCTGTTACCTTGCCTTATGGAGACGTCCTACATGTCACAGCCACTGCTGTTCCTCGGCCGATATCAGGAAGTAGATAAGTTCTTCCTGCACTGAACATCCCTAAGGACGTGAGTTATGTGTCCAGCCCTGACCTCAAGGCCACAGTGATGAACAGTGACCTGGTCAACATGGCCATATTGTCAGAGAGGGCACAAGGGGCAAAAGCCCTTGTGACCAGGGAAGTCACACAGAGCACGACCTGAGGATGAGGATGGAGTGAGGTTCCCTAGAGGCCAAGGATGCAGAGAGTAGACCAGACCCCAGGAGAAGCAGAGCCTTCAAAGAAGATGGAGAGAAAATGTGAAAACTGGGTCATGAATGGGAACCAAAAGCAGCGACGGCATCTCAAAAGGAAATCGAGTTGAGAAAGAGAAGAGACATGCAGAAAGGGCGGAGTACAGAGCACCTGGTGGGGGTGGTAAGGTGGAAGGAGTCACATCAGAAGAGGAGAGAAGTGGAGGGGACGGGAGAGGGGCCCCCAGACGGCAGAGGTCAGGCCAGGGTCCCGCAGAGGACTCCGCAGCCGCAGCCCGCCTGCCGCCCACCAATCACGGAGTGGAAAGCACCTGTGCAGCAGGACATCGTATAACTTAGTAATACGACAGCTCTGGTTAATGAAATCCTCAACTAATACCATTGCTTCAAAAGTCCCACATAAATACTTACTTTTACTTTTGTTTGGGTTTTTTTTTTTTTTTTTTTTTTTTGGTTTAAAGACCTGAGCTTTGACTGAACTCCTGCTCCACATGATAACTCAGCTTATAATTACAGACAGACCTGGGGTGCCTCTCAGCTCTGCCTTATGGGAGCTGTGACTCAGGGCATGTCCCTCACACCCCACCTCCCCTCAAGCCTCAGTGCCCTTATGTGTAAAATGGACATGATAAGATTTTGTTGATCATTAAATAAAAAATTTCCTGTAAAATTCCAGTGTCTTGGCCATGATAGGCATACAGTGTTATCTTATTATGGATTTTATATTTCCAGTGTGAAATTAGAGACACTTTACAAAGGGCATCCTGATGACTGGACTGGATAGAGAGATGGATATTCTTTACCTCAAGGGATGAAGCCCTACAACAGTTAGCCTCACTGGGTCTTCATTCTTCTCCATCTTGGCCTGCACTCCTGGTCTTGCCTAGTTCCCCTCTCCTTCCCTCTTTCAGATGTTGTCTATGTTGGTCTCTCTACAGTGTTTTGTCTCCAGTTGTGGCCAGGGTGAAATGGCAGTCATCCACCAGGGGAACACCTGACGAAGATGAACACAGTTGTGTGCTAGCTGTCTTGCAAACAGGGAGGTTTCAGAGCTCATTTGTGGTTGATGACATGTCTAAGACCATTTAAAAACCAAAATGGAGTAACTATGCTTCAGGCATCCATATAGAGTTGAGTGGCCATTGTCGATGTGGCTTTACATACATCCCTGCATCACCGAGAACTTGAATTTTGAGGGCTGTATCAAACTCAAGGACACCATTAACCATTTTCCAAACAATGTCTGCCAGCAGCTGCCAGTTGCCACCATGGAATTTCAAAATCATCCTCCTTCAAAACTATACATTTATTTTGAACCCAAACCAATCCTTGCTTAACAAGCCTCTTACTTCCTACCAACTTCAATCCTACTTCTTGTCAAACAATTTATGTAACATCGCAATTTTTTGGCTTTATACACTTTCCCCATTTTGTAGTCTGTGAGAACACAGTTCAAGTGCTTCTTGGATGTGTATCTTCTGGGCTGCAGTCCTAGCAAACCCCAAATAAAAGCCTTTGTTTCAAACATGGCACTGTTCTGGGAATTTGCGGTCAACACATGGTTGCTTTTCTCTCTGCTTCCTGTGTCTTTGTCATCATTCTCCACGAGACCAAAGTTCACACTCCGTTTCTTCCCAGGACTTCTGCTGGCCCTTCATTGATGAAAAAGTGCCTAAGCTGGCAATTTATCCTTAACATGTAGCTAGTTTACAGATCTTTTCTTACACATATTGATACTTATGTAACTTGATGCTCTATATCTTGGCAAATCAGTAGACCATTTTTCAAAGTGTGAAAAAACAAAATTCAACTGAGTAAATGTTAAACATGCTATTGGCTTTATTCAGTGATTCTTGAGTCTGGCACCATCCAGTCTAGCAGACAGAAATGAGCTCCAAGAGCTAAAGAAGGCAAGAGGTTTTATAGGTGGAAGGGAGCAGAGGAAAGAGAGTTACGATTGACAGCAGTCTCGTTGCTAATTGCAAGGTTCCTTTCCTTTACGGGATGGGATGGGCCTTGCGGGCAGATAACCTAAGTAGTTCTGATCAGGAGATTCCTAATTGGATGGTTCAAGATTCCATTTCTGGGAGATAAAAAATCTCTTCCTGGTTGACCTATAAGTCACGTAATTGATACACATACTGTCTCTCTCTCTCTTCTCATTGTAGAGCAGTGCCCCTGCTTCCATCCATAAGCTCTCTGAAATTGCTGATCTCTACCCATTCAGTAACATGAGTGACATGCCTAGGTTGAGCCCACCTCTTGCACAAAAACCAGATATTTGGAGGAGGAATCATATTCTCACCGGAGAGAGCAGAATAAAAAGCTCATCCACTTACTGATGGTGAATGCTTCATCTCAAACAAAACCATCCTTGGCTACAACTGCTTACTATTGTTGATCTTGCACATTTGTGCTTCCTGGTTTAAAGTGTTTTCTTCTGTGATGAATTGATTATTAAGTGTTCCATATAATTTACCGTGAGCAGGAATTTTACTTTGGTCTTGTCCTAATGACCAAGAGATGAGAAGATGAAACAAGCCTGCCTGATTTATTAAAGATTGATTCTATACAAGATTTCCCATTAAATCTCAGCCACATAACTAAAAGTAAACACGGTGAAATAAAACAGCAGCTCTGGCATCACTGTTCTGTGTAGTTCTATACTTTAAAAATATGGCTTCCCTGGTGGCGCAGTAGTTGAGAGTCCGCCTGCCGATGCACGGGATACGGGTTCATGTCCTTGTCCTCCGGGAAGATCCCACATGCCGCAGAGTGGCTGGGCCCATGAGCCATGGACGCTGAGCCTGCGCGTCCGGAGCCTGTGCTCCGCAACGGGAGAGGCCACAACAGTGAGAGGCCCGCGTACATCAAAGAATAAATAAATAAATAAATAAATAATAAATCTTTTCAGCAGAGCTTCCTTTCATCCATAGTGGCCGTAATTGGCATGTTTATTACCATGGTGATGGGCTGCTTTGGCTGTTTATACCAGAAGGGTCATGGCTGGAGGCTAATCTTTTTCGGCACAGGCTCGAAAAAAGCCCATGTTATCCTCCAAAAGTATATCCCATCTATCCCTAGAAATATCTAATTTCCATTGGTGACTAGTTTTATATACACCAGTTGTATGGCTTTGGTTTAACATCAACCTTCTAACAATAAATAAATCCATTTTTGTGTGATGTCAAATTAGGTTGCTCTAAGTTGTGAAACTGATTAATCCCATGATGAATTCCCAAAGCAATGCTTTCCACACTGTAAGTCCTCTCGGGACATGATCTGATCCATTTTTGGTTGAGCATGGTTTTACATAACATGGAAGATAACACACAATTGGAGGGATGACCTTGAGAAAGCAACTTTGTATTTGCTTACATCCCTCAGATATTACAGCCATGAGAAACTAAACTCATGGAAATAGAGAAAAGAATGGTGGTTTACAGGTTGGGGTAAAGAGGAAGGGGTTGGGAAAAGGGAACAGGCATTCAACTATAAGATGGATAAGGTCTGAGGATGTAATGTAAACCACGGTGACTATGGTTGATAATGCTGTTTTTGTAACTGAAATTTGCTAAGAGGGTGAAACCTAAATGTTCTCTGACACACACACAATGATAAATATGTGAGGAGACGGATGTGTTAATTCACTAGGCGGTGGGCATCTTTTCACATTCATACATATTCTAGATCAACATGATGTACACTTTGAATATCTTACAATTTTATGTCAATTCTACCTAAATTTAAATCTGAAATTTTAAAACAGATATTGTTGCCGAACCAGGTTCACTTGCCTGATGCACAGCAAGCCAAACACTGAGATGCCAAATTTGCAGCAAGGAAGGGTTTATTCATGAAGCAGCCAAGTGAGGAGATAGGAGAACAAATCTCAGATCCACCTCCCCGAATGTGAGGGCTCAGGATATTTACAGGATGAAGAAGCAGGGCGACTTTAGGCATGAGGAAAGGTGATTGGCGGTGGGGGAAAGGTGAGGTCATCAGTGTTGTTCCCAGGTGTATCTGGATCACAGGCTTCTATGAGATGCATGTTCATAGATGGAGGCACTCAACATGTTCTGAGATTGAAGGTTTAGACCCTCTGACATCAAATGGTCATTCATCAGACCCCTGGGCAGACCCAGTTGTAGGGGTGGTGGGTCCGAGCCAGTCTTAGTTAGATGGAACTGATCAGGAACCAACTCGAAGTTCCTTTAAAACTACTTAAACCTCCCTGTTACTATAGTGACCTATAGTCAGAGGTGTTATCTACAGGGATAGTTAAAGTGTTTTGTTATATATTACCTAGGTTACCTAAAGATTGGAGTGTATGGAATTAAAGAGAGACAGGGAAAATATAACTAAAGTGAGTTCAATCAGCAGAGGCAGGTTTTCAACACGCTATTCCCTTGTCTGTTTCTCTGTAACACAAGCTCAAAGATTTCTCTTAGTCACTACTTTCTGTTAACCCAGGAAGGGACATGGTTTCAGTATTGCATCCATGAAAAATGGAAGATTGATAGTGTCTAGCTCCATAACACTTAGGATTATAGGAACTGAGTCAAACATCACACGATCCAAAAAATTCCCCTAGCTGACAGTATCTGAACAAGCCTTATTTATTACTCATTTCTGAATTACCATGTTTACCTGCATTGGTGGCTTAGTGCATGATTTACAAAGAGCTGCACACTGGAAACTTTCTAGAGTGTTCGATCCTATTCTCCCAAAGTAAAATGCTGCATTTGGAGATTACCCTTTGTGGGAATTCCTTGGATTTTTTATAAATTATATTGTTAACAGACATAGGGAGATATCATGAAATAATTTTCTCTATTTTTTTAATTATTTTCTTCAATATGACCCTTTCTTTAGTTAGCAAGGGACATGTATGTTGCCTCAAAAAGGATTAGGTTTTTATCACAAGAATGCAAAGAGAAAGAATGGTCTGATGTTCTGCTTTTATATTTTCAAAATAAGCTATTTAAGTCCAGACTGGAAATAGTTGTTTTCAAAAGCTCTCCCTTTTTTTGGAAGAGGTGAAATTCACTGAATGAAGATAAGGACCTAGAAAATAAGAATGAGGACACTCTGATAGAAGAGCAGCACAGTGATAACCTGTCCAGCAATAAGAGGAAAGAGGAAAAGAATGACACAGACCACCCTGTCCCAGAAGAGGAGACGATTCATTCTGACTGAGAGAGGAAAAGTGGGTGGACAGTGGGCTGATCTTGGAGGGTTTGTGGCTTCAGGGGTGAGGGGACCTGGCTGGATTTACTGATGGGTAATGAGAATCACCGTGGAGAGATATCATCCCTCATCAGCAGGGTGTGGGCATCAGGAAACCCCACTGAGACCCGTAGACCCTCTGCTGCCAATGACTGAGCACTGGCCACCACTGCTGAGGGGCACATTGGCTGTCCTTGTCTTTGAGGTCTCCAGTGGCCCTGGGTAACTGCTGTGCTCGTGTCTCCTGGACCATCCAGCAGAAACCCTGACCATCCCTCCCAGATCCTCTTTGAAACCTAACTGAAAATTCTCCCTTTTCAGTGACCTGGAGAGTTGTAAACCCTCCAATGGTTTGCAAAGTCAGATACAAGATGGAAGAAGAAGGATAAAGCTGGAAGAAAATGTCATTAACAATTTTTTTGAACTCAAATTGTTTTAAAGAACTGAATCTGTTTTCTGTGCGGACGGTAAGTCCACTGTGGTAGGTGAAGCCCAATGGCGGCTGGGGACTCAGCAGAAGGACACTCTGAAGGAGAGCCTGGGATCCATATGAAGACAGGAAAGAGAGTCCATGGCTGACGGTGGGAAGTGACAGCGAGAACTGAGAGCTGCTGGGACAGGGTGCGGCACTGCTCCTCTCTGGACACCACTTCAGTTCCAGGCAGCTGTTGTGCACAGGCGTCAGGCTTCAGGATAATGACTCTCGGGGTAGCGAGGCTTGACAGGAGGTGTAGCCGGGAAGTTAGCCCACGGGTTTCTCTCACCTTTGTGGCAGCTGCTCGTGACTTGGGGCTGCCTGGTCACTTGCAGTGCTTCTGCTGGAGGGACTTTCGGTCTGAACTGATGGCTGAGACCTGAGCTCTCTTAGCTCAGGGGAGACAGGGGAGAGGGATGCTCTGTGCTGGGAGGAAGCAGACCCTTCAGAAACTAAGAAAACAGTGGGCAGACTGGCCGCGAATAAATGATTCTATGCCACACCCCTTGGAAAGAGGAAAGGGTCACCTAAGGGACAGAATGCATTTGTATGGGCTCACAAGTTTACACGGGAAGTATGTCATGGGAACAATTTTTATGTTTAGTCTTTAAATTAATGGGGGCGTCTGAGTTGTTGGGCCTGAGATAGAGCCCCACATATGAGTCACGTGGGGCCCAGGTTTGTGCTTGAGATGCTGCTGAGCCAGTGGGGACCACCCTGTGTGAACAATCCCTTATTAACCCAGCAGAACACCTGCAATGTACCTGCAAACAGGCGGGGGACACAACACTCAGGAGGCATCAGGCTATTGAAGGAAGAGCTCCCGTTGCTTCTTTTTGGCTAAGAGAGGACAGTGGTGACACTCGTCCAAGGGCTGATGATGAAAACCTGCGCCACTGGAAAGGATACATTGTCCTTTGGTGTCGATTCACTGTGCTCTACTCTACCTTAACTTCTTGCTTTAGATTTCATTCTTGTAAAAAGAAAAAATATGGAGAATGAGAGAAAATCAGGGATAACGGGGGTGGGTACTCTTGGTGCTTGCTCCACTTCCTTTTTGAAAAAATAAAGTAGGCCAGTGCTTGAGATGACATATGGAATGCCTGATATAATCGCCATTAAATATCTAGTGTCCATGCGCTGAAAGTGACTTTCACCACATGTGTGCTTGGTAAGACAAGTGACCTGCTCCTGTGTGATGCAGGTAACGGCAGTGGAAAGGGCAGGAATGGAATCATGAGGGTGGATGAGCAGGTGAGATTTCTTATTTCAACTCCATGAGCCTCTGAAGAATTTTTGGATGGGTCACACTTAAAGTGTCTGTGCTGGCGCGAGAGATGGTGTGAACTGTACTTTATGGATGGGTAAGTGAAGATCTGAAAGACAAGTTTAAGATCAACCCTATGCAGAAGTATCATTCATCTACAGACCCAGGAAAGAAACCAGAGATTTTTGGCTTTTTCAGAAGGCTACATTAGCCACTTCAGTGCCTGATATGTTGGCACTGACCCCTGCACCTTAAACCCAGCCTCACCCACCAAATAACATGGCGCTTATAAATGAGGAGGTGGTGAGAGGCATGTGGGTGGTGACTTGGATTCTTACTTAGAGAGCGCCCTAGATGGCTGCCATGGTTGTGTGCAGCTACACAGTACAGATTCTTTTTGTTCCTGATATGTCTTCTGATTCCTTTTACTATATCAGGTTCCACAAATCTCATCTTTTTTTTTTTTTTTTTTTTCTGTACGCAGGCCTCTCAATGTTGTGGCCTGTCACTTTGTGGAGCACAGGCTCGGGTCGCGCAGTCTCAGCGGCCATGTCTCACGGGCCCAGCCGCTCCACGGCATGTGGGATCTTCCCAGACCGGGGCACGAACCCGTGTCCCATGCATCAGCAGGCAGACTCTCAATCACTGTGCCACCAGGGAAGCCCAACAAGTCTCATCTTCAGCAGCATTCTGTGCTTCTACCACAACTCCCAAAGATCATCTCCTTTAAAGAGGTCACCTGTTTCTCCATCATGCTGCTGGCCTGAGACTGCCCCATGCCCCATACCCGTTTCCAAGCCTTTCCTTTTTGACATTCTCACAGCTAATGCTTTGACAATAAATGTTACTTTTTCTCACTATTTCCCACTCATGTCAGCTTATAGGTTCTGGGTGTGGATCCCCCCGTATGGTGTCTGTCTATAACCACCACCAGGACCCTGCACACTAGCGTCCTTTCCTTCTGGTCTCTGCCTGACACTCAGATATGCTGAGGGCTCCTGGGCTGACTCTTACCTGGATGTTGAGCAGGGCAGTGCACTGTTTGTGCATGGACTCTGGGAGGGTATGTGCTTCCTTTTAGGATTTTTAAAACTTGTAATATGGAGAGATTCTAACTGAACTAGCCACTATACATCTTTATTTACAGAATTCCAGACTTCTTCAATGTAAACCAACATCAGTGACCCAGCCTAATCCAACAGGGAAGTTAAGAGCCACCCCTGCTCCACTCCGCTCCCAGGTAAGAGGAGCTTTGATCAACATCAAGACAAGAAACATGGGTGCTCCTGTTACTGAACCAGGTTCATGTGTTCTATGCAAAGAAAGCGGAAAACCTGAGATAGTGAGGTGCGGCAAAGAAAGGCTTTATTCACAAAGCACCCAAGAGAGAAGGCAGGAGAACAAATCTCAGATCCCCCTCCCCAAAAGTCAGGGGCTGAGATACTGGAGGGATACAGAAGCTGGGTGGGCTTAGGCCTGGGGAAATGTGACTGGAAGTAGGGAAAGTTGAGGTAATTGATGTTCTGCAGAGGCGTATGAGTAATGTGCTTCTTCGTGGGATGTATGCTCAAAAGTGGAGGCACTTAGCATGGTCTGAGGGTGGAAATTCTGGTCCTCTGACCTGAAATGGTCATTCACAGGACACCTGCACTCGCCCAAGTTTGGGGGCAGTGTTCCCAACAAGTCTTAGGCAGCTCAAGCTTGAATTAGACACAGCTGACTCCAAGTTCCTGAAAATAACTGGGGTGAAATCTTATTGTTCAGTCAACACTACGCTTGGAGGACATGCAACAAAACAATTAAAGTGAGCTTGCTTACCGAAAGCAGGCTACAAGCAGTGAGGTATTTAACGAGCTTTAAGACAAGCTCAAGAATTCCGTTATTCACCAGTTTCTGTTAACCCCACCGGGCAGAGTTACACTCCTTTTCTAGCAAATGGAGCCAAACTCTAATAAGTTCATCATGGGTGTGATTCCCCTCACTTGGATTGCTTCCCTTTCAGTCTTTTGTTTTCCCTGGTCTTTGGTGACAATCAGGGCTGACATGCTGAGCACGGTCCCTGCACCAAAAAATCCTGGCCAGATTGTGAGAGGGTCCAGAAGAGACATGTGATTGTGTGGACAGCCTAGGCCATCCCAGTGGCTCAGGGAAGACTGTGTTTCCTTCCCTAGCTTCATCTCTGTGCACTTTTTGCCTCAGAACACTGGGACATACGGGGACATGATCTAAGGTGAGCATAAAGTAAAGGGGCTCAGGGACAGTTCACTTGACCTTTCATGCAGACCTTATGGCAGAGAGGAGACAGGAGCCTTGTAGCTTTTCTGCTCAGTTAGGCAGATTCTCCCAGGGCAGCTATTTCCCTGGAATTCATGGTAATGTCAAGTGTCCGAATCATGGATTTAAGAATTTTAGTTGTTCCCCTTCTTGAATACTGATTATTAGTTGGAAGTAGGAGAATAAGAAAAATTATTTTACACATCCCTGGACATCACACAGATCCCAAAATCAAAACTTATTGCTGAGCCTGAAAATGGACTGAAGCAAAACTAGACTCATTAACTGTGATCACCCTTTCCATTGCTCTGCCATAGTTTTCCTGCTTCAGGCTTCTCTCCTAGCAGGAGCAGTAGTGATATAAATATCTAAATGATGTAGTTTCACACACATGGATTTTTCTGCTCTAAAATAAACAATCATGTTTTAATCTATTCATAACCAAATTTGTTCTGAAGGGGAATTAACATGAGTCGGTTTTGTGTATATTTACACCTTTACTTATAAGCCTGTGCCTTAGTGTCAAGAGACACTAAGACTTTTGACTCTGCAATGTTAGCAGCTCAGGAGGGACGTGGCTCATGACCCCACCACCCTGCAAGGTCTTTGCGGGCACATGGATATGTGTCATCTTGCATCCGTCATGGAATCTGGGTTGGGACTTGACAATATACACAAACAGGAAGCGGAGGAGTTTCTAGGGCCAATTCAGCTGAGAGTTCCCAAAAATGCACCAAGTCAAGGGGAGAAAAATCACCAACAGTAGAGTTGAGGTCAAGAGCAAGAAATACTGGGTAAGGTACCAAACGGCATCTCCTTGATGAGGGTAAGTGGCTTGTGAAGATGGCATAGAAGTTAGAGAAATAGGATCAGGAGAATTAAAAAAAAAGGATTCAAGGAGACGTCAGGAGGGTCTGTGAGCAAAATCCCATTTCTTGGCAAACTTTGCATGCTGTTGGAACATGTGATCTGCTGAAAGGGGCCACGAGAGACCACAGGGAGCGCTGGTGGGTTTCTGACCTCTAATGTATCTTTCCAGATGGATTAACAGGAGAATCAATAAACATTGTCCACACTTGACATTTTGATAGAGCCATATTATTTGCTGAGGTGGCAGGTGTTACCATGGCAGAGATGTAAGTTATATAAGAATATCTTATTTCTTGGGGTGTTTTCACTGCACCTATATTATTAGTTACATAATAATCACAGCTCCCCTGGGTATTGTTCTGTGATAGGCGATCTGACCAAGCCCAGTTCTGATACTCCCTTTCTCTATGACACAGGATATATTAACTTAACTTCTCTAAGCCTGGATTTTCTCATTTGTAATACGTTGATGATAGCACTAATCCACAGGGTTATACAGAAGGTTAGAGGAGAGCATAGATAAGAGATATTTACCATATGGCCTAGAAGAGTAATTTCTCAATACATATGAACCACTATCACTGTAGACAAATCATTCAGAAGAGACAAATGGTGGAACTTTGGAGAGATAGTCTCAGACCTGGATTGTAGGACCACAGACAATGTTACGAATGCTACCTTCAAAATATCACTTAATTCCCTCATTCAGAACTGCATTATTTTTTGTTAATATATTTATTTATTTATTTTTGGCTGTGTTGGGTCTTTGGTGCTATGTGCAGGCTTTCTCTAGTTCCGGCGAGCAGGGACTACTCTTTGTTGGGGTGTGCGGGCTTCTCATTGCAGTGACTTCACTAGTTGCTGAGCACAGGCTCTAGGCGCTTGCACTCAGCAGTTGTGGCACGTGGGCTCAGGAGTTGTGGCTAGCGGGCTCTAGAGCGCAGGCTCAGTCACTGTGGTGCACGGGTTTAGTTGCTCCACAGCATGTGGGATCTTCCCGGACCAAGGCTTGAACCCGTGTCCCCTGCATTTGCAGGCGGATTCTTAACCACTGCACCACCAGGGAAGTCCAGAGCTGCATTATTTTTCCCAATAATACTCCAACACATGCTCTCTTCCTCTCTATCCTGATTCAATCTACCCCTCACATGGCTATGGACTTCAGTGTGTTTTTTCCCCCCCAATTATAAAATGACAATGTTGATTTACTTCCACTTTGAAATTTAAAATTATCCTAAAATAAATAAAATCCCAAGCAATATAATTTATTAAATGACGTTAGTGTTTAAAAAAAGAAAAGAGAAAATAAAATAACTCAAGCCAGTACTCTTGATGTAGCAGGATGCTCCCCGGGTGCAGTGGCTTTCAGGTGGGGTTGGCCAGCGCCTCTGACTGAGGTGTTGCCAGCAGTCCACACCCAACATCCTAGACCTGTTTCCACAGTGAGGATTCATACTGCCCTTGTGTAGTTGATGACTTTGCAGACAGAAAGTGAACAAAAGTAGAAGCATAGTTGGTGAGTTTCAGAGAGAGTCCCCGTGGGAAATATGTGTGACCTCATGAAACAGTCTGGGGAACAAGGCGAATAATCAGAGGGGTTCAGTTGTTCTAGACAAACCTGGTGGCTGTTACTTGACATGACCCTGACCCAAACAATCTAAATGGCAAGTGGGAATAAAGCTATTAGTAATACCGGTGAACCGTCTAATAAAGGCCTATAGGGTAAGAGAAAAATATTTTCAGTTCAGCAGGAAAAAGGAAGTCCTGGGAAGTTTTCATTTTGTGAGGCACAATACAGCAGAACATCGTGGACGTAGTGACAATGTGGAAGTGAGCGTGATGTTCAAATAAGAGCCGGGAAGAAACTTGGGAGCGATTTAGAGGCCGCGGTGGCCCGTGTGGTCAGTGCAGAAACTGGAGTTTCAGATATAGATGATGTTCGTGGTAAATGAAGCAGCAGGAGCTGAACCGGCAGCTCTGAACAGCCTCCCTGTGTGACAGGCTCACCAGCCCCAGAGGCACGTGTGGCAGCAAGAGGAATTGCTGGGGAGGTGGTCCTGGAGCAGCATGACAGGAGCAGTGAGAACAATGTCCAGAGGGGAGAGGGTGGCTCAGGGGTCAGGGCAGAGTTCAGCCCCCAGGCAGGGGCTCCCTGGAAGATTGTTCCTTACGTGAACAGCATGGTGCTGGCCAAGCAGAAATGAGCATCGGCCAAGTCTGGAGGGACAATCAAGTCAGAGCAGGACGTGAGTAGACAATGAAAGCTGTTAAGGTTTTGTGTAAGAGCCCGTCTCCGAGAATCCTAAGGGATGCTGGTGAGGGTAAGGACCCGCGGACCATGAGAGCTGAGAGTGTCTGCTGGACATGGCCAGTGCACTTGAGAGCTGGAAGGATCAGTACAAACTTACTTGTTTATCACTTTATTTTTGCTGAGGTAAGGCCAGACAACCTTCAGATTACATTCACAAACTCAAAATATTTTTGAATAAAATTTATCTAGTTTTACACATTTCTTCTGGGTAATTCAATTAATGCATCAAAAATAAATATACTTATTAAAGTTCTTTTTTTTCTCACACAATTTGCACTAAAACATGCAAACTGATCTTTTTAGTTTTAACCTGAGTCTCCAAGGTGTTCTTTCAGTTAGTGACAACAATGTGTATTTTGAGTCTCTTTATGGAAATTTCGGGAAAAAAAAAAAGAATATCTAAAAAAGTACATAGTATTTAAGATCCACAAATTTAGACTTTCTTCCAATGCAGAGGCAAGGGCTATGGTTCTCAGCTCAAAGTGCACTTTAAAAATCTCAGGCAAATTAAAAAATATGTGGCCATCCAGTCCCACTGCTGCAGATTCTGCTCTACTTTCTATGTCTGTGAGGTGGAGCCCTCCGTGACGTATTTTTTTCATCTCCCTCGGTGATTCTAATGTGAAGGCAAAGATAATTATCACTCAGCTTGGGGGCCAGAGGGTAAGAAAAGTGCAGAGGATCTCAATTTTAGAAACTACATTTCTCACCTGTGCTCTGCCCGTTCCCATCTCCTAAACATAAACACACAGGTGCACACACCTCCCTGGTCCCCACCAAGAATCCTTTCTCCAGACTTTACTGTATTTGAGTGTCTGCATTCCAACAACAATGCATTCCAACAACAATTCCGAAGGTTTTCCCTAACTTCTCTCTCCTCTCATCCTCTGCTACCTTCCTCCCCTGGTGTCCCCTTCCGATTTCTACCAGAGACCAGGGCTGTGGTCACTCTACTCGGGATCCCACTCTGTGTCTAACATGGGACCTGCCCAGAAAAGATCTTAAATACTAGTTGAATTGATGCTATTTGTGGTATCGTACTAGCAGCTTTTTCTGTATGCTGGGAGGGCAAGATTCTCAGTTTCTGATTCACTCTTTCACCAACCCCCCAGGTTTCAGGATCAGAGTGTTGTGTTCTCTTGCATATGGGCAGATATATTTTCCTTATTCTTTTCCTTAATTTTGTTTCTCCGTCACTCTCTTTTAGCAGTAGAAAATAAGCGTTCAAACAGACACATGAGGATAATATCATTAAAATGAGAGGTCGCATTATCCACAGAAATTTGATAACACTCCGCTCCATGGGGCTCCTGCCCTGCTCTGCTGCCCCACTTGTGACCCTCTCCCCATCGCTCCCTGCATCTGATGATGCCAACCTCCTCTCAGACCCTAGAACACACCGGGCTCTTTCAAACCCCTGATCCTGTCCTTTCTGCCTGGAATACTCATCTCATCCCCTCAAGGGGACCTTCCCGACACCCGTGCATGGGAAAGGGAGGCTAATTACCAGAGGACAGGAGTCAGGAAGGGCTCTCTGCATGATAGTCGTGCAGATCCTCCCTCCATCCCAGTGTCTGACAAGGTTTTGATTCAAAATTGATATTATTTGAATGGATAAAATTAAAGACTTATGAGCTTTTTAAAATAATATTTATCCTTACAGACATAGAGGCAAACATGAACCCAGTGAAAATGTAAGGTTTATTTTTAGTGTTATCCTTAGTGTGCTAAAACTCTCAACCATCAGGGACTTTGTTAATCCTCAACCTAATCCTCAGTTGTATCAGTAAGCAAAGGGAAATAAGAAAAATAAAGGTTATGAATATTTTGGAATAGAGAAAAGTAAGCGAGTGATCTGTGCTCTGTTATTTCTTAATACTAATTGAAAATGCTCCCATTGGGAACACTGATTGACAAGATGAGGAACTGAAATTTCATTAATTTATTGTAAATGTTTAGGTTATCCTCATTTGGAGATAATGATACCCGGAAGATAATTAGGATTTTGTAATGTTAAAACATTAAATATTTAATGGTTACTTTATGAATTAGTTAATAAATAATTTAGTTGGGGTGTGTATTTATATTTTATATTAATTGAATGTTCATAAGCATTATTTATAATAATTTCCTGAGGAATCTTATAAATGAGTTGATATGCTTTCAGTAAACTTCTATCACAGAATAGAAAAGTGTATGATCAATAAAAAGGTTGGAAAAATAAAAATATACAACTGAAGTCAAGGTTGTTGATAAAGAACCTAGACCAAAATCAAACAAATCAGTAAGTATATAGAAGATGTGAGTGACGCTATTACTCTGATGTAACACATATTTACAAAGTACTCCATCTTCCACATAACTATCACAGAAAAAATGACATTTTTTCTAGTAAACATGGAAAATTCACCAATATACCCTGGGTCACAAAACAGGCTCAATAAATATCAAAATATTGAAGTATTACAAATTATGTTCTCTGTCCACATTTGAATTTAATTTAAAAATCAAAAATAATAATATTTGAAAATTAAACACTATACTCCTTAAAAACCCATCATTGGGAAAGAAATACCAAGTAACATTTAATATTTCAAACAAAATAATAATAAAAAGGTAACATATCAAACTTGGTGAGAAGCAGTGAAAACATTGTTTAAGGAGGAATGGATAGCTTTAAATGGTTTTATTAGAAGAAAGGAAAAGGTTAAAATCATTTATCTAAATTTCCTTTTAAAAAGCTAAAGAAACAAAACAAACAAACAAACAAAAAACCCCACCAAGTATCAAAGTCAAGTAGGTGAATAAAAGTAACTAAAAAGAGCAACAATCGATTAAATAGGAAATAGATAAATCACAAAGAAAATTAACAAGGCTAACAGTTGGTTTTTGAAAAGATTTGAACACCTGAGCCTGCCTAGCAGCAGTGGAGCGTGCAGGGCTTGTCAGAGAGATGGATGGCTGCTGTCGTGGACGCCGCTGGGGAGCCCGGGTATGCAACTCCTGTCTCTGAGGGTGTTCCCGTTCTGAGAGCCTTTCCTGCTCTCACAGCCTCTCTGAGTGGGCTGAGACAGTTGAGTGAGTGATTCTGGGGAAGTGGCATTTTCCTCCTCCAGTTTTCGTGTAGACGTTCAAGAGAGCACCGTGTGCAAGCCATCTCCGCACTGACACTGCCGTCCACTTCTCCCTGCAGAATGAGGAGTGAGAATGCTGAGGGCAGGCTGCCATCCACTGGCCTCTCGGCTGCGGTTGGTGACAGCCTCAACTCTTAAGGGACCCGTGCTCTTGGCTCCCTGCTTCAGTCTGACCAGCCTGCTGTGCTGTCCTCCCAACTCTGTCAGCTGCTCTGGAGGCTTCACAGCCCACGACCCTCTAGTCAGCTGTGAGTGAGGGATGAGTCTGTCCACTTCAGTGGGGAAATAGCAGAAGGTCCCCATTCCAGCACTAGAACAGTCAGCGTCCTACAGGTTAGCTTTACCAGAAACAACATGGGCACATTGATCATCCTCTGCCTTTGTCCCTAAGTCTCCCTTGAGTTGGACTGCAAACTGGAGAAGGGGTGAGTGTCTGTCACTCTGAGCCCAACGGGTGCCATCTCCAGGAGCTGTGTACTGGGACATGGGGACTCTTGTTAGTGTCTTTTGAGCACCTGGACTTGAAATTCAAATCAAGTCACATGGGACAAGCCCAGCTGAAATAAACTAGCCTTAAAATATAAGTTAAGAATTGAGGTGGCATAGACGTATAAGTACAGAAAAAATTAGGAATTTTATTCCAAGTGTATATTCATAAAGATTCCCTATAATAAGTCTTAGAGAGAGGCAGGAAGTGTGTGTATCTGTCTGGAGGGAGAAGGCTGAAGACTGAGGCAGAGACGCTGTGGCATAGAAATGGAAAGACTAGTCCCGTGAAGAAGAGCAGGGATTTTGCCCCAGCCACTTATTAGGCTCGGCTACGCGTCCTGCCCTTGAGATCTGTGAGATACCCATGTATCCATGTAACACATTTCCATATGTATTCTATCAGTTCAATCGAGTCTCCTACTTACAAAGAAGTCATCACTGTTCAAGAGAGACAATGCCTCCAGTTCCTAAATCCGTGAAGGAGAATGCTTACGATCACCATGGATTCCAGGGTCATGCCCGCCCTGGCAGGCTCTGCCCAAGTGAGCAGAACGAGCTCCGAGGCTCCTGTCTCCTGTGTGCCTTAACGTCTGCATGAAAGACCAACTGGACAGCCTCCCTGGCCCCTCCGCAGTAAGCAGCCCATGGAGCTTGTCCCCATATGTCTCAGTGCTCTGGGCGCAGAACTGCACAAGGGAAGGATGCTGAGGAGACAAGCCAGCTTCCCCTGAGCCCAGACTGGCCTCAGCTGCCCGCCTAGATCTCTCTCTCTATGCGGGTCCCCTCATAGTCTGGCTGAGATTTCTAAGTGAAGGGACCCTGCCTAAGAGAAGGTGGCACTGGGTGTCACCAAGGACCAGGGGAAAAAAAAGATAGACAAGAGAAACAATCAGAGTGACCGTGGTCACCCCTGAGATAGGCTTATTATGTTCTGGTTTCTGCTAGAATAGGAGAAACAGTGTTTCTTGTCTTAATTTTTACTAAAGTTCTTTTTATATGGGGGTGGAATGAAGCAGGGAAGTTTTAAAATTCCCTATGGATTAGACTCTGCCACTGACATCTGCCTACTTTGAAGGAGTCTATGAATTTTATAAGTGAAGAAATATAGTACCTGGTCCAATTAGATTATTTCCATGTTATGTTTTTCTTTTTTTTTTATTCGAAGAGGGAAGCATATAACCTCCTAAGAGCCCCGGCCTTCAAAGTCTACTACCCAGCTACCATCCATGTGAGGGTCAGCCCCAGAGTCCCCAACAGCCCTGAGTGTCAGGCAGGGGTTGCAGAGAAAGGAGTCAAATGTGGTGGATCCTGCTGGTGGTTATAGACAGACACCATCAGAGAGGATTCACTCCCACAAGTAGTAGGTTCTCCCTGAGTGGGACATAGTGAGAAGAAGTCTCTTATGTGGTGGGCAGAGAATTAGCTGTGAGATCGTCAGAAGAAAGGGCTTGGAAAGGGCCAGGTGGCAGGGAGCAGCCTCAGGTGGCACCAGTGATGAGGCAGCAGGAAGCCGCTTGAAGGAGAGGGGCCTTTGCGGCTGGTGGTAAAAGCACAGGCTGAAGCTGCTGAGGCCTGTGACGACCAAGATAATCACGAGGAAGCAGAAGACAGAGCAGGAAGGAAAGGGCGAGGTGTGTTGTGGAGCTGTACGTCCCTGTGGCATCAGTAAGGGCGCTCTCTAAATAAGCATCCAACTCACCAGGCAAATGTCTCTCCTCCACGTCCCCACTTATGAGGCCAGCAGATATTAGGGGGGAGGCTGGGTTGAAAGTCTAGGTGGTGGTGCTAACGTATCAGGCATCCAAGTGGCTAATACCTGCTTTTGAAAGAGCCAACAATGATCTGCTTTCTCTTTCTGGATCTGTCAACAGCCAATGATACTTCTATGTACTATTGATCTTGGACTCATCTTTCACATGTACATTCACCCATCAATAAAGTACAGTTCACATTGTGTCTCAGGCCAGCAATGACACTTAAAGTGTAACCCACTGACAAAATTCCCGGAGAGTCATGGCGTTGAAACAAGAAATTCCACCTGGTCATCCACCCTCATGATTCCATCCCTGGTCTTCCCGCTGTCGTTACGTGGGTCACACACGAACCAGTTCACTTGTGTTAATTTGCCCACGTGGGATGGATGTCACTTTCAGTGCAGAGAAATTATATTTAATGGTAGTTATGAGAGGTGTTCAAATCTCATCTCACTCATTGGCCAAGATGGAACGTTGGATTTCAGAAAGGAAGTGGAGCAGGGCCAAATGGTACCCACCCCACTTATGCCTGATTTTCTTTGGTGATATGCAGTCTTTTACCAAGAATGAAATCTAAAGAAAGAAGTTAAGATAGAGTGCAGGGCTTCCCTGGTGGCTCAGTGGTTAAGAATCCGCCTGCCAATGTAGGGGACATGGGTTCGAGCTCTAGTCTGGGAAGATCCTATATGCTGCGGAACAACTAGGCCCGTGTGCCACAACTACTGAACCTGCACTCTAGAGCCCACGAGCCACAACTACTGCAGCCTGCGTGCCACAACTACTGAAGCCCATGCGCCTAGAGCCCGTGCTCCACAAGAGAAGCCACCGCAATGAGAATCCTTCACACGACAACGAAGAGTAGCCCCGATCGTTGCAACGAGAGAAAAGCCCGCATGCGGAAATGAAAACCCAAAAAGTAGCCAAAATTAAAAAAATAAATAATAATTAAAAAGAAAAAAAAGGTAGAGTGCAGCACAGTGAAGTGACACCAAAGGACAATGTATCCATCCCAATGTCACAGACTTTCAGCATCTGCCCTTGGAGGAGTGTCACCACTGTCACCTCTCAACCAAAGGCAGGCATGAGAGGCTCTTTGTCAATAACACGGGGCTTCCTGTGAAGAGCTCCCACTCCTTGATCCAGCTGCGAGTTCTCATTCACCCTTGATGTGGGTCCGAGGACCTCACTCAGAGTAGCTCCACAGGTAAGTTCTAAGACACCACAGCCCTCATTAGCCACTGCAGGACTTTCCTTCCCTTCTGCAACAAGGTTCAGTTCCTTAAAAAACATTGAGCCCAAAAAATATTTTTTAAATTATTTTTTTATTGGAGTATAGTTGATTTACAATGTTGTGTTAGTTTCAGGTGTACAGCGAAGTGAATCAGTTATACATACACATATATCAGTCTTTTTTAGATTCTTTTCCCATATAGCTCATTACAGAGTATTGAGTAGAGTCCTTGTGCTATATAATAGGTCCTTATTAGTTATCTATTTTATATACAGTAGTATGTATATGTCAATCTCAATCTCCCAATTTATCCCTCCCCCCTTCTCCCTTGGTAAGCATAAGTTTGTTTTCTACATCTGTGACTCTATTTCTGTTTTGTAAATGCGTTTGTCAATTTTTTTTTCTGGTTTCACATAAAAGCAATATCATAGGGTATTTGTCTTTCTTTGTCTGACTTACTTCACTCAGTATGAGAATCTCTAGGTCCATCCACGTGGTTGCAAATGGCATTATTTCTTTCCTTTTTATGTTTGAGACCTATTCTATTGTATCTATGTACCACATCTTCTTTATCCATTCCTCCATTGATGGACATTTTGGTTGCTTCCATGTCTTGGCTATTGTGAATATTGCTGTAATGAACATTGGAGTACATGTATCTTTTTGAATTATGGTTTTCTCCCACATATGCCCAGGATTGGGATTCCTGGATCATATAGTAGCTCTCTTTTTAGTTTTTTAAGGAACCTTCATACAGTTTCCATAATGGCTGTACCAATTTACATTCCCACCAACAGTTTACGAGGGTTCCCTTTTCTCCACACCCTCTCCAGTACTTATCTTTGGAGATTTTTTGATGATAACCATTCTGACTCATGTGAGGTGATACCTGCTTGTAGTTTTGATTTGCATTTCTCTAATAATTAGTGATGTTGAGTCACATCTTTTCATGTGCCTCTTGGCCATCTGTATGTCTTCTTTGCAGAAGTGTCTATTTAGATCTTCTGCCCATTTTTTTATTAGAGAATATTTTTTAATGATTTTTCCATTTAACTTTAAAAAATTCTTTTTCTAACAATCTTGTGTCTGACTCTGTGAGACTTTTGGAATGTTTGCAACACTCCAGGCCATGGAAAAGAGGGAGATTCCAGTTAGGACTCATAGTGTCTCAAGGAACAGGAGGACATTCCTTCTGATGGGCAGCCCCTGGAGACATAAGGGAAGCATTTAACCATGGGAGCCAGAAAAAAAGAAAAAAAGAAAAGGAGAGCAGGTAATGCACTCCTGAGCAGCAATGCCCGCTTCTCAGTAATCAGCAGCAGGTCATCTGCAGGCCTTGACGGGCTTCCTGATGCCCCTACCCTGCTGGTGAGTGATGCTTCATCTCCAGTATGATTCTGATCCACCATCAGCAAACCCAGGCCTGGTCTCCTCATCCCTGACCCTATAAGTGCCTCCAAGAGCAGCTGTCAGTCCAGCTTCTTCTCCTCTCTCACCAGAACGAATCTTATCTCCTCTCCCGGGACAGGGTGGTCTGTGTCATTCTCTGTCCTCTTTCCTCCTACTGCTGGGAAGGTTATCACTGTGCTACTCTTCTGTCAGAGTCTTTCTCATTTGTATATTCTAGGGCCTCGTCTTCATTCAGTAGATTTCATCTCTTTCAAGTTAAAGAGATTGCCTTTCAAAATGACCACTTGTAATTTGGGATAAAAAGTCTACTTTGGAGGAGCTTCCGGGAAGATGGTGGAAGACTAAGACGCGGAGATCACCTTCCTCCTCACAGATACACCAGAAATACATCTACACGTGGAACAACACCTACAGAACACCTACTGAAGGCTGGCAGAAGACCACAGACTTCCCAAAAGGCAAGAAACTCCCCCCACGTAACTGGGTAGGGCAAAAGAAAAAAGAATAAACAGAGACAAAAGGATAGGGACGGGACTTGTACCAGTGGGAGGGAGCTGTGAAGGAGGAAAGGTTTCCACACACTAGGAAGCCCCTTCGCGGGCAGAGACTGCGGGTGGCGGAGGGGGAAAGCTTTGGAGCCGCGGAGGAGAGCAGAGTAACAGGGTTGTGGGGGCCAAAGCGGAGAGATTCCCGCACAGTGAATCGGTGCCAACCAGCACTCACCAGCCCGAGAGGCTTGTCTACTCCCCCACCGGGGCAGGCGGGGCTGGGTGCTGAGGCTTGGGCTTTGGTCGGAGCGCCGGGAGAGGACTGGGGTTGGCGGCGTAAAAACAGCCTGCAGGGGATTAGTGCGCCACGGCTAGCCGGGAGGGAGTCCGGGAAAAGTCTGGACCTGCCGAAGAGGCAAGAGAATTTTTCTTCCCTCTGTTTCCTGGTGCGCGAGGAGAGGGGATTAAGAGCTCTACTTAAAGGAGCTCCAGAGACCCCACAGAGAGGCATGAGACGCTAAGGCTGCTGCTGCCCCCACCAGGAAGCCTGTGTGTGTGCACAGGTGGCTGTCCATGCCCCCTCTTCCGGAGAGACTGTGAGGCCCGCCAATGCCAGTGTCCCGGGAACCAGGGACAACTCCCCCAGGGGAGCACACGGCGCCCCTCAGGCTGGTGCAGTGTCACGCCGGCCTCTGCCGCCGCAGGCCCTCCCCGCACTCCGTGCCCCTCCCCCCCACCCCGGCCTGAGTGAGCCAGAGCCCCCGAATCAGCGGCTCCTTTAAGCCCGTCCTGTCTGAGCAAAGAACAGAGGCCCTCCAGCGACCTACACGCAGAAGCAGGGCCAAATCCAAAGCTGAGACCCTGGGAGCTATGAGAACAAAGAAGAGAAAGGGAAATCTCTCTCAGCAGCCTCAGAAACAGAGATTAAAGCTCCATAATCATCTTGATGTACCCTGCATCTGTGGAATACATGAATAGACAACGAATTATCCCGAATTAAGGAGGTGGACTTTGAGAGCAAGATTTATGATTTTTTCCCCTTTTCCTCTTTTTGTGAGTGTGTATGTGGATGCTTCGGTGTGAGATTTTGTCTGTATAGCTTCGTTTCCACCATTTGTCCTAGGGCTCTATCCGTCCGTTTTTTTTCTTAATAATTATTTTAATAAATTTATTATATTTTATCTTTATTTTATTTTACTGAGTCTTCTTTCTTTCTTTTTTCCTTCCTTCCCTCCTTCCTTCCTCCCTTTCTCCTTCCCTCCATCCCTCCTTTCTTTCTTTCTTTCTACTTCTACTAATTCTTTCTTTCTACTTTTTCTCCCTTTTATTCTGAGCTGTGTGGATGAAAGGCTCTTAGTGCTGCAACCAGGGGTCAGTGATGTGCCTCTGAGGTGGGAGAGCCAACTTCAGAACACTGGTCCACAAGAGATCTCCCAGCTCCACATAATACCAAACGGCGAAAATCTCCCAGAGATCTCCATCTCAACACTATCACCCAGCTTCACTCAACGACCAGCAAGCTACAGTGCTGAACATCCTATGCCAAACAACTAGCAAGAAAGGAACACAACCCCACCCATTAGCAGAGAGGCTGCCTAAAATCATAATAAGTCCACAGACACCCCAAAACACACCACCAGGCGTGGACCGGCCCACCAGAAAGACAAGATCCAAACTCATCCACGAGAACACAGACACTAGTCCCCTCCACCAGGAAGACTACACAACCCACTGAAACAATCTTAGCCACTGGGGACACACACCAAAAACAACGGGAACCACGAACCTGCAGCCTGCAAAAAGGAGACCCCAAACACAGTAAGATAAGCAAAATGAGAAGACAGAAAAACACACAGCGGATGAAGGAGCAAGATAAAAACCCATCAGACCTAACAAATGAAGAGGAAATAAGCAGTCTACCTGAAAATAATTCAAAATAATGATAGTAAAGATGATCCAAAGTCTTGGAAATAGATTAGACAAAATGCAAGAAACATTTAACAAGTACCTAGAAGAACTAAAGATGAAACAAACAGTGATGAACAACATAATAAATGAAATGAAAAATACTCTAGATGGGATCAATAGCAGAATAACTGAGGCAGAAGAACGGATAAATGACCTGGAAGATAAAATAGTGGAAATAACTACTGCAGAGCAGAATAAAGAAAAAAGAATGAAAAGAACTGAGGACAGTCTCAGAGACTTCTGGGACAACATTAAATGCACCAACATTCGAATTATAGGGGTTCCAGAAGAAGAAGAGAAAAAGAAAGGGACTGAGAACATATTTGAAGAGATTATAGTTGAAAACTTCCCTAGTATGGGAAAGGAAATAGTTAATCAAGTCAAGGAAGCACAGAGAGTCCCATACAGGATAAATCCAAGGAGAAATACGCCAAGATACATATTAATCAAACTGTCAAAAATCAAATACAAAGAAAACATATTAAAAGCAGCAAGGGAAAAACAACAAATAACACACAAGGGAATCCCCATAAGGTTAACAGCTGATCTTTCAGCAGAAAATCTGCAAGCCAGAAGGGACTGTCAGGACATATTTAAAGTGATGAAGGAGAAAAACCTGCAACCAAGATTACTCTACCCAGCAAGAATCTCATGCAGATTTGATGGAGAATTTAAAACCTTTACAGACAAGCAAAAGCTGAGAGAGTTCAGCACCACCAAACCAGCTCTACAACAACTGCCAAAGGAACTTCTCTAGGCAAGAAACACAAGAGAAGGAAAAAAACCTACAATAGCAAACCCAAAACAATTAAGAAAATGGGAATAGGAATATACATATTGATAATTACTTAAATGTAAATGGACTAAATGCTTCCATCAAAAGACACAGATTGGCTGAATGGATACAAAAACAAGACCCATATATTTGCTGTCTACAAGAGACCCACTTCAGACCTAGAGACACATACAGACTGAAAGTAAGGGGATGGAAAAAGATATTCCATGCAAATGGAAACCAAAAGAAAGCTGGAGTAGCAATTCTCATATCAGACAAAATAGACTTTAAAATAAAGACTATTAGAAGAGACAAACAAGGACACTACATAATGATCAAGAGATCGATCCAAGAAGAAGATATAACAATTGTAAATATTTATGCACCCAACATAGGAGCACCACAATACATAAGGCAAATACTAACAGCCATAAAAGGGGAAATCGACAGTAACACATTCATAGTAGGGGACTTTAACACCCCACTTTCCCCAATGGACAGATCATCCAAAATGAAAATAAATAAGGAAACACAAGCTTTTAATGATACATTAAGCAAGATGGACTTAATTGATATTTGTAGGACATTCCATCCAAAAACAACAGAATACACATTTTCCCCTAGTGCTCATGGAATATTCTCCAGGATAGATCATATCAGGTCACAAATCAAGCCTTGGTAAATTTAAGAAAATTGAGGTTGTATCAAGTATCTTTGCCGACCACAACACCATGAGACTAGATATCAATTACAGGAAAAGATCTGTAAAAAATACAAACATATGGAGGTTAAACAATACAGTACTTAATAACGAAGTGATCACTGAAGAAATCAAAGAGGAAATTAAAAAATACCTAGAAATAAATGACAATGGGAACATGACGACCCAAAACCTATGAGATGCGGCAAAACCAGTTGTAAGAGGGAAGTTTATAGCAATACAAGCCTAACTTAAGAAACAGGAAAAATCTCAAATAAACAACCTAACCTTGCACCTAAAGCAATTAGAGGAAGAAGAACAAAAATACCCCAAAGTTAGCAGAAGGAAAGGAATCATAAAGATCAGATCAGAAATAAATGAAAAAGAAATGAAGGAAATGATAACAAAGATCAAAAAAACTAAGAGCTGGTTCTTTGAGAAAATAAAGAAAATTGATAACCCATTAGCCAGACTCATCAAGAAAAAAAGGGAGAAGACTCAAATCAATAGAATTAGAAATGAAAAAGGAGAAGTAACAACTGACACTGCAGAAATACAAAAGATCATGAGACATTACTACAAGCAACTCTATGCCAATAAAATGGACAACGTGGAAGAAATGGACAAATTCTTAGAAATGCACAACCTGCCAAGACTGAATCAGGAAGAAATAGAAAATATGAACAGACCAATCACAAGCACTGAAATTGAAACTGTAATTAAAAATCTTCTAACAAACAAAAGCCCAAGACCAGATGGCTTCACAGGCGAAATCTATCACACATTTAGAGAAGAGCTAAAACCTATCCTTCTCAAACTCTTCCAAACTATAGCAGAGGGAGGAACACTCCCAAACTCATTCTACGAGGCCACCATCACCTTGATACCAAAACCAGACAAGGATGTCACAAAGAAAGAAAACTATAGGCCAATATCACTGATGAACATAGATGCAAAAATCCTCAACAAAATACTAGCAAACAGAATCCAACAGCACATTAAAAGGATCATACACCATGATCAAGTGGGGTTTATTCCAGGAATGCAAGGATTCTTCAATATACGCAAATCAATCAATGTGATACACCATATTAACAAACTGAAGGAGAAAAACCATATGATCATCTCAATAGATGCAGAGAAAGCTTTTGACAAAATTCAACACCCATTTATGATAAAAAAAACTGCAGAAAGTAGGCATAGAGGGAACTTTCCTCAACATAATAAAGGCCATATGTAACAAACCCACAGCCAACATTATCCTCAATGGTGAAAAACTGAAACCATTTCCACTAAGATCAGGAACAAGACAAGGTTGCCCACTCTCACCGCTCTTATTCAACATAGTTTTGCAAGTTTTAGCCACAGCAATCAGAGAAGTAAAGGAAATAAAAGGAATCCAAATCGGAAAAGAAGAAGTAAAGCTGTCACTGTTTGCAGATGACATGATACTATACATAGAGAATTCTAAAGATGCTACCAGAAAACTGCTAGAGCTAAACAATGAATTTGGTAAAGTAGCAGGATACAAAATTAATGCACAGAAATCTCTGGCATTCCTATACACTAATGATGAAAAATCTGAAAGTGAAATCAAGAAAACACTCCCATTTACCATTGCAACAAAAAGAATAAAATATCTAGGAATAAACCTACCTAAGGAGACAAAAGACCTGTATGCAGAAAATTATAAGACACTGATGAAAGAAATTAAAGATGATACAAATAGATGGAGAG
Organism: Pseudorca crassidens; assembly: GCF_039906515.1. NCBI lineage: Eukaryota > Metazoa > Chordata > Mammalia > Artiodactyla > Delphinidae > Pseudorca > Pseudorca crassidens. Next base: position 342,176 of record NW_027136316.1, read on the forward strand.
ATATACCATGTTCTTGGATTGTAAGAATCAACATTGTGAAAATGACTCTACTACTCAAAGCAATCTACAGATTCAATGCAATCCCTATCAAACTACCACTGGCATTTTTCACAGAACTAGAACAAAAAAATTCACAATTTGTATGGAAACACAGAAGACCCCGAATAGCCAAAGCAATCTTGAGAACGAAAAATGGAGCTGGAGGAATCAGGCTCCCTGACTTCAGACTATACTACAAAGCTACAGTAATCAAGACAGTATGGTACTGGCACAAAAACAGAAAGATAGATCAATGGAACAGGATAGAAACCCCAGAGATAAACCCATGCACATATGGTCACCTTATCTTTGATAAAGGAGGCAGGAATGTACAGTGGAGAAAGGACAGCCTCTTCACTAAGTGGTGCTGGGAAACTGGACAGGTATATGTAAAAGTATGAAACTAGATCACTCCCTAACACCATACACAAAAATAAGCTCAAAATGGATTAAAGACCTCAATGTAAGGCCAGAAACTATCAAACTCTTAGAGGAAAACATAGGCAGGACACTCTATGACATAAATCACAGCAAGATCCTTTTTGACCCACCTCCTAGAGAAATGGAAATAAAAATAAACAAATGGGACCTAATGAAACTTCAAAGCTTTTGCACAGCAAAGGAAACCATAAACAAGACCAAAAGACAACCCTCAGAATAGGAGAAAATATTTGCAAATGAAGCAACTGACAAAGAATTAATCTCTAAAATTTATAAGCAGCTCATGCAGCTTAATAACAACAAAACAAACAACCCAGTCCAAAAATGGGCAGAAGACCTAAATAGACATTTCTCTAAAGAAGATATATGGACTGCCAACAAACACATGAAAGAATGCTCAACATCACTAATCATTAGAGAAATGCAAATCAAAACCACAATGAGATATCATCTCACACCAGTCAGAATGGCCATCATCAAAAAACCTAGAAACAATAAATGCTGGAGGGGGTGTGGAGAAAAGGGAACCCTCTTGCACAGTTGGTGGGAATGTAAATTGATACAGCCACTGTGGAGAACAGTATGGAGATTCCTCAAAAAACTACAAATAGAACTACCATATGACCCAGCAATCCCACTACTGGACATATACCCTGAGAAAACCATAATTCAAAAAGAGTCATGTACCAAAATGTTCATTGCAGCTCTATTTACAATAGCCCAGAGATGGAAACAACCTAAGTGTCCATCATCGGATGAATGGATAAAGAAGATGTGGCACACATATACAATGGAATATTACTCAGCGATAAAAAGAAAGGAAATTGAGCTATTTGTAATGAGGTGGATAGACCTAGAGTCTGTCATACAGAGTGAAGTATGTCAGAAAGAGAGAGACAAATACCGTATGCTAACACATATATATGGAATTTAAGGAAAAAATGTCATGAAGAGCCTAGGGGTAAGACAGGAATAAAGACAGAGACCTACTAGAGAATGGACTTGAGGATATGGGGAGGGGGAAGGGTAAGCTGTGACAAAGCGAGAGAGTGGCATGGACATATATACACTACCAAACGTAAGGTAGATAGCTAGTGGGAAGCAGCCGCATAGCACAGGGAGATCAGCTCGGTGCTTTGTGACCGCCTGGAGGGGTGGGATAGGGAGGGTGGGAGTGAGGGAGACGCAAGAGGGAAGAGATATGGGAACTTATGTATATATATAACTGATTCATTTTGTTGTAAAGCAGAAACTAACACCATTGTAAAGCAATTATACTCCAATAAAGATGTTAAAAAAATAAAATAAAAATAAAATAGAAGAGTCCAAAGGGAAAGGGCAGATCTGTTACAATCAAGGTACCCTTTATTAATCACGAAAAAATAAAAAAGTCTACTTTGAAAGTACAAAAATGTGGAACTTTAGACTGCTTCTCTGCATTCTTGACATAATTCTAATTCTATTCAAGGCAACACAAATACTTCTTACTGACTGGAAGAAAGCTCATATTGAAGGAAAGTTAAAAACCCAGAAAATTATTGCACAGTATCTCTGTTTACAATCCATTGTATGAGAAATCAAAGGAGTCCACACAGAAGGTAATCTCCAAATACCAAATCCTGGGAGAATAGGATCAAATCCATTAGAAAGTTCCAGTGTGCAGCTCTTTGTAAATCTTACATTAACTCACCTGATAAACATGATAACTCAGAAATGACTAATAGGTAAAACTTGTCCACATTCTGTCACTTAAGGGAACTCTTTGGCTCATGGAATGTTTTACCCAGATTCTAGGACCTAATGTTATAGAGTTGGACACAATCGACCTTCCATTATTCATGGATTTATATATTTTTAAAAATTTTAACCTTGCTGAGGTATAATTTACATGTAAAATTATAGGATATTTAAGGTGTGCATCATGGTGGTTTGATATATATTGTGAAAGGATTCCCTCCATGCAGTCACTTAACACATCTATCATCTCATGTATTTATCTCTCCCTCCCTCTCTCTCTTTTTTTTTGGTGAAAACATTTCATTTCTAACCTCTTAGCAAATTTCAATTATACAAAACAGTATTATTAACCATAATCACCATGTAACCATAGTCACCATGTTTTACATTAGATCATCAGATCTTATTCATCTTATAGCTGAAAGTGTGTTCCCTTTACCGACCTTTCCCCATTTCCCTCACCCCAATGTCCCCCCAACTACTGTTCTACTCTCTGTGTCTATGAATTCAACTTTTTCATGGGTATAGTATCTGAGGGAATTCTAAAATTTCCCCTAATTACAAAGATGGTTTCTAAACGTCATCAGTCCAATTGTGTGTTATTTTCCACGTTATAGAAAAATACTGTCAGCCAACAATATGTCCAAAGAAGCAGGTCATGACCCAAAAGCAGTTACAGGTTAACATCCAGGAATATTTAGAATTGATAATGTGACTGATGCCTTCACACACAGAACAACTTACTTTGGCAGCACACACAAAACGGCTCTATTTATAGGTAGAAGTCTGACACTGAAATACAGCCATGCAACTGATATAGCAAGCCAGACACCAAGGGCGGTTACATATTTCCAGGAACACAGGGAATACACATTCGTCAATCTGTGTTCTCAGGTTCAGCATTCATGGGTTCAACCAACTGTAGATGGGGACCTTGGATACAGAGGGCTGACTGTAAGGGACCTGAGCATCCATGTGTTTTGGTATCTGCAGGGCCCTGGAATCAATCCCTCGCAGAAATAAAGGGATGGGTGTAACATGTATTTCTTTTGAGCCTGGACACTTCTTTCTGTGTTCCAAAACACCAGTCTCTCAGTGTGCCCCGATGGCATGAATATCCAACCAGCTCATCAACATGACAACAAACATTCTAACTGTTAACTGTGCCGAAAAGTAAGCTCAGGTCACAAGATTTATTTTAAAAGTATAAAAATAAACAGAACAGGAGCTTCCCTGGTGGCGTAGTGGTTGAGAATTTGCCTGCTAATGCAGGGGACACGGGTTCAAGCCCTGGTCTGGGAGGATCCCACATGCCGCTGAGCAACTAGGCCCGTGAGCCACAACTACTGAGCCTGCTCGTCTGGAGCTTGTGCTCCGCAACAAGAGAGGCCGCGATAGTGAGAGGCCTGCGCAGCACGATGAAGAGTGGCCCCCACTTGCCACAACTAGAGAAAGCCCTCACACAGAAACGAAGAACCCAACACAGCAAAAATAAATCAACTAATTAATAAACTCCTACCCTCAACATCTTCTTAAAAAAAAGAAAAAAGAAAAACAGAACAGTGCTGTCAGAGCTGTGGTTTTATTTTTCATATTTTTGGCTTTAGTTATGTAGCTGAAATTTAATAACAAAAATGTACTGAGTTAATCTGTGACAAATTATTCAGGCTTCTTTTATCTTCTCATTACATATAATTGCACAAGACCAAAGCAGAAGCCTGGTCTTTGTGGAGTACAGTTGTTGGAACGCTTTATAGTGCCTACATCACAGAAGAAAACACCTTAAACCCGTGAGCAGAGATGTGCAAGATTGAAAATAATGAGCAGCTCCGGCCAAGAAGGGCTTTGTTCACATCTCTCAGGGACTCACTGGCAATAAGTGCAGGAGGTTTTTCTCTGGCCTAGATTGTGAGGGTGTGATTAGCACACCAAAGTCATGCTCTTTGCAAGGTGTGGAGCTCATCTAAGCATGTGACTCACTCTGTTGAATGGGTGGTGGTAGAGATCCCAGAGAGTGTGCGGAGGGCACAGGAGGGGCTGCCCGGTGGTGACAGAGTGGAGGTGTCAACAGGGGGACCTTCAGGTCAACCAGGGGAAAATTATAACCTACCGAGCCTTGGTTCAATTATTTCTTCTGCCATTGAGTCACCACGGTTACACGCGTACACTCTGAATGATAATTTCTGTAATTTTAATAACTGTATCTCCTCTTTAGAACCTTCTGTTAAAAAGAAGACAACAGGCCCAAAATGCAATTGCTCACCTTAAGCCGCATGTAGCTTAATTATAGTTTCAGCTCCCCCAGCGATGGAATCTTAAACCAGTCAATCAGGAGCTCCAGGTGAGCACACGTTAGGTCATCTGCCTGAGAGACGCTGGCCTCACCTAGAAGGAGAGTAACCTCGAAATAAGCAGCTAGCTTCTTGCTTCTATAGCTTCTGTGTCCCTGCTCTCATCTGCCTGTAAAACCTCCTGCCTTGTTTAGGTCTTTAGTGCTCCTTTCTATCTGCTGGATTAGACGCTGCCTGATTCATGAATCACTGAATGAAGCCAATAAGATCATTAAAGTTTACTCAGTTGGATTTTCTCTTTTAACATTTCCAAAGAAGTTCAGTGAAGAACATCAGGTTACATAAGTCTATGTGAGAAAAATCCGTAAAATTGCTTTGCGTTAGATGTTAAATCCATCTGTTGAAGGACTTTCAGGTTTTGCAAGAAAGGAGGCTTACCCAGGTCCTGGGAAGACATGGAGTGTGAAATTTGGTCTCCTGGAGAATGATGACTAGGCTACAAGCAGCAGACAGAAAAGCAGCCCTGAAATGTGCTGAACCTTCCCTTGCACAAGGAGGCGACTCCTCTGCTGTGGTGAATCTTGGTCAGATGTTGCCATTACCGGGTGACTGACATTTCACCCTGGCCACAACTGAAGAGAAAACTCAACACTGGAGAGAGTCAAACACTGACAAAAGAGGCAGGAAAGAGGGAGGTGAGGGGAACCAGACAGGCCCAAGAGTCCAGGCCAAGGTGGAGAAGAAGAAACACGGAGTGAGGGTGCTTGTTGCAAGATTTCATCTCAGTGAAGAAAATCTAGTTATGTGTCCAGTCCAGTCAACAGGATGCCGTTTGCAAAGGGTCCCAGACTTCACACTGAACATACAAAATAGATACTAAGTATGATGACATTTCATGCCTCTCATGTCCCAGGCACTGCAGAATTTTACATGCAATTATTAATTTAACCTTCAAGCCCATATCATCATGCCTGGTTTTACTAATAAGGAAACTGAGGCTTAGATGGGGTGAGGGGCATGCCCTGAGTCACAGCTCCCACGAGACAGAGCTGAGAGGCACACCAGGTCTGTCTGTAATTCTAAGCTGTGTTACTAGGTGGAGCACGAAGTCAGTCAATGTCCAGGTCTTTATAGAAAATAGAAACTACCTAAACATAAGTAAAATACTTACATGGGATTTTCTGCAGAAGAAGTTGAGGATTTCATTAACCAGGGCTGTAGTATTACTAAGTTATACGATGTCCTGCTGCACAAGTGCTTTCCCCTCCGTGACTGGCGGGCGGCAGGCAGGCTGAGGCTGTGGCGTCCCCTAGGGACCCTGGCCTGACCTCTGCTGTCCGGGGGGCCCCTCCCCCGTCCTCTCCACTTCTCCCCTCTTCTGCTATGACTCCTTCCACCACCACCACCCGTCAGGTGCTCTGTACTCCGCCCCTTCTGCCTGTCGTTTCTCTCTCCTTCACTCGCTTTCCTCTTGAAGTGCCGTCGCTGCCTTTGGTTCCCAATCATGACCCAGTTTTCACATTTGCTCTCCAAATGCTTTGAAGTCTTTGCTTCTCCTGGGCTTCTGTCTGCTCTCAGGATTCCTAAACCTCTGGGAAACCCACTTACCCTGCACCCTTGGTCCCACTGTATGACATGTGTCTGGTCGTCGGCATGGTTGCCACTCTGCAAGTCCTGAGTCCATGGCCGTGCTGACAGGACCCTGGCCGTCACTGTGGCCTTACACAGGTGCTGGCCTCGTAACTCACAGCGCCAGGGATTCTCAGGGTCTGGGGCTCCAATGCAAGGTAGGAAATCATTTCTGATATTTTTCTTTACTGGGTGGGCCCCTGGGAATCAGGGACAGCCATGGAGGGAGTGCAAGGAAAGCCGAGCCAGGTGAGCGCTCAGCCCCTGAGCCGCAGACCTCAGCTGCTCATGGAAAGAACACACTGAAGGAGGGGCTCTCCATTCACTCACCGTCACCGGGAAGCTCTGACCTGAGACTCATCCCTCAGACCCTCCCACGTGGTGAAAAGCAGAAGTGACCATTTCCAGATTCTGTTTAGCAGCGGCTCTGGGCTCCTACGGTACCTGGTTCCCACTGGAAAGAGATGAAAGCAGAGGAAAATGTTACCTTCACTCATTTGCTTTCTTTTGTTTGTTTATTCAATATTTATTGAGCAGTGAAACTTCTTATCAGTAGGGACACAAAAAGGAAAAAGACAAAATCTGTCTCTTTAAGAATCTCGTCTTCTAGTGGGAAAGCAAAGTAGAGAGCATCCTGAGACAGCGGAGTGTCTGCTGTCGCTGGACTCAGAGGAGGACCTGACAGTTTGCCCAGTGGGGGATGTTCGGGAGACGGGGGCTAATCTGCAGGCAGAAATTTGCGAACACCAACCAGCATCCTGGTGGCCCCCTCCTTCTCGTGCACACGCACGTGCTCCAGGCACACTGGCCACTTTGCTGCTGTGAAATCTTTGAGAACCCTCCTGCTAAAGAGTGCTTCCATTTCCCTGGGGCTTTCCTGACATGTGCTACTAATCCAGAGATAAGAGGCTCATTCTTTTACCGTCCGCATGGGCTCCTCTCACGTGGCCCTTGTTGGCGAGAGAGCTTCCACAGCATCATGGAAAACAGCAGCCCCACCTTTCTCTGACCCCTTGTCTTATTCTATCTTTTCCTGTAACCCCTCTAGCCTCCAGAGATGGACTCTGAGCCCAAGAGGGAGCTGTGGGTGCAGCGAGATTTTTTGGAGGGGGTGGCATCTTCTCCCCACAAGCTCGGCTGGAAGAAAACATGCTGATTTTCAGAGAAAATGCATAAGTATCAATTCCAGGTAAATTGATGATTAAAGGTGAAACAAAAAAACATGAAATCTGTAGAAGCATACATAAGAGAATGTTCTTATAACATCAGGGGAATGAGGAACTTCCTGTAAAAAAATCACAAAAAGTATAAATCATATAGGAAAACCTGGTAAATACCATATTTATTAAGTATAATTAACAATATTACAATTTAAAACTCCTGCTTGTCAAAAGACATCCTAAAAAGAAAGGAAAGAAGAGCCATGAAGTGGGAGGTGATATGTGTAATCAGTGCAAAGAACTTTCAACATAAAGATGAAAAGAAGTCAGAAAGACTTAAATAGGCATTTCATGGAGGATGAAATACAGATGCTGAATGAACACTTAAAAAGATCCTCAGTGTCATTAGTAATAAATTAAATGCAAATTAAAACCACAATAAAATACCATTTCTCACCTCACCCTCCGGGAAACTTGTAAGAAAGGCAATAAAAAGGTTGCTTTTGATTGGGAACAGCAGGAATTGTCACTCCCTGCTCACAGGAATATCAGCTTCTTTCATTACACTGTGTGGCTGGGAGAGCACACCCCTAACATCACACCCAAGGCGTAGAGCTGAGACTTGTGAGCCATTGCCATAGTAGTAAAGGGCCAGAAACACTCGAATATTTATTAACAATAGATTGGATGGATTTAGGGATATTGAAAGTGTTCAACAGAATTCAGTGGAGTACATTTGGAGATCTTTTGGCTTTATTGCCTGATTCATCATGAATCGGGCAACATTCTCTCTAGCACACAGAAAGCAGCTCTGAGAAGTTGTACGAATGAAAAACGTTTGTAGGCAGAAAATAGCAGGAACCAGATACACAGGCTCAAAAGCTGGAGAGTTAGTGAAAGGAAATCTCCTTTAGGTGAGACAGGTTTCTGTCAGGCAGATAACCCAACTAGTGCTGGTCAGGAGATACCTGATTAACTAGTGCAAGTTTTCCTTTTGGGAGAGCTGAAACTACTTCCGTTAGATCTCAGTTTGGTGACGTGGGGCTTAGCATAAGTGATTCTACTGGAGCTGTTGTCTTGCTTTTTACAACCATATGGACTACTAAAGAGCAGTAAATTAAATTGACTACATGCATCAACACGGATGAATCTGAGAATCCAATGTTGAAAACAAAATAACCACTACACCACAAAAGGAAAATCAGTGTGATTCTACTCGTGTAAAGAATCCAAAGGGGAAAAGCCAACGTATTGTTTAGGATTTCATATACATGTGGAAATCTCTAATGAAAGCAAGGGAACATCAGATCGTTGAGACGTACAAAGGAATTAGAAGGTTCTATTTCTTAAGGTGGGTGATGAGAAGATAGGCATTTATGTTGCTATTATTCTGTAAACTATACATTTATGTTACCTGTGCACCTATTTTTCAATAAAAAACATGCCACACATCAAAATAAATTCCAAATATCATTTAAATATAAAATTTGATATCATAAACTTCAAGAAGAAAATATAGCTATTTCTATAATCTGAGGTGGGGAAGACGTTTCTAAGCTGTTAGGCTCTGAATTTTGCCCATGAATCCATATGTTGAAGTGCTAATCTCCAGTAACCCAGAATGTGACCGTATTTGGAAATAAGGCGTTTAAAGAGATGAATAAACTAAACCAAGGATTTAATGTGGCCCTAATCTGATCTGGCTGGTGTCCTTCTAAGAAGAGGAAATCTGGGCACACAGAGAAACACTAGGGATGTGCACACACAGCACACAGCATACAGGCTACCATGTGCAAGGCAAGGAGAGAGGTCTCAGGAGAAACCACACCCCATCACATCTTGAGCTTGGACTTCCAGGCCCTGGAAGTTTGAGAAAATATATTTCTGTCATTTAAGGCCCCACCCCCTGCTGTGGTATTTTATTATATCCACCCCAGCAAACTAATACCTAAGCATTATCCTGAATGCTAAACCACATATAAAAAGCTTAATGGA